>NW_027266265.1:38315499-38672999 GCF_022045235.1 Haliotis cracherodii
ATAACATTAGAAGCTTATGTAGCATAGGCTAGTCAACTCAAGATATATTTGTCTCTTGGAAATAAACTACAATCTAGACCAGCTAATACGAAAGGTATTCAGTGGACTGATGCAGAGTGTTAGGTTCATTGTTGGGCCTCGTTGTTTGGTCTTGTTAGTGTGGCTAGACATTGCCGCAGCTGAGGGAGGGCTAACGAACTCCCCTCATTAGACAGTGCTGCTAATGAGGCAGATGCTGTTACAGCCGCTGTCACACTAACCCTGCGAGGATTGCTGGTGGAGCAGGGCAGATGAGGCTGTGATGTAATCAGGCTAAAGAACAGGCAATTTCTAGGATGATAGGCACAGCATTGATTTTAGTTTGGGTTGAACTTGAAAATTAAAATCTAATCATGCGATTTTATCAGTTGAGGAGTGAACTTTAATTCAGACACATTTCCTTCACTATTAATACCATAGATTTATCGATACTCATTTGCAGGGTATGAATATTCATAGAAAGTAGTGTGATTGTTACGCAATGAAATTTATCCTTAATATTCTATATAGCATGCAAAAATGGTAATTATTTATTGAACCTTAAAAGTGCAAACATGAGGATTTGTATTTAAGAGTAATAGAGGGCAAAAATATCTTGGCACATTGAAGATGGTTTAATGCGCCAAGGCTAAGTTAAGTAATCCTAATTGATTGTTTATGTTTATGTGATGTAATGGCATAGCATATGGAATATGTGTGTAGCTTCAGCCATGTGTTATGACACGTGTCACACATCCATATGGTGAGGACATGTATGCAGGCTTATATCACATATGTTTCTGTGTGATAATGTCTGTATCACATGTCTGCTCATGCAGTTGTTCTTACATCCTCGTTCCATCTGTTATAAGATACACAGAACAATGTGCTGATGCAATCACTATACACATAACTATCCTCAGTCAGTGTATTAAGGCAGGAAGGCTTTGCCTGTATATCTCTCTGGGCTGCTGGCTTTGTTTTGTCTAGGTGGCAGCAATGGTATGTCCGACTGGCAGACACCTATCTCATCTGGCAGACATTAGTCATTAGAGTCAGTGTCCAGTTGGCACTAACCTTTGGTCAAACTTATTGGTTTTGTAGTGAAATACGAGCTATGGTATATCTTACCAGGGGGTGTTGTTGTGACATACGAGCTATATTGGACCAGCGGAATGCAGCTATATCTGACCCGGTGAATGCAGAGAGAGCTATGGTATATCTTAGAAGGGGGTGTTGTTATATCTGACCAGGGGAATGCAGTTATATCTGACCAGCGGAATGCAGTTATATCTGACCAGGGGAATGCGGAGACGGTACTGGTAATGGTGGGGATGTTGTTGCCACATCTTGAGATGAGGGATGGGTGTGGTGATGAGGGCGACGTCGGGTAGAAATTAGTCCTATACTGGAACAGTAGTAAAGAGGATCAGATAGCCGACACAGATCGGGTGACATTTCAACATGTTTACAATATTTGATTATGTCTTTAATTTTATTTGAATGAGAGTCTGAATTTATTTAAGGCGGGCTAATTTAATTTACTGTTTTACAAGTTTTCTTTCTCAACATGGCAAAATGCAGGAAACAGAATAATAGAATAATATATGTTTGTCAGGGTTAGATGTATGCTTAAATATAAGAAATAGAAGATTATATTTGTTTTATTTTATAAATCAAAATATACGTGTATAGCTTGTCTGAAAACAGGAAATCAAATTTATGTGGCTTTATTTTGAAAATATTGTCTCAAGAAAAGAAATATTTGTGTGATAAACTAAATCAGTATATTACAGTTGTATCAATATTTGGAAATCATGTTGCTGATGAAGGTAGAAATGTACTGTTTACTGACAACAGACTCGAACATTGATCAGATAAGACAGATTGAAACTATGGTTCAAATTATAACATTTCCTGTGGTTAAGGAAACATGTTTAGGGAAGAATCATCAGGTATGCAACCCCTAGGGTACAGATTTGTTGATCAAAGACAGGAGGGTCAGGGGCAAGCATTACACAGTAGGGAGTTGCATGTGGAGGATGTTGGAATGTTGTCCGTGGGGGAGGGATGGCAGGGGAGTGTATATTCCGGGGAGGGGAGGGGGTAGGTATGAAGGGGACAAATGGGAGAGGGTTGTCGGGGTGGGGTAGGGAGGGCAGGGGAGTGTATTTTCCGGGGAAGGGGTAGGTATGAAGGGGACAGATCGGAGAGGGTTGGCGGGGTGGGGTAGGGATGACAGGGGAGTGTATATTTCAGGGATGGGGGGTAGGTATGAATGGGACAGAATGGAGAGGCTTGTCGGGGTAGGGTAGGGATGACAGGGGAGTGTATATTCTGGGGAGGGGAGGGGGTTGATATGAAGGGGACAGATCGGAGAGGGTTGTCGGGGTAGGGTAGGGATGACAGGGGAGTGTATATTCCGGGGGTATGGGATGGTATGAAGGGGACAGATGGGAGTAAGGTTGTTAGTGGGGGTGGGTTGTGTGGGGGTGTAGGATGGCCTGTAGGGGAGGGGTGGGAATAAGTTGCTCAGGGAGAGGGGAGGGGATGATCTCTCATACAGACCCTTGAATAAATAACTGTAAACTCAAAACAAGTTAAGTCTTTGGCAAGTCTATGAAATCTTTTATTACAGAACACAATGTTCTAGTCTAGATTTCATCTGTCTCTTTTCTATCATATATTAAAAGACAATTTGAAAACATCAACTTGAAATATTTCTTTTCTGAGACTAAATGTAAATCTAGGGATGGGGATGCAGTGAAGAATAGAGTTGGAGAAGGGGGAGATAGTTGAGGGGGGTGGGGGGACAGGTTGGGATGTATGCTCAGCATGGCCTGTGATGCCTAATGAGCATTCCTGTGTCTGCTCCTACCACTGCTACACACTTGGTGGCCGAGGGAGAGAGTTCAGGCCAGTGTTGTTGATGAGCTCAGGATGTTACTGTTCCTCTTCACTGACAGCCTGCACTTGTCCAAGTCTGCTGCCATCAGGAGATAGGTCTTTCTAGTCAGTCAGACTTCCTCACTTCTGACAGACAGGTCACACAGTTCTAGACTCTGATATCTTCACTTGTTGGCGCTGTTTTCGCTCATTTCTCTGAACAGGCATCCGACTTCAGGATGCTGGTGTAATAACTCACTGAGGATGAGATCCTTGTACGTATATAGTTTTGGGTACTTTTGCAAATGAGTTAATCTTTTTAATGCTGCATCTTGTTTCTTCTTTTAGTCTTTGTTTGCTGATATGATGTTAAAATATTGTTGTTGTTTTTCAGACGTCACCATAGCGACTGTCGCAACATGATGGATCATCAGCACCATCACAAGCGTCGTCATAGAAACCATTGCTCACACGAAGATCGGCCAAAAGAGAGTCAGGACCGAAGGAACTACTACCTTGACCTTGCTGGGGTGGAGAACAATACGTCAAAGTTTCAGAATAATCCTACTGTGCCCACAGCAGGATCGGGTTTTGTGCAAACTGGCCACCACAGGTCAAGGTCACACGATGTGACCAAAAAATTTGACAATGTGAAAAGAGAATCAGAACGTTTAGCGAAACATTTAGAAGGTTCAAAACCAGACCACCCAAGGTCGAGGTCATTTGACCCCCAGGAAACAACGGCTGTATGTTCCCCAAAAGGACATTCGAAAAACCCCTCGTCCCCTCACAAGCACAGCAGCAAGTTCCGACCAGTGAGTTTACCAGCACATGTGCCCGCCACTGTGTCGCCACACTACCATCGGCGCCATCGGCACAGAGAGAAGGATCATGGACTAGCAATGCAACAAGTCGCAGAGTGGATTGAGCGGGAACATGCATGGGAGATGGAGGGAGAGCATGTGATGGTGCAGCGTCATGAACATCACCACATACATGAGCATCACCACCATCATCACTACCATCACTATTATGAAGCATGACAACCAACCCGCCCACGGAAGAGCACATGCAACAGACTCAGCAAGAATAAATATTTATTTTTTTTGTGCATTTAAGCACTGCCATATTGGCCAGTGAGATCTTTGAAATGAGATCACATGCATTTCTTACTACTTTTCGCCACAATGCAACCATTGAGTCTCTGTACAAAAACACTCTGCCAGTCCTCAGTAGGGCAACATGAAATCCCATGATGCATTTGTAAAGTGACATCACTTCCTGTCTGGAACAGGGAAGACTTTTTGTGTTGTCTTTATGAAGTGGGTTACTGCCTTCTTGATTCTGATTGGCCGAAAGTGACCTTGACTTTGGCCACTGCTTGTGTTCTGGACATGAGCAGAATGGCTCAATCTACCTCTTGCAAGATTATGTTTCTATTCTCGTTTGCTATCATTCACGCCAGTTGTACAGAAACCGGACTTGTGAATATTGTATATTATGTATGTAGTCTATATTTATGCACTTGACTTCAGTATCAACTATACCTCGGCCTATTGCTAGTCAGGGTGTATATTTTCGGCCGAGATCGTTATTGGACAAAATGTTGTGTGAAAAATGTGCATGTACAAAGGACTGGATATTTGTGCAGCCAATCCCTGGACGATACATTGTGAACTGTTGTAGACTAATTACAAAGGTTCTGAGGGAAATCCAATTTTGTTGATTCATTTTCAACAGGTGTAGATTGCTTTCTGAGTCTGAGACGGTTTTCCTGCAAGTTTGATCATTTTGTTAAGATAAAATTTATTTATGATATTTGATGAACTTGTTTACTGCTGTTCATTAATGGTTTTCAAGGCATAATCCAAATTGTTGTGTAATCGTTTAGAAATACACCTTTCCATATTGGAAACGTCATGAGGTTATATTTGTTATAGAGTATGTTCACGCAAGCTGAAGAAATGTCCAGTAATTGGATTGTGAAGTCGGTTTTAATCTCAAGAGGCCAGTCTTTTGTTGTCCCAGTGATAACAAAGTTGTAATGAACTGAGATTCACAGAATAACAACTACAACCCGTTGTGAGCTTTATGAAAGTCATATTTCTGCTATTTTCACAAATGTTACATCACCTTTGCTTTCTGGATGTAGACTGTTCAGACCCCTGTATAATATTGGGCCGCATCTAATTATTGTGTTTTCATCATTTTCTTCATTAATTTAATCAGTTTCATATTTCCAAGGTAACAAACACATTGTGTGAATGCTGTACTTCACTGTAACATTTGAAACTGACCTATACCAGCCTCCTACTGTAGATGCATGTGTTGGAGATGAGATTATTTAAGTGACTATTTGAGAATTCCTGCTCAAAATTGTGTTGTCTTTGTATCAGAAAACTGACTACATTCAACAGGAATAAAAACAGGCCAACCGAAACACTGTAATTTCCCAACAAGCCCACTTTTGAATTCTCTTATTGAACTCATTTTTTCTAATTCAAGTTAATCTAGGCAGAAATGCTATGGCTCGAAACGAACATTGAAAACATTTCCTCAGACATAGATGAGAAATTATCTTGATTGTTATTTAGTTTTCACACATTTTTTGTCTCATCTGACAATCTGTAACAATGGTCCTGATTGGCTGACCACTAAGTGAATAACTAGAGTGCTCTTTTTCGGTTGGCTGTTGTTATGCCTGATCTATATAGTGATTTTTCTGCCTGGTTTGAAAGGTACGTGTTTTGATGCTTAAATATTGGTTCCAGACAGTCTGGTTGTAAGCACAGGATGTCGTTCTGTGTGTTGGTGCGGGGTTCTCCATCATCAGCTCTAAGTGTACTCTTATTAATACTTTAAAGAAATTCAAATTATTATCCTTCCATTCTGGCCACAATAACAGAATAGAGCCTGACATATTTTGAAATACAAGGACTAATTAATCAGTCTTATATAAATTTTGAGATGGTTTTACTAAGCATGAGAAAAAGCCTCTGTTCATATTTTAGTTCATAATTGTAAAACACACACCTGAAATTGTGTATTTTCAATATTTTGTAAATTATTTTTCTTGAATCTTTTGGGGGTAACTGATAGAAATATCAGGTTGTGTTGAGGAATTACTCATTTCTGAGAGCTATCAATTTACCTGTGTAATGATGTAGGAGTTTGTTGCTGCTCATGGTATAGAATTGATGATGGAATACAGGTGAGTGAGAGGCATCTCCCAGGTTTGTGTACTGCAGACTGTTTATACTACCCTTGTACTCACAATCTACCAGAAAAAATAAAAGGTTTTGTTGACATCCAATTCTGTGTTTACTTTGATAAATGTGACAAATGCGAGTATGTATGCTGGACAAAACCTACAATCAAAATACCTACCACGGTTCTCAACTTTCTGTATGACAAAGCCAGAAGTCCTTGAAACAGGACAGCAGCATCATGACTGTAGTTCTTGTCAGGAAAGGTGCGGTCGGGTAGCCTAGTGGTTAAAGCGTTAGCTCGTCACGCCGAAGACCCGGGTTCGATTCCAACATGGGTGCAATGTGTGAAGTCCGTTTCTGGTGTCCCCCGCCGTGATATTGCTGGAATATTGCTAAAAGCGGCGTTAAACAATACTCACTCACTCACTCTTGTCAGGAAGTAACTAATGTGTTCGCTTGTCATGATGAAGACCCGGTTTTGAACCCCCACATGGGTCCAATGTGTGAAGCCCATTTCTGGAATATTGCTAAAAGTGGCATAAAACAATACTCACTCACTCAGGATACAGATTAAGGCTAATTGTCACAAGACTTGGATGTATTGTATAACTTAGATATACATCAGGATATGTATTAGGGCAACTGTAACTATACATCTGTTTATCATATTTATCATACAATGTGGTCACGATATGGCGGAAATATGTCAAGCATTAACTCACTCACTCAATATCATACAATGGGTAGGATAAAGCCAATGGATAAAAACGATATCCGTTGGAGTCATATGCTGATAAAGATTCAAATATCAAAGGTCAAGTAGGAACTACTTTCAGTGTTTATAAACAAACATGGCGTCGCCCTGGTCATTTGGCGATCGAGTCAGAACCATCGGGAATGTGACTAAACATTAAATTACAGGGATAATTGCTATCATTATCAAAAGAACAGTCTAATATACTGACAGCACCATACCCGTGCTCGTGGGTTTCACCGAAGTGGTAAACGTCTTAGACCTGCATCACTTCGGGCTTTCCTCCCACATTAAGCAGACACGCTGTGATATAACTGGAATACTGTTAAAAGCGGCGTTTAACCCAACTCACTCACTCACTCTAATATACTGAAAAGCATAACTGTGTAACTGGCAAAGGCATTTTATAAGTTTTGGCAACTTTGGAGATATAAATTTCCAAACAACTTTGCGAGGGCACTAGGCCTAGCCAAGAGGGATCAGTAGCCATATCTGTGCCTTTAGACCTCTGTGGCTTGAAACCTTTTCCACAAATTAAAAAGGTTGAACATACATCAGGATTCGTATTAGGGCAACTGTCACTTTACATGGACGTATTGTATGAAATGAGATATATATCATGATACTGATTAGGGCAACTGTCACTATACATGGACATATTGTATTACTCAGATATGCATCAGGATACTGATTAGGGCAACTGTCACTATACATGGACATATTGTATAACTCAGATATGCATCGGGATACTGATTAGGGCAACTGTCACTATACATGGACGTATTGTATAACTCAGATATGCATCGGGATACTGATTAGGGCAACTGTCACTATACATGGACGTATTGTATAACTCAGATATGCATCGGGATACTGATTAGGGCAACTGTCACTATACATGGACGTATTGTATAACTCAGATATGCATCGGGATACTGATTAGGGCAACTCTCACTATACATGGATGTATTGTGTAACTCGGATATACATCGTGATACTGATTAGGGCAACTGTCACTATACATGGACGTATTGTATAACTCAGATATACATCGACGTACTGATTAGGGCAACTGTCACTATACATGGATGTATTGTATAACTCATATACATCGGGATACTGATTAGGGCAACTGTCACTATACATGGACATATTGTATAACTCAGATATGCATCAGGATACTGATTAGGGCAACTGTCACTATACATGGACGTATTGTATAACTCAGATATGCATCGGGATACTGATTAGGGCAACTCTCACTATACATGAATGTATTGTATAACTCGGATATACATCGTGATACTGATTAGGGCAACTGTCACTATACATGGACGTATTGTATAACTCAGATATACATCAGGATACTGATTAGGGCAACTGTCACTATACATGGACGTATTGTATAACTCAGATATACATCAGGATACTGATTAGGGCAACTGTCACTATACATGGACGTATTGTATAACTCAGATATACATCGACATACTGAAGAGCAACTGTCACTATACATGGATGTATTGTATAACTCATATACACTGGGATACTGATTAGGGCAACTGTCACTATACATGGACGTATTGTATATCTCAGATATACATCGGGATACTGATTAGGGCAACTGTCACCATACAACTGTATATTGTATAACTGGGATAGCCCTTGGGCTATATTTATATAGGCCCTAGGGCTATCCCAGTTATACAATACATAGGGTCCAATGTATATATTATACACTGGACCCTGTCGCAATAATAGCTTCGTATTGAATCTAGTTCCATGTGACACAATCTTGAAATAGCAGTCCAATCAAATAACACTCAACTGCGAAAGAGATTTCGTGAAGAGTTACTGATATTCGAGGTCGATACATCACTTCCCAAAAGAAGCTCTGGTAGCAAATCGGCCCAGAGTACTTTACAGGATAGAATGGAGACACGCGAATCTCATAATGAATTTCATAATGAGACATATAATACTTAATACTTTTCATCCCAAATTGGCTTCCACAGGAGATACCGCATGGGAGATATCAAGCGAAATCTCTCAGGAGATAATGCTCTGCGGACCAATGTGACGTTATCAGATACCACGACGTCACAGTCAAATGGCATCACTAACATGCCTAC
Source organism: Haliotis cracherodii (assembly GCF_022045235.1). NCBI lineage: Eukaryota > Metazoa > Mollusca > Gastropoda > Lepetellida > Haliotidae > Haliotis > Haliotis cracherodii. Next base: position 38,324,499 of record NW_027266265.1, read on the forward strand.
CGCGCTGGTTAGCTGAACTTTTCACACTCAAGGAACTGGTTCTAGCTGTTGGCAAACTGAAACAGTTTGAAGGATAATTTTGGAGGATACTAGTAAATAGAATCTCGCCTGAATGTCTTCTGATATCAAATATTGATCGAGACGCCTCCGAAATATTTTGTTTGTAATACAAGACACAAGTGTGAGATTCTTGGTTTCGACACTATCACGAAATGATTGTCGAAATGTCGATCGCTATGGCTGGAGAGGGAATCTGAATAGGAGTAAGTCAAAACATGCCATGTATGTGACGCCATAGCATAGCAGTGCCACAAAAATGATGTCGCTCTTCAGTAGGGGGCACGGGTGGCCCAGTCGTCTAAGGCGCCGCGATTCGCTGTGCAGAGTTGCGTCCCTTGAACACGCCAGAAACCTATGATTGTGGGTTCGAATCCCGGTTCGAACCGATTATGTTTCTAGGTTTGTCAGCACCATACCCGTGCTCGTGGGTTTCACCGAATTGGTAAACATCTGAGACCTGCATCACTTCGGGCTTTCCTCCTACATCAAGCTGACACGCCGTGATATGACTGGAATACTGTTAAAAGCGGCGTTGAACCAACTCACTCACTCACTCACTCACACTCTTCAGTAGTGTCTCATAATAGAGCTTCGCTTCTCTGCGGCATTTGTGACCAAAGAAAGATATCTGTGTGACTAAGGTTTCGCCATGACGTACATGTTACCAATGTTGTTGAAGGTATATTTACGTGTTGTAAGTTATCATTGCTGATAAAACATTGCCTTATCGGCCGATGAACAGAAATAGATATTGCTGGGCCCAACCAGGACTTGCGATCTCGGCGTCCTTGACCTTTCTTGGTAATTAGTGATCAGAAATATGATCCAATGGCCACATCTCTTGAGCTAAATGTTTAAATGTTAAGTAAATATTCTGAATTTATTTCGCACGTTAATCTCTAAATTTATTTCAATCTCGTTTCCATGAAAACACCTTTTGGAGGCTAAGTTATATTACTTTGCTTTTGTATTCTAATCATTCAAAAATAGTCATCGCTTTTAGGGCATTAATATTCACGCGAATTGTGTTTTGAGCTGTGGCCTATAAAGATCCCTTGACGTTTTGTGCGTCTTAATATTTAGGTCCCTATACACAAGGGCTGCAGCAACCAACAGCAGAAATCTCACACAACCAGATTCACCCCGTTCCTAATCTCACATGCCCAGATTCACCCCGTTCCTAATCTCACATGCCCAGATTCACCCCGTTCCTAATCTCACATGCCCAGATTCACCCCGTTCCTAATCTCACATGCCCAGATTCACCCCGTTCCTAATCTCACATATCAAGAATCTCCATTCCTAACCTCACATACCAAGATTCACCCCGTTCCTTGTCTCACATGCCCAGATTCACCCCGTTCCTAGTCTCACATAACCAGATTCACCCCGTTCCTAATCTCACATGACCAGAGGGTCAGGCTCGCTGACTTGGTTGATGCATGTCATTGTTTCCCAATTGCGTGGATCAATGCTCATGATGTCAATCACTGGATTGTCTGGTCCAGACCGCCGTCATACAGTTCTAGACAGGAGACAGACCTACAAGATGTGTACAGGAGACAGATCTACAAGATATGTACAGGAGACAGATCTACAAGATGTGTACAGGAGACCGACCTACAGGATGTGTACAGGAGACAGATCTACAAGATGTGTACAGGAGACAGATCTACAAGATGTGTACAGGAGACAGATCTACAAGATGTGTACAGGAGACAGATCTACAAGATGTGTACAGGAAACAGATCTACAAGATGTGTACAGGAGACAGACCTACAAGATGTGTACAGGAGACAGACCTACAAGATATGTACAGGAAACAGATCTACAAGATATGTACAGGAGACAGATCTACAAGATATGTACAGGAGACAGACCTACAAGATATGTACAGGAAACAGATCTACAAGATGTGTACAGGAGACAGATCTACAAGATATGTACAGGAGACAGACCTACAAGATGTGTACAGGAGACAGACCTACAAGATATGTACAGGAAACAGATCTACAAGATATGTACTGGAGACAGATCTACAAGATATGTACAGGAGACAGATCTACAAGATATGTACAGGAGACAGATCCACAAGATGTGTACAGGAGACAGATCTACAAGATATGTACAGGAGACAGATCTACAAGATGTGTACAGGAGACAGACCTACAGGATGTGTACAGGAGACAGATCTACAAGATGTGTACAGGAAACAGATCTACAAGATGTGTACAGGAGACAGACCTACAAGATGTGTACAGGAGACAGACCTACAAGATATGTACAGGAAACAGATCTACAAGATGTGTACTGGAGACAGATCTACAAGATATGTACAGGAGACAGATCTACAAGATGTGTACAGGAGACAGATCTACAGGATGTGTACAGGAGACAGATCTACAGGATGTGTACAGGAGACAGATCTACAGGATGTGTACAGGAGACAGATCTACAGGATGTGTACATGAGACAGACCTACAAGATGTGTACAAGAGACAGACCTACAAGATGTGTACAGGAGACAGACCTACAGGATGTGTACAGGAGACAGATCTACAAGATGTGTACAGGAGACAGATCTACAGGATGTGTACAGGAGACAGATCTACAGGATGTGTAAAGGAGACAGATCTACAGGATGTGTACAGGAGACAGATCTACAGGATGTGTACATGAGACAGACCTACAAGATGTGTACAAGAGACAGACCTACAAGATGTGTACAGGAGACAGACCTACAGGATGTGTACAGGAGACAGATCTACAAGATGTGTACAGGAGACAGATCCACAAGATGTGTACAGGAGACAGATCTACAAGATGTGTACAGGAGACAGATCTACAAGATGTGTACAGGAGACAGATCTACAAGATGTGTACAGGAGACAGATCTACAAGATATGTACAGGAGACAGATGCACAAGATATGTACAGGAGACAGACCTACAGGATGTGTACAGGAGACAGATCTACAAGATGTGTACAGGAGACAGATCCACAAGATGTGTACAGGAGACAGATCTACAAGATGTGTACAGGAGACAGATCTACAAGATGTGTACAGGAGACAGATCTACAAGATGTGTACAGGAGACAGATCTACAAGATATGTACAGGAGACAGATCTACAAGATATGTACAGGAGACAGATGCACAAGATATGTACAGGAGACAGATCTACAGGATGTGTACAGGAGACAGATCTACAGGATGTGTACAGGAGACAGATCTACAGGATGTGTACATGAGACAGACCTACAAGATGTGTACAAGAGACAGACCTACAAGATGTGTACAGGAGACAGACCTACAGGATGTGTACAGGAGACAGACCTACAAGATTTCTACAGGAGACAGACCTACAGGATGTGTACAGGAGACAGACCTACAAGATTTCTACAGGAGACAGATCTACAAGATGTGAAGAGGGGAAAGATCTACAAGATGTGTAAAGGCGACAGACCTACTAGATGTGTACTGGAGACAGATTGTGAGAGATGGAGCTCTTCTTAACTAGTGCCTGCTTACAGTCGTGTACAAAGAGAATTGTTATTTGATCCTTTCATACATAAGATAACGACATCGCAGCAACAACCGCGTCCGATATCAAACCTACGTCTTCACACGGGGAGCGGGGAGAGGAGGGGGGTGGGGGGGGTGGGGGGGGGTGGGGGGGGGGGGGTGGCTGTAGATGTGGCCCTGCAAACAAACATGGGAAACCTTTGATGGTTTGATGGGTTGGAACACACTCGCCAAACTACCAATTCCCTCTTTTTCTGCTTTATGGTAGTTCATTTGTTTTACAAACAGACTCTAATTTGGGAAACAGACGATTGCGGGATAACGCAGTGGTCGATGATGAGTCGCGACTCATGGTCTCCGTGTTTGTTTATCAACTGACTCGACTGAGTGATTGCAACACCCCAAGTTGAATGTACAGTGGCGAAAAATCACGACTACAGCAGTAAGGTGTTTATCTACATGACAAGACCCAATCAGACGAAGTAAGTTCATACAACGTACATGCTAGCTAACTGCTGGTGTCTGCCCATGTGAAGTTGATGGTCGTGCGCGTCGCTTTTGTGAACGTGTTAAAAGTTTATGTCTCGGAGGCAGTGCTGCAGACATCATCGTGCCGCTTTAGAGACAGGCAATGTCTGTATAAGTTGCTTGAGGGGTTTCTGTACCACAGGAACTCGTTATTGGTTTGTAAATAAAACGTGTATCCCCTATATGTAAGCACATATACATATTTTACTTACTGACCAATAACGAGTTGTACATTTGCTTTCATATATGGGATACATATTTTGTTTACTGACCAATAACGAGTTATACATATGCTTACATATAGGGGATACATGTTTTATTTACGGACCAATAACGAGTTATACATATGCTTACATATAGGGGATACATGTTTTATTTACGAACCAATAACGAGTTATACATATGCTTACATATAGGGGATACATATTTTGTTTACAGACCAATAACGAGTTATACATATGCTTACATATTGGGGATACATATTTTGATTACGGACCAATAACTAGTTATACATAGGCTTACATATAGGGGGTACATATTTTGATTACGGACCAATAACGAGTTATACATGCATATGCTTACATATAGAGGGTACATGTTTTATTTACGGACCAATAACGAGTTATACATATGCTTACATATAGGGTTACATATTTTGATTACGGACCAATAACGAGTTATACATATGCTTACATATTGGGGATACATATTTTGATTACGGACCAATAACGAGTTATACATGCATATGCTTACATATAGAGGGTACATGTTTTATTTACAGACCAATAACGAGTTATACATATGCTTACATATAGGGGATACATATTTTATTTACAGACCAACAACGAGTTATGCATATGCTTACATATATCAGGAATTGATAATACATTGACGATTCGAGTGAATGAGTGTTTTGAGCTTCATCAGTATTCCGGTTATATCCGCAAACCGATGGCAGAGCAGTGAGCAGTGATCCACGCCGTAGTGTAAGATGGCCTAACAAGCTCGCACAGTTGACCATCTGAGCCCCATTGAAGTTGTACTACCGGTATATATACCAAATGTCATAAAACTGACAAGTCATACAGAAAATGTACGAAACTAAAACCTGACAGGGTGAATACTGCTTCACGCCGAAGTTAGCAAAATTCAAACGGCCGTATTTCCTCTATTAGACCCACGCGTATCCGTTGACCCGGCTTCTATTCTGTTTAATGCTGGCACGGTGGCAACTCACTACCTTACCGAATACCATACTATACATTCATCCAAGGCGTACTTTTGCAGGAAACGGCATGTCTTGGAGGCCGGTGTAGGAGGTTCAAATGACTCCCCAGGCTCAGACGACTCTAGAGTCATTTGTGCCTATGCCCATATGACTCTAGTCAAATTTAGGGGGAGCCGTTTGAGCCTACTTCACCGGGCGTCTAGTTTAGTAAATACGGTATGTCATCGCGGCCCGTAAACCAGTGCGCCAGGCAAACGAAGAGCAACGTTCATCCAACGCCATTGTGTACGATGACACACGGCCGGCAAGTCTTCAATATTACCACCCGGTGTTCATGATGGTCAGTTCTTACAACAGACCCTTGAAGATCCGGGGTAGAATAGGTCTTCAGCAACCCATGCTTGCCATAAAAGGGGACTATGCTTGTCGTAAGAGGCGACTAACGGAATCGGGTGGTCAGGCTCACTGACTTGGTTGATGCATGTCATCGTATCCCAGTTGCGTGGATCAATGCACATGATGTCAATCACTGGATCGTCTGGTTAAGACTCGATTGTTTACAGACCGCCGTCACATAGCTGGAATATTGTTGAGTGCGGCGTTAAACAACAAACAAACAAACACTCACGCCGAATACCCTTAGCTTGTTCGACTGAGATATCCGTAGCTCCTATGAACAACGTCAGAGATCCTTGAGGAAATGATCATGCTGTATAACCCCGCCCATACATACTACAAAGATATGATTTGATTGACGTCCTCTATGAACCTGTTTCAAGTCTACACGTATGATCAAGGAGAGTTAAAACTACCTAAAAAATAATCAGCCCTCTCTTGCAAGTCTAGACACAGTAGTTTACGTAACACTATGAAAAGAAAATATCGGATCACCATTCGTTTCCGTAAGACACATAGCAATTCGTATTTTCATATTACAACTTTGAAATAGTATATTCCCTTTGATAAGGGCGGGAAATGGCGGAACTCTGTTGATTACAGATATAGAAGTATTTTGATGATCTCCCAGATCCGCTCTTTGATGTAACTTTAGATTATAACGACAATGTGTAGAAATGTCTAGCGTATTGCGACTAAGATTTCAGGCGACATCTCATTCAGTAACGTTGACGCGTTCTTTTGAAATTCATACTAAATTACCTTGAAGATGTGTCATCCTACTATAAGTGAAAATCACATTCCTGATTAGATTTCATGTTATACTATCATAAGGTTAAAATCTTAGAGGAGAATAAAAGTGTCATTTTGATTATCTGACTAGGTAGAATATTTTACAGAAATCTATTATCTATGAAAGGTCTACTAAAATGACATACTTAAGGATGAGAAAATATCTAAAAGTAGGAACGAATCTGAGTGTTTTGTTATGAAGCCCCTGTAAGGTCCTTTCTAAGGGCCTTTATAACCTTTTGTGTACCAAGTATTTAGTTTTAAAATAGCAATCGTCTATAACGAGGGAATTATATTTCTACATTTCAACCCATAAAGGTATCAGTGTTACACCTGATGAGAGTTGATCGATGATTCGTACCGTGAATTAACTGACTACTACACGATGATCAAGGTGCACTAGCGACCCAGCGGCTAGTACAGTCAGAATTAAGGCCGAAATGTATCATGTTTTCCTCAGGTTTCCGTCGACTTGTGTCCCCTGCCGAGATATTGCTGGAATATTGCTAAAAGCAGCGTAAAGCCATTCTCACTCATTCAGTTTTCCGTCCACGACATTACTGCGCGTTCGAGTCCCACCGACCCCAATTATGAGAGAGTACGTGAGTTAGGTTTCACGCCACTTTGAACAGTATTCCAATCAGGGCGTGTCAGTTTGATGTAGGGGTGAAAGCCCAAAGCCCACTATGGTGAAATCCACGAATACGGCTGATAAACCTACAAACAATTTCGGGGTGAACTGGGATTCGAACTCATGATCATAGGTTTCTGGTGTGCCCAAGGGACGCAACTCTGCACAGCGAATTGCGGCGACTTAGACGACTGGGCTATTTGTGCCAACCACTAAATTATGAAGAATGTGTTTCTGACAAACTCTTCACACCCCTCCCCCTTCCTCCCAATTTGGCACTGGTTTGTCTGACCCAGACGCAAGTCACCATGATACTTGGAGTTCAGGCCTCGCTAACCGAGGGCTAACATCATGAGCAACAGTCCACGCCGTCGGATGACATAAAGATAAGTCATACAGCTGCCCTCTTGAGCCTCGTTGATTTGTTTGTTTGCTTGTTGTTTAACGCCGCACTCAGCAATATTCCAGCTATATGACGGCGGTCTGTAGAAAATCGAGTCTTAAACCAGACAATCCAGTGATTGATATCATGAGCATCGATCCAGGCAATTGGGATCGATGACATGCTTCAACCCGGTCAGCAAGCCTGACCACCCGATTCCGCTAGTCGCCTCTTACGACAAACATAATCGCCTTTTACAGCAAGCATGGGTTGCTGAAGACCTATTCTACCCCGGAACTTCAAGGGTCTGAGCCTCATTGAAGTTGTCCTATATTGACTAAGTCATACAGAAATATGTACGAAAAGATAACCTGAGTGAGTTAATATTGGTTTACGCCGAAGTCAGCACTAATGACATCTGGTACTTTGGTTGATTGTTGAGAATATTACCGATTAAGTCTTTTAGCTGGCTTATAGACATGCAAGTCTCCGCTCCACCTTCCTACCAACGCCACTAGGAACTGATGCACGGGAAGCTATTTCAATAATAGATGTATTACCTTGAAATACCTCAGGGGCCCCGAATGTTTTTGCTATAAGGTGTCTCCTAAAAAACAATCTCTCGCAATCTACCATACATATGTATGAAAGGTTTATTAAGACTGAATTGAAACAATTTGTTTAAAAAACCATCAACAAAAAACAATGCTTCTCTTTCCAGATAGGCGCAAAGACAGAAATGTATTTTTTATTAGCCTGCCTTGCTGAAGCAAAACTAAAGCCCCGAGAAGCCATTTCCCATCTGACTCACACACTGGAAACAGTTGTGTTCCAAACAGCTTCTAGCTCTTCTCTGATAAGTAAATAGATAAAAGCCAGCTAAACGGAATAAAACGTTAATAAAATTAACCAAGGGTACTGTGCCTCTCAGTTCAGTCAGTCTTTTTCAATTGTGTGATGCGAGAAGACAGATAGACAGAAAGACCAAGTAACGAGATCCCCCAGATTGCATCAAAGGTTTCTCCATCAAAGATTGCAAACCGCCCTAGCTCAACAGGATACAATGCTTTAGGCAGATTTTTTTAATAACGTAATTAAACTTTAGCTACGTTTTATTCAAGTACAAGGCTTGGCAATTAATCCCTTGTAATAAAACATAAGGTATTTATAAAAAATGAAAATATAATTCATTTCGACATTTGATCGCAGATATAAAAAAAAGATGTTTGATCTGGGAGAGACGTTCAATTTTTTTCAAAGGGCCCTTTTCTGCAGCCTGGTTCACTGGGTAGGCTTCGCTTGCGCAAGCGCAGCCTGCCCAGGGAACCAGACTGTCTTTTCTGTTGTTGTGAGTTATCTCCCTTCCGTAAAGTTTAACTAAAAGGTCTTTCTGTGTAATCATCACTTTAATAAACTTCAGAAGCAGAACGGCATTTACAAACATGATGTTGGCAATTAATTCAGTTCACTCTATTGTATTCAGAGCCATTGGCCACCTACCATGATACACATGACCAGATTGTTTAACGTGAAATTAATGTTACCAAATTTTGACAAAACGTCTCAATCAAACTAAAATCTCCATCGGGATCGTGAATCTCTCGCACTGAAGCCAAACAAAACTGATACAGATATTGATGATCATGTGAATGAATAACAAAGATATACAGTATAGTTTATTGCTATTTTCTCTTTGAAAATATTGTCACATAACTACAAGTGTGTCCTTAGGGGACATCGGACTTGTTTGAAGTGGTGAATATCTAAAGAACACCGTAGCGATGTAGATTATTGATGCGGGGGTACCTTGAACAAAGGGTTTTATAGCAGCCACGAGAGCTGTTCGGCAGTGATGTCAAAACCTGAATTTCTGGAGGGTATGTCGGATCGCTTTGTAGTAAATTTCATGGCGTTTTATCGCCAGTACAGGGAGTAACATCAAAAATATATTGTGAACATCTAATGAAGCATATTCCCCACTTAATGGTGGGAAGTGCGGAGCGCCAGTTGTGGAACGCGAGCAATCTCCCGGCAGTGGTTTGGGTTAAATGTCAGAATATCTAAACGAATGTTTCGTAAACTAGACTCAGCCGATTCGATTGGTGTTATAATGAGTGAGTGAGTTGGGTTTAACGCCGCTTCTAACAGTATTCCAGTTATATCACGGCGTGGCAGCTTAATGTGTGAGGAAAGCCCGAAGTGATGCAGGTCTCAGACGTTTACCACTTTAGTGAAACCCACGAGCACGGGTGGCGAACATAATCGGGGCGAACCGGGATTCGAACTCACAATCATGGGTTGCTTGTGTACCCAAGGGACGCAACTCTCCACAGCGAATTGCGGCGCCTTAGACGACTAGGCCACCCATGCCACGGATTAGTGTTGTAAGTGACAACATGTCGAAATATTTTCCTTGTATTAAAACGACATTATCTTATTTAATCGACGAGTGATTTAATGTCTATGCATTTCATGGTGAACAGTTTCTATTCCCTAAACTCTTGGTTAAGACAGTGACATACTAGTTTATTATGTCCGAGGTATACTATTCAACCTTTGACAGGGGTAATCACATAAATCATTATATTTAAATATACACTTGACATTTTATGACGAGTTTGGTGTATAACGGAGGGATCAACACTGGCGTAGTATACAATGTATACTGGTATATGTAACGTATATCAATGAACCATTAAGCGAGCACGTGTGGCCCAGCTGTCCTTCGTGGTAGGTTCCCATGGGTTCGAATCCCAAACTCGCCTCGGGTTTGATCCCTGGTCTGTCAGCACTCATACTGAGCGATTCATCAAAGTGAGTAAAGTTTACAACCTGTGTCATATTTAGTCTTTCCTGAGTGAGTGAGTTGGGTTTAACGCCGCTTTTAACAGTATTCCAAGTTATGTCAACTTGATGTGGGAGGAAAGCCCGAAGTGATACAGGTCTCAGACGTTTACCACTTCGGTGAAACCCACGAGTACGGGTATGGTGCTGACAAACCTAGAAACATAATTGGGGCGAACCGGGATTCGAACCCACAAGCATAGGTTTCTGGCGTGCCCAAGGGACGCAACTCTGCACAGCGAATCGCAGCGCCTTAGACGACTGGCCCCCTTCTCCGAAGCTAAGTACAATAAAGGTAACTCTGCTTAAATCGAACGTGAATCTTACTTTATCGTACATCATAAACGTCACGGGATTCCCCCTACTAATTGGTAGTTGTGACTGGTATATTTTGCAGAAAGGAAATACCATTGTTACGCATTTAGGTCTCGTGGTATTTTAGGTTTTCCCCTTGTTGGTATCGCTCGATGACACCCTTATTTGTTCAAGAGGTTCGAATCGGACTTTCAATATGGTCGCTCTTTTTTCTCACATTGATATGTCCCCTTTTGAATTGACAGACATAAGGAGGTGGACTGTGTATTTATATCTCTCCTTGTAAATGTCCGCCGTCATATAGCTGGAATATTGCCGAGTGCGACGTTAGACACCAATGAAACAATAATTTATATGTTGTTCACATGGTTAGATTTTAGTGTTAGCTTTTAGTATCTATGCAGAAAATAATTTTGCAAAATTCCTCAAAGAGTAATCTTTTGAACTTCTCGCATCGGATACTACACGTCACGTGTCATACTACACGTGCGTATAATGCTAACCCACCCACTGAGATACCGTGCCACAATTATCACACCCCACTCAGACACAGTATACTGACTCCGAGCCGACCAGTCCCTGTTCAGTACCTTAATGCTGAGCGACAGTCAGGGTAACAACAAGTACCATATTTTAACGTCTTTTGCTATGACACGGCCGCAGATCGATCCCCGACCTTCCCCTTTTCGGGAAGGCCACAAGGACAAGAAGTTTATCTAAAGTATTCCCCTTCAGCCATATTACTATATTGTATGTGCGTGTGTGCGTGCGTGCGTGCGTGCGTGCGTGCGCTTGTATGTGTCTGGCTGGGGTGTAAATGTTTTTCTTTCTCAAATTCAAATGGGGTGGGAGGGAACAAGGAGTGTATTCTGTATACCGATACATTATTTATTTGTATTTTAATAATCCTGGACGGGCCAATGTCTAACGCACCCTTCTGATGCTAACAAATATAATTCTTTCCAAGCACATCCTCTTTGAAATCTCAATCCTTGCAGTTACTTCATACGGGGCTTTTATTTAATTGAACTGATGGCACCATTGCGTGTTCGAGAGGGAGGCCCTTCCTCCTTTCAAGTTTCAGTTTTCACTTACAACAAAAGCAGTGTAATGGTCACGTGTTTCATTTCATTATCCATTCAAACGGAAACTGGTGAAGCGGACGCGCCCAACATGGGGTGGTTATATCGAGGACTACATCTGCAATTATGTTTTATTTTGGCATTAATTTATCTAAATACGAGCCTAACCTATAGCGTTTAATCACTGCACGTAACCTTGTCATTGCATTAATCTTTCTCGGGTTCGGTGGCCCAATTTGCCTGTCATATGCTACTGAATCTGGAACGTGGGCGACTGTGAATGGTGTTTAACGCCGTAGTCGACATTATTCCAGCTACATCACAGTGTCATGTCGAGTCTGGACCCGGAAACCAGTGGCTGAAACTATGAACAACAGTCCACACAATCTAAGTCATCGAGTCTCGCCATTGTTCTGACATGGAATCCCCATAAATTGTGTTGGGTAGCTGGAGAGAGCTTCCCTCTGTGACTAGAGGCCTGAGCTGACTGCCAGACTTGTGTCGACATCTAATTGGAGAGACCTGCTGCTCTGTGACTTCTGACTAGAGCTGACTGCCGGACTTGTGTAGACATCTGAATGGAGAAAGCTGTCTGGCGGACAAAAACGAACGAACGTACAAAATATTTCGCGAACGGAGTAAGGGAAGTAAAAAAACCCGTATCGCTGACTGACGATCGGAGAGATTTATCTCGATAACGGATAAACGAAGAGTACTATATCGATGACGGACCATCTTCCCGAGGCAAGGATGTTAACTGACTATAAAAGTCCAGTTTCCACCCTTGTCGAAGTCGGCTGGTATTTCCAGGCTCTATCGTAGCGCCAACAGTGGATATTAAGAGTTATGTCCCTTCTACGTCCCTCCTATTGACCAATCAGATTCCATTTCTCATATCACTTGCATTTGCTTCAAACAAAATGGCGGTGCCCTGTCAAGACAATCTGATCGAAAATCAAGATCTATATTGTAATATAACGGGTCTTACACCTCGAAACGCATTAAATCACTGAGCCCCTTCACTAAACGCATGAAAAGATTTGCAAAATATCTGTCAACGCCCAGTTGACGGTACATATGCTTTGCAAATACTACAGTCGATCGAAATCTGCACGTTGAAATCCATGTTGTTTAAGAACCGGATATCTAGTTCGTTAAGCGATTTTGATTGGACTAATACACAGCCAAAATATAACTCCGGAATTCCAGCCTAGTTCGGCAAGGGTGGAAACTGGACTTTTATAGTAAGTTAACGCCCTTGCCTCCGAGAAGATGATGACGGACTAACGGACCTAGCTAGATGACAAACGGAACAAAAATCTCTGCGTTAAATCTCAATAACTAACGGACAAAGTCTCTATGTTAAACATGTGAGACACAGATCCTTGCCATTTGTTCCTGTAATCTTCATTTGGAATAATAAACGTGTACCGAGCGGAACACGGGGTTATCACAATGGCCATCTAAAAACGAACACATTTTCAAAAACAAACGATTCGTTTTAGAACGTTTGTCCATGCTCTAAATTCATTAAGTCTTTATGGAAACAATGTCAGTGACAATAGGTAACCTGATATCCATGGTGATATATTTATTTCTTTGAGTCATGACCTTAACCCTGTTCCCAACCTATACCTAAACATATCTGTCATGTGACCTTTGTGTGCGTCTACACAACACAAATACCATTGCAACCCAACACCCACTGATGACACTTAAATGTGTGAAAGGTCCTGCCTCTGCCTCAAACCACTGAGATGATGGAAACTGAACCCCGACGATGACGTCGCCGCCGTTGACGGTATCTCCATATCTCAGGATGATGTATAACGTCCCCGACTTGAGCGTAGCTCCACCTCCATCCCATCCCAATCCCCAGGATGACGTCCCCGACGTTGGATATACCTCGAAACCCCCGGAGTGACGTTCTCCACATCTGGAGATGATGTATGATGTCCCGGACGGCTAGGTCCACCTCTACCCACACCTCCCATGCCCGACCCCAGGATGATCCCCACACCCACCCCCCACCCCCCACCCCCACCCCCGACGTTGAGGGTAACTCCTAATCTTGCTCTGTCTGTTATATGAGTTTATGTCATTAAGGAATATGATTACGTTTAAGGTCTTAAGACATTTTGGAAGGTTTAGAATCGTACCTTAGGGGCAACCTTAGACTTGCACAAGTCTCGAAGGCAATAATTATTACTTTAAATCATATTTTTTAGATTATATTAATAATAAGAACAAGTTGTCCCTATAAGAGACTGGCGTCCTGTACTGTCAACGTATCTAGACTTGCCTGTTATAGGGATAGAATTAAGATACACCATTGGACTTACCATTCAGTTCGGCCTTGGAGCAAGGCTAGGGCCACCTATACAATGTTTTAAAGAAACATTACTTGTTTAAGCCTCTGTAGCGCCAGGGATAAACTAAGCAAAGGGCGCTTAGCAACACTGCCATTTATCATTCTTGGAGAAACCAGAAATTGGTTCACACATTACATTCATGTTGGAATCGAACCCGGCTTTCGGCATGAAGACGGAGATCATTGATTAGGTAACGTTAACAAAACTCAAAACCTCCCCAGCTTATGCTGTGGTGCGAATATATAGGGTAATATATGTGTGTAGTGTCCTGTGAATAAAAATGCACAGTACATTCGTAACCCTTAGGTTCTAGAATTCGCCTTGCATTACCTTCTAATATCACATGCAGACCGCCTCCGTGGTCTAGTGGTAGAGTACACCCGGAGAACGGAAGTTTCGGGGTTCGATCCCCGGTCACGTCATACCAAAAGACGTTAAAAGATAGTACTTGTTGTGACCCTGTCTGGGGCTCGGCATAAAGGGGATAAAATCAAGGTTTGGTCGGCTCAGAGTCATGTTAAACTGCGGCATGGTATCTCAGCGGGCTAGCACTATAAATCGGCATTAGTCCAGACTAGTACAAGCAGAGACACACACACACACACACACACACACACACACACGTGCATGCACGTCGCTTTATTAGTGCAATAATCTTGGACACGACGTTAAACCCAATTTCACCTCACTTCACATTCTAAACCACGCGGACGGAGGGTCTGATATATGATATACCCACGCTTCATTAGTCCAATGCTAGATACAAATACATGGAAATACGCTCTCCCTATCAATATCGGGGAACTCGTTGGTCAGCGTCTCCACTAACAAATAGCGTTATAATTCTCGTTAATACCCACGATTCCATAGAGAGAGTAGCCCCACAGATGAACACCTCGCGCAACCATCCCCCTCGCCGTTGCGAGACCCGGGGGAAGGTGTAATGACAGGGAGATGAGGCTATGAAGCATCTCATTGTCACTACACTTGGGTCATTCTCCCAGGCAGAAAGACGGGCGTTCATTCAGTCAAATTATCGCTGATTTTTCCGTGTCCGTGCAACTAATTCTGCCGGGACAGTCAATTTTAAATCCCCAGTTGATGATGCGTTGCCCAAGAGGGTCGTGTGAACACACATACCTAACGGTGCAAGAAGGTAAGGATAGCTGCGGACCAATCACAGCCTACGGTTTCTAATTGTTCGGATGCAAGGGATATTTTCTCTCACGTATCACTGCGCTTTGTGCCATTCTCCGGTGTATTCCGGGATTAACAACTTCTCCCATCTCATATGTTTCTGATTCAAATATTAAACGCATTCACTTTGAACTAAATCAGATCAGATTTCTGTCGACATTTATGAAATAACAACAGGGAGATTGAGATAATATTCTCCTGTTAGCCTCCAATATTAATCATTCGGCTACCAGCGGGCGCGGTGGTTATCTGAACGTACAAACAATATAGCTTTATCGGATATCTACTAATAACACTATATAATGTAACACTTGATAATACTAATGATACTATCGCCAGTATTCTAAACGGTCTACGTGGGTTTTCTACTTGCAGCTGTCATGATAAAAAAAAATAATTAGCAACTTAAAATACTAAAGATATTATTTACCATAAACGACCACTCGTCAATAGACCATTTACTGTCGAAATAACCCACATAAACATACTCCCGGGTCTTTTTTATCGATTTCAACCGTTGACATTCGTGAATATAATCCTTGGGTTGCGTGCAAAACCACACGGATTTCCGACGTGTTTGAACCGGTGTGGGAAACGGCTGAAGAAAAGGAGAAACAAGTCCAAAAAAATCATCTGTTCCCGAAAATGCTTGAAAAAATGAGGTAATTACCAAAGCCAAAATTCGTTCAGTGGATAGCCTCCTGCAAGGATGCTCTGAAAAATTTGTTTTGTGGGTCCAAATAGAAACTTGTTTTCAGAGAAAAAGATTCATTTTTCTCTTTGAGAGCATGAAATAATACTTTATTGCCTCCAACAAATACTCCATTAAAGAAGGGCTATGCTTATCTCTTGATCATCTCGATTTGATGCATTTCGCGAGGTAGGACCTGTTGTTTGCAATATAGATCTATCTAGAGATTATCTATCAGATCGTCTTGACTGGGCGCGGCGGAAAGTCGGGGGTTCGATCCCCGGCAGTGTCATCCAAAAGACGATGAAAGATGGTACTTGTTGTTAACCTGCCTGTCGCTTAGCATTAATGGGCTAAAACAAGGACTGGTCGAATTGGTGTCAGTGTACTGTGTCTGTGTGGGGTATTCATGTTAAACTGTGGCATGGTATCTCAGTAGATTAGCACTATAGGCACGCACACGCACGCGCACGTGCACACGCACACGCAGACGCACACATTACACACAAGTCGCTATGTAAAAGCAATTTTCTTGAACGCGACGTTAAACCCTATTTCATCTAACCTTAATTTGTGGTCAGTTTCTTTTAAAGTTATTTAGGACGATGGTCGATTGAGCGACAGTTATAACGCCGCTCCGAACAATATTCCAGTTATATCACGGCGTGTCAGCTTAATGTGGGAGGAAAGTCCGAAGTGATGCAGGTCTCAGACGTTTACCACTGTGGTGAACCTCTCGAGCACGGGTATGGTGTTGACAAACCTAGAACACAACGACTTGCTGCGTCTTACAGGTGACACAGAGTCATCCGTTCTCTAAGTGATTGAGTGAATTAGGTTGTAACCTGCAACACTACAACTATATAACGTAAGCCCGTTAATTATCGAATCTGGACCACATCAGACTTGCCATTGATTGATACGATGAGATACAATTGACGACGGTGTATGTCAAATAGACTGAGTAGATATTTCGTGTTTTGGGCAACAAGGTTCAATAAAATGTTTCAACGTCTTTCATTCTTATAAGAAACGTTAAGAAATATTGCCAATCGTTTACGCCTGAAAGTAGGACATTTCAAAGACGAATAACCCAATACCATTTTGGTTATTTGTTTCGGCAAGTCTCGAAATTAGATTTTAGATTTCTGGAATCACTTTTCTCTTCTTCGAGCTACAAAGAAAGAGTTCTGCTAAAATCAATTCAGAAGAACAGCAAATTATGTTTTTCATTCGTTTCTCTTATTTCTTTGACAAGCGTTTGAAATTAAATTATAGACATGAAAACAGAGATGCGACTAGCGGTTATTACTAGAATGACATTGCAGCTCTTGTAATGGATAGCAAGGAGAAAAGAAACATCGACTGACTTGTCTTTCAGGGAAATTAGAAACTAAAGAAAATTGGAAGGACTTATAATCGGAAAAAAGTTAGGTTCCCGTTTAGGTCTTCAGCCTCAGGATACAATGTTGCAGTCGGAAGTTCTAACCAAGGAAATTAGGCTTTTAGGATTGTTGGACCAGCCTTTCCCAATCTAATGAATAGATGGTATTGATTCAGCAAAGAAGGTCGACCCCTTCTTCACTTTACTGACAGCCTGCGTTCGCCTTTTCACTTATTTCTCCCCCTTTATTAAAATTTCCCTCAGCCCCCGGGGGCTTGGCATTACCATCGCGCGGCTTCCCAACTGGTCAGTGGAATGGACGCGAGATGTAAACCCTTGGGCGAGTCTCCTAAATTCTCGTACTCAATTCGGAAATGGATTTTTGTAGTAATGAAATTTCAGGGGAATCTGTCCAAACCCAACACTCGTTAGGTTACAGTCAATCTCGATAAATTTCATCAATCAAAATGTACGATAGAGTTTGCTTGCTTGTCATGTAACGGTGGATTCAAGAATTAGTTTTTTGGATCAGAAGGTCAAGTTAGAGATGATTGTTGGTGCTGGGAATGGTGGTGGCAGGTGGTTGTTGAGACAGGGAGCGGACTCGGAGACAAGCCTCTAACACTTCTCTTTGTGGTACAAGACTTTACAATCGCGCCCTGTAGATTAAAGCCTACAATGACATCTATCGACAACATCCTCAACGGCGCTCACGGCTCCGATCCATACGCGGCCGTCGTTGCTTTTGTTGCTGCCCTCTTTATCGGAGTTGGGCGGGGATATGCTTCCCATTAGGAAGATTTGAAATGTTTATTTGGGGCTGAAACTCGATCTTATTAAAGGGGAAGTGGACAGGAAGGTTTGGTCGTATTTGCTGTCAAGGAGAGTGTTTTTTCTGTCCTCTTGCAACTTTTTCTAAAAGGATTTTTTTCTGATTCAAGACTGATTTTGACTCGCAGATTATCTTAATGGACGTCAGACGTAAGAAATCATTGATTGCCGAGAGTTTTGAAAACGTGAGCTGGTTTTTTTACAACAAAATATGTCGTAGCTGTCTGTCATACTGACACATGTGTCACCTGGTATCTGTCATCTCAGTGAAGAATACAATGGGTTGTCACTGGTCATTCTATCCCCGCGGAGATTTAAGGGCATCACGAATCTGTCCTCACCACCCCGTGTTTGCGATAAGAAACGACTAACTGCAGGGGCTCTGATTTGTTTGTTTGTTTGTTTTGATTGTTTGTTTGACGCCACACTCAGCAATATTCCAGCTATATTTCGGCGGTCTAGTTCGAAAAATACGAGGCTGAACCAGACAATTCAGTGATCGACACAGGCATGGATCTACGCAGTTGGGATACGATGACATGCTTCAACCAAGCGATGGAACCTGACCACCCGATCCCGCGAGTCACCCCTTACGACGAGCATGGATGATGGAGATTAATCCTAACCTGGATCTTCACGGTATCTGGTATGAGTGTGAACGAGTTTTAGTAAGGGAGACCCGTTGGTCACAGACACCACAGACTGCTCTACACACTTGTGGTCCTTACTAATGCCAGGAGTCCGCGGGGATTCCGGGAAATAAAAGACTATCCCGTCCACGCGTGTGACCAACAAGACGACAGAGGATCAGTTAGTCGACGACGGCGACGAAGACGACGAAACGGAGACTTTGGTAGTCACAACGTGTGACTACTAACAGCGTGAAGAAGGAGAAGCTGTACTCCAGGAGGAAGGGAACGTATTATCTAACAATGAGTGGACAGCGCCCGGCCGCAAGTGACTGTGAGACAATACGATCCGTGAAGATCCGGGGTTGAATAGGTCTTAAGCAATCCATCGTTGCCGTAAAAGGTGCTTGTAAGAGGCGACTAACGGGTTCGGGTGGTCAGGCCCGCTGACTTGGTTGATGCATGTCATCGTATCCCAATTGCGTGGATCGATGCTCATGGTGTCAATCACTGGTTTGTCTGGTCCAGGCTCGATTACTTACAGACCGCCGTCATATAGCTGTAATATTGCCGAGTGCGGCGTTAAACAACAAACAACAAACAAACATACATGGTAACGTAAACACACCCACCATTTTGACCTTTTATGATCTATACTGGAGTTTATTATAGAATTTGCACATTTGTTTTCACATCTGTTTGAGTTCTACAACTACCTCGTCAAGTTTCAAACTCTGAACTTGCTGCTGAATTAAATCAAAGGCTGATCACTCCACCAGTCACGTGGCTATCTGGGAGGCCATATCCCGGTTATCTTCAATCTTGCCTTGACCCTGCCGGAATTAGCCGAGTATGTCCGAGCCGATCTAATTAGGCTGAGACTGGTCATTACAGCCTATATTGCCACAAGGGCCGGAGGGACTGGACATGAAAGCTGAACGAGATTACCCGCTGACTAAGATTAAGTGCTACAGTGACCGGACAAACAGTACTGTCAGACGATTGGACACTGGGGCATATACTGTGGTCGCTCTATTGGAGTGGTCAGAGTCGAAATGTAGCCAACGAGGCCGTTTCGTTCGTTATTACTCTGCAGCTTCCGGTGAGCCTGGGTGACTATTGCCTACTGACGTGGCTGGTTCCAGTAACCGGAAGTTGCCTCCAGTCCGGCTTTAAGCCTAGCTGACACTGTAATTATAAACGAACACTATTGTTAAAACCATGCTGTCAAAGTAAAGCCAGTGTCTTGATAGAAATTTAGGACAAGGATAATTGTGGGCTGAGGTTGACGACTTTTGGGCTTCTTGTCCGGGAGACCGGAGCCTCGCCACGTACATGCTGACCGTTAAAGGGGCTCCAGTGGTACTGAGATACTGTTATTTCTATTTCTATTTCTGTGATCTTTGTGGGTACAGATATCGGGGTCTCATTCCTTCTTCCCTCCACGGAAAGCTTAATACACGAACAATTTATACGACATTGAGCTTCTACTTTACCAGGAATGCACTGAATGTTTTTTGTGTGTTTTATTTGTTGTTTCACGCTGCAGTCAGCAATATTCCAGCTATATGACGGCGGTCTGTAAAAAAATCGAGACTGGACCAGAAATTCCAATGATTGCATTGATCCATACAATTCAGATACAATGACATGCATCAACCGAGTCAGCGAGCCTGACCACCCGATCCCGTTAGTGGCCTCTTACGACAAGCATGGGTTGCTGAAGACCTATTCTAACCCGGATCTTGACGGGTGCACTGAATGCCTCACGACACATAGTTTATATCTATATAATCAGGAGACACTGTCTTTCTATATAAAACTGGAGACACTACATATAGCTATTCACAGACTATACATTTGTCTACATGTTTCTATAACAGAGATTTACGAATGCCGCTGAATGAGAGTATCAATAACACATGTCATGACATTTATATTTTCTAATTTCTGCAGATGGAGGGACGATCGGTTCTTCTGATTCTTAACGTTTCATTAATTATCTGACTTATTCCGAAGCTAGTTTCCAAGCTATTAATGTTCGCTATTGCCTTTGAAACCCAAGACTATGGCTCTTCTACGTAGATGGGGAATTACCAGTGTACATAAAGGCGCTGGTGTGATTGACGACGAGTATATTGTGACTGATTAATCCATTTGTAAAACAATACATCAAACGATCACTCACGTCACTCGGTGACATCTCTTTGGGTTTCTTCAGTAAATGAGGTATCACTTATGGGCCTGCGTCAGCTGTAGGTGGCGTTTATCCCTCAATTAATGTCATAATTCAATCAGGTTCACAGTCATAAACTCTCGCAGAGTTGAGTGATCAAAGTTGGAGGACGTAACGTTCAAGTATTTGCCAATATTGGGAAGCCTCGCCATCTGATCTTTCGCCTCTAATGACAAGATACGGCCGGGGACCTATTCTATCCAGGTCCCCAGGTCTCCGGAGCGGCTGAGTGAGTGGGAGATTGAGAAAACCATTTGGCTTAACACTTATGGGTAATAAGCCCGAAATATTATTTTTTTGTTTCTCGTTTAACTCTGCACTCAGCAGTATTCCAGCTATGTGACGGCGGTCTGTAAATAAATCTGGACCAGATAATCCAGTGACTGATATTGTGAGCAACGACCCGTGCCGTGGGTGTATGATGACATGAAGTGGACCAAGTCGCCGAACCCGATCACGGGATCTCCCAATCCATTAAGTCGCCTCTTACGACCAGCATCGGTTGCTAGGGACCAACTGGAATTCCCCTCTTCCCTTGGCAAGAGCATCCACTGGCCGTTTTTTTTCCTGTGCTAAATATGATTGGACGATCGCACATATCGATAGTCCAATCAGAGAACGTTTCACAAAATCAACCTCCACGACTGGTACACCTTCACTTCGTATGAAAGTGATGTGGCGCTGCCTGTCTTTGTTGACACGTCTTTTTCAACTTTTAAACCTCCCAACGATTACCTAGTATGTTTTTGTGTCAGGGATGAAAGCGCGAATGTTTTCGTAATCAGGTCGACTAGGTCGTCGCCCATGGTAGTCGCCATCTTTGTGAAGCTATAGCATAGAAGAACAGCGATCTGATTGGATATCACGTTTCCATTACAAGGGGCATCAGGGTCGAGCCAAAAAAAGTGGCCTTGACACGGCAAGGGTAGAAACTAGTCTTTGATACAGGCAAGTGGACACACTTACCCCAGGATGATGGGAATTCTACACACACACACACCCTCCCCCCCCCCCCCCCCCCCCTCCCCCTCACGATATGCTAATATAACGATATGCTAACTTGCAGTCACCCAAGCATGTCAGCCAGGCCATCCGATCCACTAAGTCGCCACAAATGACAAGCAGAGGTTCCTGGGGGCCATTTCTAATCCGTGTCCCCGTGGGGGTAGAGGGCGAATAGCAGGACACGAACAACGGTCCTCTTCATCGGGCATGACAGGCATTCAATCTTGTCCGGGAACCTGACTAACCGATCCTCTTTCGTCTTGGTTGTCACATGCATGGACGGGATAGTCTTTTATTTCCCGGAATCGCCGGCATTAGTAAGGACCTCAAGTGTGTAGAGCAGTCTGTGGCGTCTTCGACCAACGGGTCTCCGCTACTAAAACTCGTTCACACTCACACCACATCCCCTGAAGATCCCGGTCAGAATTGATCTTCAGCAACCCATGCTTGTAGTAAGGGGTGACTCACGGGATCGGGTGGTCAGACTCCTGACTTGGTTGATGCATGTCATCGTATCCCAGTTGCATAGATAGATGCTCATGATGTCAGTCACTGGATTGTCTGGAGGCTCGATTATTTACAGACCGCTGTCATGAAGCTGGATATTGCTGAGTACAATACGATAAGCACAGTCGCCTCTTACGACAAGCATGGGTTGCTGAAGACAAATTCTAACCATCATTACAATGGAACAGATACAAAACAGGTAGACAATCGATGTGGGTGTCTGTAATTCAAGGAGTATCTTTTAGGAGCAAACTAAAAACAAATGTGTTTCGTCAGAAAATGAATACACTATTCAATTTCAAAAACTGGCTATATGATATGGAAATATTTGCATATATGCATTTGTTGTAAGCGTTGCTTAGCTTCCATGTGTGCATATGTCCCCCGTAAATATACTACTCAAAACAAGCTAAAGAGCACCCCCCAATTGGAAGGCTGTGTTGCAATACCCACCAGTCAGGACAGAATAACTAATATGAAAAGATTAGATGTCCTTATTTTGAGGAGTTTATATAAGTATGAAAGCGAGTATGTTTTAACGCCGCTTTTAGCAATATTCCAGCAATATCACGGGGGACACCACAAATGGTATTCACACATTGTACCCATGTGGGGAATCGAACTCGGGCCTTTGGCGTGACTAGCGAACGCGTTAACCACGAGGCTTCCCCCACCGCCCTAGTATGTAGACACACGGTAGGCCTATATAGTTAAGAGGAAGTAGGTTCGGACATATTGGCAGTCCAAGTTAATGGATATGAAATAATTCCACCAGATTCAAATTATGTCTAGCGGTACATGATTAAGCTTACCACCAGGGACAATGTCTCGCTATCACACATGGCACTAATTACCACGTCTAGATCCACACTGGATATTAGGTCTAGGTCATTGAGATCAGTCCCTCTTTCAAAGTAAGATAATCTTCATTTTCCTTGGTTTGCCTAAAATCCTGGATTTTGGAATAGTTGAGTGCCAGCCATCGACATTGATACCATTTTTTCTCCTAAAAGGATTCGTGACGTCAGACGCCAAGACGGGAACTCGAGCCAAATGTTTGTTCTACATGCCAGCATTCTGTCTGGTGTGCCGCAAACTGGTCGTAAGGAATTACGACATAGCGTCAATTAGCACCATATCCTGTGTGAACTTCTGAAACATTTTACAAATTTCCGTTTATCGCAACCATAACGCTGCCTCTTCAAACAGAATTCAGTTTTCTGTGATTTTCGCTCGGTTGCTTTATACGACAATGGACGTTAGCGGTAATTCCGAGTAATTATTTCTACTTCAAAACCCTCTTTTCCTTTGTGTGAGGATTAATTGCAATGTGTCGACGGGAGATTATGAATTTTTTATGGTTCTGCAAGCGTGGGTATGATATATACCTATTTCGACGTCGAGTTGAGGGCCTTATTAATTGCAAAGTAACACAATTACAACGCGGTTATGGACGTGTGTGTCATGCGCAGTGAAGCCAAAGAAACGCCACTGTCCGAAATATGCTCAAGGCAGACGTTCTCGCGGTCATAATTTTGTCCACTTTAAAGATAATCGTGGTCACTCCTTTACAATAATGAGGGTCATCATTATCACCCTTCCGTCTTAAGGACTGGTCACTTCGTGTCGCGTGCCTACGGGCCACCGATTGGACTTTACGTGCCCACGTGCAACATCAAAGGCACCGCTACTCCAAGATGGCTGCCAAACCGTTTGATGACGAAAGACATGACTAGGCTATTGCTTTGATATACCGAATTAGCCGCAGTGATAGATTTGTGCACGACAGTAGGATCAGAAAAACTACCAATAATGGTCAATCCTTGTCACTTTGCAAATCAGAGAGGTAATAAAAAGATGCATTTTCCGAGGACAATGAGTGATCACATATCTATCAAATCCAGGAAAAGTGATTATGATAATTGAGTTTCGGGAATTGTCGTAAAGATAAAAGCAGTTTGCGATGTGTTATGATGCCCGCCATATTGTATCTTCTCATCAATCAGCGCGATTATAGTCGTTTGTTTGATCTACACATGCACAATTTACCTTTGAAAGGCTAATGCGGACACAGCACGATATTTACCTTAATTACATCGCTTTAAACATCTCTTGCACTTCTTGCAAGAAGAAAGCATTTGCAAATTATTGACAGTTATAACTAGAAGAAAAGAGATGATCGAAATGAAAAGGGTTAATCATAAATGCCAATACACCTGGCTATTTCCGTGCAGTGGTTGTTTACAGAGAAATTAGTCAAGGTAATACCCCACTTTCCGAGTATCGAATAGCTTATGACAGTGTCTAAATAACATCTAATTAACTTTACTCCCTGGTTATGCGACGCTCTCGTGGTCTAGTGGATAGCGCGGCTGTCCGAAGAGCGGACGGTCGGTGGTTCGATTCCCATACGCGTCATACTAAAATACATTGCAAGATTGTACTTGTTGTTACCCTGTCTGGCGATGGGTTCGGAGTCAATGTACTGTGTATGAATTGGGTATCCATGTTAAACTGCGGCATGATATCATAGTGGGCTAGCACAATACAACCTGCTTTAGTTTGGACTGGTTTGTTTGGTTTGTTTAACGCCGAACTCAGCTATATTCCAGCTGTATGACGGCGGTCTGTAAATAATCGAGTCTGGGCCAGACAATCCAGTGATTGACATCATGAACATCGATCAATGCAATTGGGATACGATGACATGCCTCAAATCAAGTCAGTGAGCCTGACCACCCGATCCCGTTAGTTGCCTCTTACGACAAGCATAGTCGCCTTTTACGGCAAGGATGGGTTGCTGCAGGCATGTTCTACCCCGGATCTTCAGGGGTCAGTTCGGACAAGTACAAACAGCCACACAACCATGTCCATGAACTTCCCGATATAAGTGCAATAACGACGAAGTTAGACCCCATTTCATCTCACCTTTCCGTGCTTATGGAACAACATGGGGTTTCCTGGATAGTGAGTGAGTGAGTATGGTTTTACGCCGCTTTTAGCAATATTCCAGCAATATCACGGCGGGGGACACCAGAAATGGGCTTCACACATTGTACCCATGTCGGGAATCGAACCCGGGTCTTCGGCGTGACGAGCTAACGCTTTAACCACTAGGCTACCCGACCGCCCCGTTTCCTGGATAGACCTGGTCTCAAGTATTCCTTGTAAGAGGCGAAATGAGCTGAATGTTTGTCATCGTACCCTAGCAGCATGGGACGTTGTTCATAATATCAACCACTTGTCGTAACCATGGTAAATAATCAAGTCTGGACCAGGCAAACCAGTGACTGAAAGCATGAAGGATGAGCGATTCAATCAGCAATAGTCCGGCTATATCAAGATGGCTAAAACCCAGTGGACCAGACCAACGAGTGATTGATGTTATGAACAACGACCAACGCCGTCGGGGTACGATGATACGCAATCAAACAAGTCACCAAGCTTGATCTCCCGGTGCAGTTAGTAACCTCGCGCCATCAGCATAGGTTGCTGGGGACTTCTTCAAACCTGGAATCCCCTCGGAGCTGAACACGGACGGCATGCCATGGAACACATTAGCTCCATCTTCCCGAGGCAAGGGAGTTATCCGGGTGTAAAAGTCCAGTTTCCATCATTGCCGAACTAGGCTGGAATTATGGGGGTATATTTGGCTAGACTAACGAGTCTATGCATAGTCCAATCAAAATTGCATGACGAAATCGACATCCGGTTCTTAAACTGCCGTGCAGATTTCGGTCGATTGCAGGATTTGCAAACCGCCAACATAGCGTCAACAATTTTTTCATGTTTGTAATCAAGATGATCACGTGATTTGATGCACTTCGCGAAGCTATACCCGTTTTATCTCAATATTGAATTTGATTATCGATCAGATCGTCTTGACTGGGCGCCGCCATTTTGTTTTAAGCAAATGCAAGTGATATGAGAGGAGGAATCTGATTGGTCAGTAGGAGGGCCATAGAAGGGAAATACTAGTAATTAGTAATAGCCACTGGTGACGCTTCGGTTGAGCGCAAGTATTCCAGCCTAGTCCGGCAAGGGTTGACTGTACTTTTATAGTCAGTTTACCCAGTTGCCTCGGGAAGATGTATTATCTCCGAAATCATAGCTCTGCTATTACGTACTACGTCGCTGAGCCTGCCGACGTATCCATTTGGTCGCATCATATAACAAGCATAGGTACCCGTGCATTCTGACCCAGAAACACTACGGATCCCTATGTGGAACTGTCCTGTCAGCATCAGATGAGCGGAAAGCTAAAGTGACGCAGGTCGTATTCGTTTACCACTTAAGTAAAAGCCTCGTACACGATATGCATGGCGCCAACAGAAGGGTATAAATTTTAGGCTTCAGGAGAGAAGAGTACCTGTACCCTCTGCGAGGGGATGTGTTGGCACCGTGAAATGAACCATAGTACAATGTTGCAGCTAGAAACGGTTTCTTGTCATTTAGTCGCAAGTATTGGTTGCAAAGCTTTCATTGGTTGTGTGTATTTGACGAGTCAAACGATTATGTATGATAAAAATGTACGGTCCTTGGCGACAATTTATCCATGGTAACTATACTATTTATGTGAAATAATGCAAGTTGTTGAATTCAATCTCTATGTTTTACCGTCATGTATTTATTCTACTGTAATTTTCGATCAAAATGTTTGAAACTTTGACTTATATTTTTGGTTTCACGTCTTTGCAGTGAGAAATTCTGAGATAAGGTTATTACGCATAGGAGACGTCCTGAAAGATTGGCTACATTTTAGATTTGATATTAATCACACATTTAGGAGAATATTTTTTATCTGAACGAGAACACGGGGGGACCCAATCAACAAAGCCGTCATCTTTGTACAAAGCTTAATAATAAAAAACACCCCCCGAAGGAAATTTGGTCCATGTATTTAATTCAACAATAATCGCTACACGGATTTTAATATTTAATAACTGAAAATTAAGCCGCAATTCGTTTTTCTGAAATCCAAAAACACGACGTGGCAAACTATCGCATATTTAGGGCGAATTCATCTCGAATTTCAATTAAAGCTGATTTTCTTAATTTGCTGTGGTAGTTTCTCTAGGGGCAGCGCAAAACGCCTTCCGACCATTTTCTGGCGGTTCGTCACCAGTAATTATGCCCCAATCTGTGCCCCGATAATCAATGCTGACTACGGTATGGGGGAACAAATCCCCCTAAAAGGGTTTTCATGACGTAGGGCGTAACAGCAGCTGCCGGTCTCACGGATGTACGACTATGTCGACGGGGACACGGCGTACAGGGGACGGGCAATGAGCGCTGTACACAAAGACATATGGGCCATGTATTTTACTTGATTCCGATAATATTAAAGTACACTTTTTGCTGTAAAATAGGGTTTTGAAAGTGAGGGTAAAGTGTGCATATCTGTCACTAAGTAGCTGAATTATGACAAGGAATATATTTTGTTTAATGTCGCCGTTTAAAAAGCATGATAAATTCGAGATCACATATCATTATCCTAAACATATTTTAAAGAGAAAATTATATTTAGGGCATGTGTTATCATAAAAATAATAATTTGAGACGGCAGTCGACGTCAAAATTGTCGGGATGCCTTAACTCTGGGATATAGAGTGCGGGTTGTCAATGTAAGGTTACACGTAAAATTGCTAATTCTGGAAAATACGATATGGACAACTCAAAATAGCCCTGGAATTGGTAATGAGGTTCTGCTGACAACTATCAGTCGGGTAGGGATTCCGGGTAGAAGTTGTGGTGACATACATCACCCCATGCCTTTCACACACAAGTTACATTGGTAGTGAGTGAGTGAGTGAGTGAGTGGGTAGGTGGTTGAGTGAGTGAGTGAGTGAGTGGGTGGTTGAGCGAGTGAGTGAGTGAAAGAGTGGGTACAATGGTGGGTTGGTGAGTGAGTGAGTGAGTGAGTGAGTGAGTGAGTGGGTAGGTGGTTGAGTGAGTGAGTGAGTGAGCGAGTGAGTGGGTGGTTGAGCGAGTGAGTGAGTGAAAGAGTGGGTACAATAGCGGGTTGGTGAGTGAGTGAGTGAGTGAGTAGGTGGTTGAGTGAGTGAGTGAGTGAGTGAGTGAGTGAGTGAAAGAGTGGGTACAATGGCGGGTTGGTGAGTGAGTGAGTGAGTGAGTGAGTGAGTGAGAAAACAATATTACAACGGTTTCCACACCATAAAATTCAACATTTTCAGTGTGGTCCAAAAGATGCCGTTGTCCTTCCGTCTCATTTCCGTTAAAATAAATATTTGTCTTTCATCATCAGGACCGTTTCTGGAAACTAAACTAAAAACAAGCTATTTCTTGTTTAAGTCAGTCCACCTCCATATTGGGCAGAGGATCAAAGGTTATTTACATGTCTCTCGGCGACAACATTCACCCCGTTGACAGTGACGTTACGCACGTGAAAGGGCGCCGCATTTTGACATTAGCGTTAATTAAAACTCCAAACTCACATGTATAATTCAATTAATACAAACGGAAGTGCCTGGGTGGTTCATGCATTGTGAATGAACAGTTTACGCAAGAATACCCACGTGAAGTAATATCCCTCCGCAATGTGACAAGTGACCGCGTCACTCGCACTACTCTGCTGTTGTTACGTAATGGAGCGAGGCGTTCCGAAAAATAGTGCACATCACACGTGGATGACTCTATAGATAACGCGACATGGGCGGATATGTGGGGGACGGGAATGGGGTGACAAGGGGGTCAGAAACGTTCCGTGAACCGGCAGTAATGGGCTTGGCTAATGCGGGAACACACGCGTGAACAAGTGTTCCGACGTTGCCTTGAATAGTGATTATGTAGAGTAACGGTATGACAAGGCTTAAAGCGAAGACAGAGTTCAGGTGACTGATGATTAAGCGATGGCTGTTTGACAGCTCTGTCAGACGTCTTGACACCTCTGACAGACGGAGGACGGTGGATGAGCGTTAATTATGTAACGCTGACAAATAAAGACATCACTGCGCGGTTGATGGGTCACCTGTTTACCTGTACGACTAACACTTGCACAGGTGAGAAACATTTGTAAAGGTGAAAACGCGCCTTTTCCAAAGAGTTTCCACAGTTGGCGAACGGCTGATAATTTCAATGATATTCTTAACATCAGAATGCCGTATTGTAAATTCTATTAAATATTTGTTCTTTGTGCGTGGTTCAGAGCATGTCTAAATTTGGCCGATTGTACAACGAACGAGAGCCTGTGTATTACTTCATGTATAATAAGTTATCGTTTATGGATCGAATACTATTTTGGCATGATGAATGAAAAGGCAGAATCGGAAATATGCTCAAATATAAATTATTTACAGTCACAGCCTGTCAGCAGTATCATGATCGCTTATTGTCAGGTCTTCCTATGCAGATGCCATGATGAATACCACTCATGGCCATGCAGATAAAATAATCCCGAGGGATTCAGGTTAACATTGCCAAAATGTCGCGTTGTCGCAATGTCGCGCTTTTGTTAATTTTGACACTTTTTGCTTGTTTTTGCAGGAGCGACAATGCGACAATATTCCTTGTTGTATTCCATACTTCAGCAACCCATGGTTGTCGAAAGAGGCGACAGCAGGATCAGGTGGTCGGGCTTACTGATTTGCTTGACGCATGTCATCGTATCCCAATTGCGTAGATCGATGGTCATGACGTCAATCACTGGATGATTTGGTCCAGACTCGATTATTTACAGACCGCCGTCATTTAGGTAGAATATTGTTGAGTCCGGTGTTAAAACACAAACAGACAAGCAAACAATACAGCAAAACCCCGCTAGTCTGTAATCTCTACCTATCAGGTGAGTACTGTTGGAGACGTCTACACAAACTCTAAAGCTATGATTTGTTAATATGAACGGTTTCGGCCGGGTTAAATGGGGTTCAGTGTAAATCATTGTATATTGTATATCATTTAGTCTGTCTCACAGTCCCTGAAACCTTATTATTATCCAGACAGCCCTTGCTGTTATACTGTAGTCCGAAATGAAGCAAGTCTAGATTTTCCCTACTCTCACATCTCCTTGGGGCTTCTTTTAAAATAAAGTTGTTTATTTCTATCAAAATTATATATTTTTAAAGACTTAACGTTAGTCTACCCGTCATCATACTACCAGTGTTCAAGCACCTTATAATTGGAATATGGAAAGTAGCGAATATGAATTGACGCCGTTTTGAACGGTACTTCAGTTATATCAGGGCGTATCAGCTTAATATGGAATGGAGGCCAACTCATCGAGAGGGACGTGGTCTAGTTGATAGCGCGTCTGCCCTGAGAACGGAAGGCCGGTGGCTCGATTCCTGGTTGCGTCATACGTTGAAATATTGTACTTGCTGTTACCCTGCCTGGCGCTCAGCATTAAGGGGCTAAAACAAGGACTGGTCGGCTCGGAATCGGTATACTGTGTCTGAGTAGGGTATTCATTGTTAAACTGTGGCATGGTATCTCAGTAGGCTAAAACAAACAATAAGCGCACACACATACACAACCATACACATTGCACACACGTCGCTATAATAGTGCAATAATCTTGAACGCGACGTTAACTTCCTTTCATCTCACCCCGCCAGAATATCAAATGGTCGGTCCCTAACCATCATATGAATATATAGCCTTCTGTGATAGTGCAGCTTCCTTACTGAATGTACAAGGGCCCGGATATGCTCTTAGAGGGACTGTCGGTATGGTCAGTGTATTGTAGACTAAGGCTTGCTTTACTCGATGAAAGTAAGTTTGCCGACTTGAATTTACAAATAAATGTTTATTAATTTTGTGTCTATATTGCGAAAACAGTTTGCAAGCTAGTTCTAGTATGTGGAACTGGAGAAATTGTTGGTGAGAAATAGAATCTGTCTCTATTTTCACCAATATTGTAGACGTTTTAGTGTTTTCAAACCCGAGAAATAGAATCTGTCTCCATTTTCACCAATATTGTACACGTTTTAGTGTTTTCAAACCCGAGAAATAGAATCTGTCTCTATTTCCACCAATATTGTACACGTTTTAGTGTTTCCAAACCCGATTTTGACGTGAGAATGGTTGTCAAACATGTACTACTCAGCATTGGCTACATGGCATTGACTAAGGATCACCACTTTAAATGGTAATACGTCAAATTGTGTGCATCTTCTGAAATAGCCAAAGACAATATTGCGTGAAGACATGTTTAATTAACAAGAGTCCGTTGTCATGTGCCACACAATGCCAACAAACAACGGTTCTTCCTGTTCTACAGATCCCACCACAAATCATGATTGAGCCATCCCCATAGCGGCCTGAAATCTCCTTGTCATAAGTCTGCACAATATCTCGATTCACCAGTGAGTGAGTGAGTTAAAGTTTAACGTCACAGTGAAAAGTACGTGAGCCCGGTTGTGGTCCGTCCAATTGACCTCATCTTCAGGCCAATCCAAACGTGCCTTCCTGTGCGTCACTGGAATGCGAATGGCCGGATCCCAGCCTCACGGAGACGATTACGCACTGTCTGGGCAGAAACGTTAACGCCACTGGCGTTCCGCAGGTCATTTCTGAGTGTGGTGGCAGTCACAAACTGATGACGTCTTGCTGCAATCAGGAGAAACCCTCTGTGTGGTTGAACGTCTCAGCCATCTTGATGTCACCGGGTAGCTGATCCAAACGTCTGGTATCGATTCCATGCCCTGCTGATCACACTTTGGCTGACACGAATGACGTTTGCAACGTGACATTGTGCTGACTCAGATTCAAGCATGCCTATGCATCTGCGTCAGTTGTCGGTCGTCAAACGACGTCTTTGTCGTTGAGAGGGCATAAATGCATTCATTTGTTGCAATCCTTAGTAGCAAATGTGATCTCCGATAAATGATGTGCAATGATTCTGTCACGATACATCCAAACACAGGTTTCCAAGCACCTCGTGCCCCTCTCCGTGCATGCCTCTGTCCGTTCATCATGAAACGGAGGCCTTACAGGGGTTACTCCATCA
This sequence comes from Haliotis cracherodii, assembly GCF_022045235.1. NCBI lineage: Eukaryota > Metazoa > Mollusca > Gastropoda > Lepetellida > Haliotidae > Haliotis > Haliotis cracherodii. The sequence continues at coordinate 38,357,098 of NW_027266265.1, forward strand.
CTATGTACCGGGATATCTCAATCTGGATTTGGCGAATGACTTCTTTATATCATTAAAACTTGAACATTAGCAAACTTTGAGTTTGGTCTCATACAACCGATCAGACACTGCGTAACGTGATTTTCACTTTTACTGCAAAATGGCGTCGGCAGTTGAGACAAGTGAACAGGAATGAACTCGAGTATTTGTTGTGTGAAAACACAAAGTTGCAGACTTTTGTCGCTCGTGTGAAATCGCCTTAACATATAGTGTCCGAAATAAAGTTATGTATAGTGTTAAATAAATATAATTTTATAAGGGAAACCTCGAGTATCAAGAAACTGTGAAATGTGGACTGTGTGGGCTGATGCTGTATATGGTGTCTGTAAGGTTGTGATATTTGATCATGTGTACATGAGAGCACAAGGGGGACACTATCTTGATGGTGACCCAGGGTTTGAGCATGCCCCTGTAACCCTGTCTCCAGACTTAATACGACCAAGATTTAGATACAGATGCTGGTGTTTCAAGTACAACTACCGGCTCTGATGTGGAACACTTCACACAATTCTGTCAGCCTCCAGGTTCTGTTAGTGGTGAAATGAAACGCTTTTTGCGTCTCAGTATTCACCAGATTGCCAACATATTGCCACTTATGTCCTAGCTTTTTGTCATTGGTCCACATTTGTGTTGTATGCATCGGTTTGATCTAAGAATTGAATAAAATGCCATTTCTAGTGGCGCTCCCTCAAGCTCCACCGCTACATCACCTCCATAAAACCAAATTGAATAAATGATGGGGAATATGATGATCTGTGATGAGGAGGAGGAGGAGGGGCGGGAGAGGGGGGAGGGTTGACTCTGCACGGCGTCCACGCTTTGATGTGTGTGTTGTTTAATGACACATGATGGTAGAGGACAATACATTAGCTAATCGCTTTAGATTTTATCCTAATTCAGTTAAAATTCATTCTCATTTACGCTGAGGTTTTTTTCCAAACGGACTCAGATTAAAAGAGACTTTTGTAATTGACAAATCGCAATTCCATTGTAAATAAAGAGAGCGCAAAGACATTAAACAAAAGAGCGCCTTTTATATCTTCATCATCATCGCGATTAAGACCATCCAATCACGCGCATGGTTGCTCTTGTCGAAACACAATATTTATTGAAACTCCTCAAACGGCAAATGTGTCGATATCGAATGGAACACAGTACCGAATTTCGTTTGCTTTTGAATTAGCAATAGTTTGGTAACACAACCAGTTCAGTATGTATACGAAGTAATGATGGGCCACAAACTACGTCGTAAGGTAAACAGCTTATAAAAGCTTCAACACTGTTAGTTAAACATGCATCGAGAAACTCGCTCGCGAAAGACGAGGATCGCGCTTGTTATAAAGGCTCTTGAACACGAACGCTCCCTCTGAACAAACAAATATTGAAATACAAAAATCTCTAACGCTAAGCACTCAGGATAAGCAGACTTGTTTCTTTAAAATGTCGATTAAATCAACAATCCCGTTGTTGTACATTCGGAGGCCAATTAAACGCAATATCAGCGCGTCTCGCTCGCGAAGACAGTCGGCGAGGTTGAAGCTGGTGTTGGGTGACGTGTGTAATTCAACGTAGCGGGTGTGCGTTGAGGAAGGCGATAATTAAATTCATACAATCATGGCAAAACGCACATGCACTTCGGCACATAATTCACCGAGCTAATGCGACCATAAAGCGATGGGAAATTGACGCTAATAGTTCCAGCGGCTGCCCCAAGGGTAGATAACTCTCGACATATTATGACTTGACATGCAAGCAAAAGACAATATAAAGTGAAAGAATAATTTGAGTTTATTCATGGGCCATATATTCGCCACATAACTGCGTACTACAGAGTGTATACGAGAGAGTGCAGATACGCCCATGAGTGAGGGAGTCAACGCCTCTTTGACAATATTTAACTAATGTCACCAGCTGGTCCATTCGTGACCAACTCGTGTTATTCCGGGACAAGCCGAATAGCGACTCGTGCCCATTTTTGCGACTGGGCTCCGCCTAAGGCAAACAGGCATAGCTAAAGGTGAGTGAGTATGGTTTTACGCCGCTTTTAGCAATATCACTACGAAGACCACCAGAAATGGACTTCACACAATGTACCCAATGTACTCAATGTCGGGAATTGAACCCGGGTCTTCGGCGTGACGAGCGAACGCTTTAACCACTAGGCTACCCCACCGCCCCGGTAGCTAAAAGAATTGTCAAGTTGTTTCGTAATGATTCACGTATATTTCCCCCATATATCTACAAAATTCCATATGCCATTTAAAACACATCGGGACTTACGGTATTAAGCAGCATGATTGAAAACGTGTAAATGTATCCTGGATATATCGTTAGATGCCAGACATACGTAAAATAAAAAATTATCCCTGCGGGATTCTTTGACCGAAGTACGCGAAGTCATACGCGCATTCTGGTTGGTGGGTAGTATTTTCTCACATAACATTCATCGATAGGGGGACGAGTCTTCTTGCAGGTTACGGAAAGGGACGAGTGGTGACGGATGCAGCTGGTCATGGCAGTTTGGCCAATTAGACGTTGACCACTGTTGTGAAGTCCACGAGCACGGATATGGTGCTCACAAACCTAGTCAGGGAGAATCTGAAATTCGAACCCGTGATCATACGTTTCTGGCACATCTGAGGGACGCAACTCTGTACAGTGATGACAGCGCCTTAAACGACTGGTCACCTATGCCCGCATACAAATCACTACCTCACAGTTCGGGTATTAATCCTATTGATTCAGTAAGAGACGCTATAAATGAAGCAAGACATCAATCCGATTACTGGCTTCGCTGAGCAGCCATTTTGACCACCCAATTCCCTCATCTTCTTGTGGGCGATTGTTGTTTAAACGACAGTCAGCAACATCCGACCTATATTACGGCGGCCTGCAAAGTCAGGGTGTCGTTGTGGAACCACACGTATTTGATAATGGAAACGGAGTATACTCCGGAATACTAGTCTGCCATAAAACATAAACACCGGTAAAATGCTGGCAGACCAAGGATTTGCATATTGTGGCTCACGTGTTTTCAAGCAATGATTTCGGGGGAATAATAGATCGCTATGTACTTCAAGTGCTATGGGTAAGAGGTGAGGTGAGGTGAAATGGGGTTTAACGTCGCGTCCAAGATTATTGCACTTATATAGCGACGTGCATGTGTGTGTGTGTGGCTGCTTGTACTAGTCCGGACTGATGCCGATATACAGTGCTAGCTCTGAGTAATGAACACTAAGAACATGAATAACCCACTGAGGCAAAGTATACTGACTCTTGTTTAAACCCCTCAATGCCGAACGCCAGACAGGGTAACAAGTACCATCTTTTAACGTCTTTTGGTATGCAGCGGCCGGGGATCGAACCCCGGACCTTCCGCTATCCGGGTGGAAGCTCTACCACTAGACCACGGAGGTGGTCCCTACTGGTAAGAATCCAAATAGGACTTGAGTGGCTAATGCGTGACAATTTACTAAATCACTCTTTTGGTTTCAGGCAATACTTTTACCCACTTTTTTAGTATTATTCTTTTACACGTGAGAGAACATGGTGATTGTCGCACGATTAGTATTGCAACAATACTGCGGATCCGGACACAGAAAGGATATCCCAAAGGGTACCCATAAGGGGAATTGAACATGGCCCACAACGCTACCTCACCACGACCTCAACCATACTTGGGTAAACGAATGACCCGCAATCTGGTGTACGGGAATACTCCTTTAGTGACTGAGTTGGTTATTTCCCCGCTTTTAACTATATCCCCGAAATATCACGGCGGGAGATACCAGAAATTGGCTTCACAGATTGTGCCCACTTCAAGAATCGAACAAGGGCCCTCAGCGCGACGAGCGAACGCTTTAACCGCCAGAATTACACCACTGCCCAAACCCTGTAGATCCCCTATGAAGACCCGCGTCTTCAGGAAAGTGAGTGAGTGAGTATGGTTTTACGCCGCTTTTAGCAATATTCCAGCAATATCACGGCGGGGGACACCTAAAGCGAACGCTTTAACCACTAGGCTACCCGACCGCCCCTCTTCAGGAAAGCATGCTTGTCGTAAAAGGACCAACGGGATTGAGCGGTTATGCTGCTCACTTGGTGTGTAGTCTGTCATATATACAGACCCTGATACAAATATATACGATACAGCCCATGCAAGACTATAATGTTTGGCAAGTCTAGATTACAGCCGTATCAGTATCTGAAAATGAAGAGTCTCTTGGCTACTTTTTATCATATATTTATTAAGATTTGACAACTGGTTTTTTTTCTGTAAGATATGTTCATTTCAGAGACTAGATGTTAGTCTAACTTGGTTGATGTATGTCATCATAGCCCAATTGCGTAGATCGATGTTCATGATGTCAATCAATGGATTGTCTGGTCTAATGATTAACAGCCGCCATAGAGCTTGGATATTGCTAAATAAACAACAAACAAACAAACAAACTTTTGTAACTCAATCTTCAAGACGCTCCACAAAGGATCCCCCATCTCGCCCCAGTATTTAATTGTTGCTCCCTGGGGATATTTTATAGCCCCCACCTCAAGGAGGTGGAGCAAAGGTTATGCCTGCCGGGCAATGCTCTCCACGGGGCAGAATAACTGTATTGATAATAATTCCACATATCCCCAGGATTTGCCAAAAGGTTTGGTTTGAAATAGACAACTCTAGCATTATCAACGTCAAGAAAATGACCTTTCCTTTCGAGCAACTGTCAATAGGAACTGCAGATCAATTTTTATGATTTTTTACATTTTATTTTACTAGTCAATTTTTGCTATACTGTGATATAATACGTAACCTATCACCAGCAGTATCTAAAGCGGAGGTGATCATCACCATGACCGCATACAACATATCCGAATTCTGCACAGGGCGTGGTGCCTACAAAAGGCTGCACGTGCACATCATGACTGCACATTACTGGGATAGAGGGGACACGGGTGGCCCAGTCGTCTAAGGCGCCGCGATTCGCTGTGCAGAGTTGCGTCCCTTGGGCACGCCAGAAACATATGATTGTGGGTTCGAATCCCAGTTCGCCCCGATTATGTTTCTAGGTTTGTCAGCACCATACCCGTGCTCGTGGGTTTCACCAAAGTGGTAAACGTCTGAGACCTACATCACTTCGGGCTTTCCTCCCACATTAAGCTGACACGCCGTGATATAACTGTAATACTGTTAAAAGCGGCGTTAAACCCAACTCACTCACTCACTGGGATAGCAACGTGCACATCATGACTGCACATGACTGGCACGTGCAATGGGTGTTGAACATTGTATGATTCGAGGAGACGTATTTTTTTGCCCGATGTTCCAAGTGATAAGTGTTGGTAGTCTCACTCGGAAGTATGTATGTTTCAGCTGAGTCAGGAAAAGTCAGGAGGTTGAGTGAATGCGTGTGAATGCGTGTGCATGTTGTTCAACGCCGCAGTGCGGTATACTCTAATCACACCACGGCCGGCAGACAGTCGAGTCCGTGCCAGGTAGATGGATGTTCATGATGTCAGTCAGTTCACTGTTTGGTTAAGATTCCATTATTTACATACCCTGCTGTAGCTGGAACTACCGGGATATTGCTGAGTGGGGCGTTAAACAAAAAAAAAAGCAAACTAGTCAATAGTATCCGCAGAACAAACTTCGTATTGGAATATAGGAAGACGTAACGGATACACAAGTTTGTTTGTTGTTTATCGCCGCATATGACTATCATATCGCGATACCATACATTATTTCGTATTAAAATTGCGTGAAATTAACAAAGGGAAACAAATTCTGCTTTTCATCTAAGAAACACTTTTTGACAGTCAAAATACAAACACCTGACGTCAAGAACGATTGACTATTCTGTGAATTACTGTTCATTTACCCCGCAGTCCGTGATATTTAAGCCATGAGTATAAACACGACTGAATTTCTAGCAAAATGAATGTCTGACACCATCAGGGAACGATGACACCCTTAGTTCCCAACCCGTGAAGGTCCAGGGTAGAATACGGCTTAAGCAGCCCATGCTTGCCGTAAAAGGTGACTATGCTTGTCGTAAAAGGCGACTATGCTTGCCGTAAAAGGTAACTATGCTTGTCGTAAGAGGCGACTAACGGGACCGGGTGGTCAGACTCGCTGACTTGGTTGATGCATGTCATCATATGACAATGGTGCTCATGCTTTCAATCACTGGATTGTCTGGTCCAGACTCGATTATTTACAGACCGCCATCATATGGCTGGAATATTGCTGAGTGCGGCGTAAACAAACAAACAAACAAACACATGGTGGCCACCCAATCCTCATTAGCTGTACATTTCGACTCTTGATCAAAAGTTGTTTGATCAGGTTTACATTCAAGACCACAGTAAAGCGTTCAAAACGTTTTACGGTAGACATTTGAAGCTCTAGATCATGTTGTTTTTCGCCGCAACCAATAATATTCAAGTTGTATTGTGGGCTCAACAAATAATCGATTCTGGCCCAGGCTGATATCATTGGCAACAATGACATAGAATTAACCATGTCACGTGCTGTGACCACGCAATCCTCATTAATCAACTCGACCACCACGGGGCAACCAGGAAACCCTATAGAAAGCTTAAAGAGAATTCTCATAAACCACAAAAATCGGACACAAATTGTTATGTTTTTTCTACAATATTGGTGTAGGCTCTTCTGAGCAGAATAGTTTAACAGTCTGAAACCGATCTAACTGTAAAGTGTGCGTCTACGCATACGAGAGAAAACATCACTGTCGTTATTGACCTCAAACGTTTTTGTTTTTTCATGTTTTCGTTAAAGGGAATTATTTTACGTGTTTTTTAAAGACATACGTAGAATGTCTGGCGTGAAATCGCTTTAACACAGCGGAAATTCATTGACTTGTCCAGAATTCGCTTAAAAGGCTACTGAACATATCTTGAAAGCGTTACTTTATGTGATGGTAAAAAATATGTCTTCTAATAATGCAATAAAAATATCAAAGATAACACTATCCCATAGCAGACCACCTTTGATGGGCAAAAAAGAATAGAAAGTGCGAAATCCTATTATGAGAAAAATAAAAGAAGCATTCAAAAGGCGTTCCAAATTGGCAATTTGTAGTTTTTGCATCGAATAGAGATCGCTGGCCGGATAGAAATGATTGTTGATTATAATCAAAGGCAATTTTCAGTCATATGTGATCATCTGTATTCAGGAGAGAATCCCAAAGCTAATCTGGAAGGTGCTCAATTGTTTTGAGATGAAACAAGGAGGTAAATCTGGGCTTCATATTCAGGACCAGGCTGGTGTATTGATCTGCAGACAGCTGTGATGAGGCGGAAGGCGTATGAATCAGATGTCCGCCATTGTGGCGCCAATGCTCACTCGTCAAATTCCGGACAGTGATGACCCCAACTTCTATGATTCATATTGACCTTGAAAATTATGATTTATTTGTGTTTTATCACTGTTTCTAATCTTCCAAGCTCCATCGGTATTCATTAAGGAGCCATCTGTAGCGGTTATCAGCGTCAGATTCGGGGAGTTCTCGTACAGTTGCAACGTTGGCACGTCATGGCCTCGTAATGACTCCCGCTCGTGTGGTCATTTTACTTTGATGTGAAATATTCGGGATTAATTTTGTTCAGAATAATACGATGGATATGAAAGCTCAACTCTTGCTTGTGTCCATATTGGCGGGCTTACTTTGATGTTGGGATAATATCGTTTGGTCTCTGGATCTGCTTTTATCACCTCAATTTCCTCAACAATACCGGCGATATGCTATCTTTCTCCCTCGTGAACAATTACCCTGTACACGTTTTTTTTCTCTCTCACACCGATCACACCCCGCAAACATACGTCACGCAGGATCTATGGGCGCATTTGTTCGGGGTCACCAACATCCAATCAATCACTCAATTCTGTCCATGTCTCGGTTTTATTGGCAGACAATTTTCATCAGAAATTTAGATTTAGCCAGGGTCGATCTGACTGTTTAACCATCAAACATTTCACCACTATCCAACTTTTATCTCGAGGGGATAGGATTAAATTCGCACTGTAGTTTGTGGGCTCTTTAAATCACTCGATACTTGCATCAACAAATTATATCAAATTACAGAATCGAACAATTAGCTGCACACATTTACTGTAAAGTGAATAAAAGGATGTCCATTCAAACAGGAACCGGAACAAACGGTCGCGTTGCACTCTGGTTAACGTTCTCCACACAGTGTTTCTCATGCGTATCCTTTGTAGCGAGCTCAATGTAAATGGAATTTTTCTTTCAAGAACAGAGTGGCGTTGTCGGTAATGATTCTCATCTCCTTCATACAGCGAAGTCTATGGGTAACTCTAGTTACAGGCTGTGATGTTAAACACGCGACAGGGTTATCGATGTGATATTAATACTTCAAAACCCGACAAAAGTAGACCTCGTTAATACACACCTCGTTTATCCGGCTCTCTTCGTCGTTACTTTGAAATCCGAATGTTTTCAGTTAAAGTGCAAGTCATGAAAAGAACACTTTTGGGCCCACGGGATATGCATAATTTACGAAATGAGGAAAATCTTTTCAAACAAATCATAGTGAAAGTTATCAGCTGTGTTGATATGAATGAGAAAAACATTTCCATGTTTTGGGACTTAGCAATAACACCAAGTACATAGGTAAGGCTGGAATGTCTAGATGTGAGGTGAAATGTGGTTTATAGTGCTGGCACACTGAGATACCATGCCGCAGTTTAACCCCACTCAGACACAGTATACTGACTCCGAACCGACCAGTCCTTGTTTTAGCCCCTTCATGCCGAGCTTCAGATAGGGTAACAACAAGTACCATCTTTTAACGTCTTTTGGTATGAGGTGAAATGGGGTTTAACGTCGCGTCCAAGATTATTGCACTTATCTAGCTACGTGCATGCGCATGTGTGGTGTGTGTGTGTGTGTGTGTGTGTGTGTGTGTGTGTGTGTGTGTGTGTGTGTGGCTGTGTGTGTACTAGTCCGGACTGATGCCGATTTATAGAGCTAGCCAACTGAGATACCGTGCCGCTGTTTAACATGAATACCTTACTCAGACACAGTATACTGACCCCGAGCCGATCAGTCCGTGTTTTAGCCTCTTAATGTCGAGCGTCAGACAGACAGGGTAGCAACAATTACGATCTTTTAACGTTTTTTGGTATGACGCGGCCGGGGATCGAACCCGGACGCTCTACCAAAATTCCAAAATTCCGGGCGGTAGGTAAAAAAAACCCTTTTAAATATTTTCGTCATTATTCGTTGTGTTTTCAGAAGTATTTCGTTTTATTCATCAGGTTCTGATTATGGTATTGTATACAGTGTATTTAGATTGATAATGGCAGTAAATTAGATGATGTTTCAATATTTTACTTATATATTTTCTGCGCAAACACAACCATGCTTTTCCATTTTTTTGTTTTAGATTTTGACATTTCATTTTTACTACGGCAGATTCGTAAACCAAGTTTAAAGATGTCCGGCCTATTCAGCGATCTTTCTAGTATTGTATCACGATCTTGTACTGTTGTTGTTTGTTTGTTGTTCGCCGAATTCAGCAATATTCCAGCTATATGACGGCGGTATGTAAATAATCGAGTCTGGACCAGACAATCTAGTGATTAATATCATGAGCATCGATCCACGTGGGTGAAATCAGCATAGGGATTTTTTTGATTTTTAGAGTCAAGAAGGATATTGTGTAATATAAGATTTCAGAGACTAAATGTTAGTCTATCTATACCGTTTTATAATACTTTATAGAAAGTATAAGATTTAATGAAGGGTGTCATCGATAGTATCACGACCCGATAGTATGGAAATGAGTCAAATGGTAGGAACTACTTTCAAGTTCCGTACTTGGATGCAGTGCCTTCTTTCTTAATAAACTATTGACTAACAATCCCCCAATCCTTGAATAGGGCTTTCCAATAGTATCGCGGTGTCACTGCAGACAACTTAGTTGCAATTTCATTGGCACTATATGGTAAATTGGGCAGATCACTAAAACATTGTATTCATACGCTGTTTCTACAGCTTCTTCTTTGAGAGCAATTACATCTGAAACATCGACTATTGTAAGAAGGAAATTTTGGAAAAGGAGATTAGTACCCACTCGTGTTTCTATATGGTATATATCATATCATCATATAAGGATTGGATTCCGGAATAAAAAATGAAGGTCAATTGCTCGCAAAATTCTTTTTTTCCCCTGATATATAATAATTATTGCACGGAAACAAAATCAGCTAATAACCTCTGTGTATCCGTTACCGTGGATATGTGGTATTCTGGTATTTATGGAATATTTAAATTAATAATAGTATACAGTCTTACTTTCGAAGAATCATATGACTGACGGACGGACGGACTCTTGACTATACTACTGTTACCCAGTATGTAATAACATAGCGTCAGGGTTGATATGATATCTAGAATATTTGTAACAGTAGAGTATAGAGGTAATATAATCAGAAATTTCTTGTACCTACGTTTACATCCACGGAAGAGGCGGGGGGGGGGGGGGGGGGGCGGAGAGAGAGAGAGAGAGAGAGAGAGAGAGAGAGAGAGAGAGAGAGAGAGAGAGAGAGAGAGTGTTGTTTAACGCTTCACCTAGCACTATAAGCGCGACTGGTATTGTGATTATATTATAGATACATTAGGCCAATTGAATAATCTATCATCAGGAATCAGGGATAGTCCGTCAATATCTTATTTTAAAGCTGTCGCATCTGGACAGCCTACATCTCCTCTTATGCACTATAAGAGATCTACAAACATATTGCACACTAGATTGAGACACAATTGTAGCACACTAAATTACGACCTGTTTCGTGTTAATTTATCTGATACTATTTCCTGTAAATGCGTAGCTCCTTGTGAAAATTCAGTCCATTATATTCAGTCACCTTATATGATGATTTTAGGAGAGACATTACTGGCAGCTATCGATAATCTTGGAGGACTAAAAACTCTACATAGTATTCTTTTTGGTGATCCACACTTAGATGTTTTCCTGAATACAAAAATATTCTTGTCTGTACACAAATTTATAGAAACGAGTAACAGATTCAGTAGCTAGCAAATTATTGTTTCCAAACTGTAATAATTAATATTGTTAAATCTATATACAACACTAACATGTATAATATTGGCATATGTATGAGATGCACACTGTCTTCACTTTCCAGCACATTGTACATATCCTTCATATGAGCACTATATATATTCACTATGTTTCCACAATGTGAAGCTTCAACTGTAAATTTTTCATTATGCAATATTATGTATAACTCTATATAGGGAGAAGGCGGTAATAAGAGCTGCACTTGTGCCCAGTCCCTTTGTCTTTTTGGACAATAAAATATGCTTAATAATAATAATAATAATAATAATAAATATAGCTGCAAAGCAGCAATGGCGGGCTCCAAGCTATACTGTGCACAAACGTCCATGTTCGAATCCTCAAAGGGTTTCCTTGTACCAAATCCCTCAAATGTAGGCACCACTTGTAGGGTATCACCTCTACAAAATTGTCGTGTGCCGGGGTGTCCAAGTCTGTTCTTACCCCATTTCCGACCTCGGACATGTTCGAATCCATTAAGGGTTTGCTTGTACCAATTCCGTAACAAAATAGTCACCGGAAATCGCCACAACGAAATTGGCGTGTTCAAGGGGTGTCCCAAATATTAATCAAATATTACCACCAAAGGTGTTACTTTTAGCATGCAACCAAGAACAAACAATAAGATGCATATGGCACACTAACTTCATGAAAACTTTCAATAGTTTCTGTGGAGAACCTTACAAGATATGATCTTCAAAGCAAAGTTTCGGTGAAAAAAAGATCAAAATCAAAATCCAATAGGTCCGTCGATATAAAAGATATCCAAAATCGGCTGACAGAGTTTGATGTGCTATGTAAGGAGACCATTCTCAGAAAGTTTGAAAACATTTCATGCAATGGACTCAGAAGAGTATGCATTTAAAAACAGGAACCCAAAAGACACTGTGAAAACCTTGAATCCAATATGGCTGCCAAACCACGTGACCAATGACCAAAGTCAAAGAACATAAAATGTCAAGCATCCAAAGCAGCAGACACATCTAAAGTTTGAAAGTAATTGGACAAGCGGTTGCGAAGCAATAGGGCTAAATATAGCTTTAAAAATTGTTTATTTTTCAGTTATCTGCCCTTGGTCTTTGGGCCTACGGCCTTGGAATTTGTGTGGTATCTGGTACATAAGTATCTGGATACACATACAAAATTTGAACGGAATCGAGACAGTGGTTATTATGCTAGCTCTGGTACAAAAATCGGCGGAATAATAATAATATTAAATCGAACGATAGCACTGGGACTCTTCAGCCTTTCGGCTTGGTGACTCTTTAACAGGCTGTAACGTCTTTGTCAGTTGAGCTCCAGTCAAATGGATGAGCGTTCTGAGTTCGTCGGGGCCCCGGGTTTATGTCGTATTGCTGAGATAAAGTGCTAAACCTGTTTCCGACCTCGTCCATGTTCGAATCCTGATATGGCTTGCCTGTACCAACGCCGTCAAATGTAATGAACCGCTTGTCAGACATCCCCAGATGTGTCCATGTGTGTTCTTAACCCATGTTTGACTTGGACCATGTTCGAATCCTCAAATGGCTTGCCTGTACCAACGCCGTCAAATGTAATGAACCGCTTGTCAGACATCCCCACATGTGTCCCAGTGTGTTCTTAACCCATGTTTGACTTCGACCATGTTCGAATCCTCAAATGGTTTGCCTGTACCAACGCCGTCAAATGTAATGAACCGCTTGTCAGACATCCCCACATGTGTCCCAGTGTGTTCTTAACCCATGTTTGACTTCGACCATGTTCGAATCCTCAAATGGTTTGCCTGTACCAACGCCGTCAAATGTAATGAACCGCTTGTCAGACATCCCCACATGTGTCCCAGTGTGTTCTTAACCCATGTTTGACTTCGACCATGTTCGAATCCTCAAATGGTTTGCCTGTACCAACGCCGTCAAATGTAATGAACCGCTTGTCAGACATCCCCACATGTGTCCCAATGTGTTCTTAACCCGTATTTGACATCGACCATGTTCGAATCCGCATAAGGTTTGCATGTACTAACTCATGCAAATGATAGTCACCGTTTGCAGGACATCACCACTACGAAATTGGCGTGTGCCAGAGTCAACCAGAATGTTCTAAACCCATTTACCACCCAGACAATGTTCGAATCCCGATAATCGCCTCTTAAGACAAGCATGGGTTGCTGAAGACCAATTCTAACCCTGATCTTCAAGGGCAGCATACATACTGCAAAAGACACTTGACGGTCAAAGGGAAATAACCCTAGGTTTTCTGAGCGATATATTCGGTATTTTGTCAATATTACCACCAAGCGGTGTTACTTTTAGCGTGCAGCCGAGAACAAAAGATGATATACATGTGCCCGACTAACTTCATGTAAACTTTCAATAGTTTCTTTGGAGAACCTTACAAGATGTGATCTTTATATAAAGGAAAAATTCGGTGAAAGAAATCATCAAAATCAAAATCCAGTAGCGCCGTCACCAAGAAAGATATCCAAAAACGGCTATGCCTATTTATTGTGTTCTGTATGGAGACAATTCTCAGAAAGATTGAAAGCATTTCATGCAGTGGATTCAGAGGAGATAGTATTTGAAGACAGGTACCCAAAAAACCCTGTGAAAACCTTAAATCCAATATGGCCGCAACTAAAAAAGATATCCAAAATCGGCTATGGCTATTTGTTGTGTTCTGTATGGAGACAATTCTCAGAAAGTTTGAAAACATTTCATGCAGTGGATTCAGAGGAGATAGTATTTGAAGACAGGTACCCCCAAAACCCTGTAAAACCTTTGAATCCAATATGGCTGCCAAACCACGTGATCAATGACCAAAGTCAAAGAACAAAAAATCTCAAGGACCTAAAGCAGCAGATACATGCAAGGTTTGAAAGTAAACGGACAAACGGTTGTGGAGCAGCAGGGCAAAATATATCGTCCAAAAATACTTGTTTTTCAGTTATCTGCCCTTGTCCTTTGGGCCTATGGCCTTGTGTTTTGGGGGGAATCTAGTACTCAAAGGTCTCCATACACTCACAAAATTTGAACAAAATCGGCCCAGTGGTTATTTTGCTAGCGCTGGTACAAAAATCGGCGGAATAATAAATAATAATAATAATAATAATAATAATAAATAATAAATCGAACGATTACAATAGGGCTTCCAGCCTTTCGGCTTGGAGCCCTAATAATAATACCGTCTGGGTACGATGACGATGACACGCACGCGCTCATCCAAATCCTGAAAATCCGGACCCTTACATTAAATCATACTACCATCATATGTTGTAGCATTCATTCTGACCCGGTTCGCTCGTCACGCCGAAGACCCGGGTTCGATTCCCGACATGGGTACAATGTGTGAAGCCCATTTCTGGTGTCCCCCGCCGTGATATTGCTGGAATATTGCTAAAAGCGGCGTAGAACCAACCATGCTCACTCACTCACTCACTCACTCACTGACCCGGGACAACGTGGTCCCCGTGGGGCCGGGTAAGAATAAAGGTCCCCAGCAATCTAAGTTTGAGGTAAGAAGCGACTAAGAAGCATCTAAATTGCATGCATCGATCGATGTTAATGTCAATCACTGAATTGTCGGATCCAGATTTGATTATTTACAGACCGCCGTTATATGGCTGGTATATTGCTGAGTGCGGCGTTAAACAATATGCAAACAACATGGTCCTGAACAGATGCACGTGGTCTTTAAATTACTTATCCTAACGCTAGGGCGAGAAAATTTATGGAGTCTTTTATGGATCAGATTAAACACAATAATTTAGCCTGTCAGTTGAGGCTAGCCATGTGGCCATCATGGCACAAAGACCAATTGTCACTTTACAGATTATGTTTTTACAAAAGGCCCCAGTTCCGTGCTTCTTTCTCTCAAAACCATTTGGGATTGCCTCGCATGGAGCACATGAAATAATCCTTTTCACAAGTCACTTGAAAGTATGAGGTGTACTTTGAAGTGCTGTACCAGCAGTTCACTTCTGGGAGGACCGCGGACTGAGACTCACAGAGTCAGTATGGTAACCAATAGCGACCGAGAAGGGATGGTGAAAACGTCCATTTATCATCCAGGGGATTGAAAGATTGTTGAAGGGACATTCAGAGCTCATTCAGACGGATTCCTGTAGGGGCTCTCATTGAAATGCTGCGGTAAAAAAGGTGAGGATCAGCTACAGCGGCGTGTGAGGACCTCATGTATGAATACCTTCATATGTAGGCTTGCATTAGAGCAACGTCCACATTCATCGCAGTCTTTTTAATATCCGGGTCAGCAGACGACACTTGGAGCAGCAACAGTAGGCACGGGGTCATTTGTCTCCGTCAAGATGGCAACCGAGGTTGGCCACGTTCCTGCTCCATTGGCAAAAACAGCCATTAATCATGCGCAATTTCTCTCCCAGTGACAAACGGTGAATCTAACCCTTTATGTCCGACTCGTCGGCACCGAAGATGGCGAATGGGCAGTGGTGACCCCAGGTCAGCCACGGGAGCTGAGAGCGTTCGAGCGTGCTGTACTGGATGCATGGGTCAAATGAAAGTATTGTCTATTTAGAAATCGGGCTGCTATTCAGATACTGTAGGAGTCTAATGTTATCTGCCATATCTGAATGGCACTGCGCCTGCATATAACCCGGGCGTGTCTCAAGAACTATTAGATTGCGATGAGTGATGACACAGGTCTTTAATATTTGAGAAAGTTTTTAACAAATGTGAAAATATAGAATTGATAGCTTTGCTATCATTCTCTGCGACCTGACTAAATAATGGGTTGGTTTTTCCAAACTCGATAAAGGGTCATTTGTACGAGAAGTCATTATCAAACCAGGTTCAATCGCACTTATTATAGAGGGACGAGGTTCCAGTGTCTGTGGGCCTGAGTCAGCCCAGGTCTTCCATGTAAACTACCGGGCAAAAGAAAGTATACGCCCATATTGGATGGCGGATAAAAATCAAACAAACAAGAAATAAGAACTTAATGGTGATGTATTTGATACCTGTGTCATGGTTGTGTTTTGGACCTTACGTTTGCAGCGTTTCAGCGATTGTTTCAGCCTAGTGACGTTTTGATAATGTTTGTAATATTTGGGGTCAAATCCAATTTTGAAGTGTACACTATCTCTTGTCCGACAGTTAAGTATATTGTTGTCATTACAGTATAGGGTAATTAATAAATGGATAGGTATGCATTAAATAAAAATTAGCTGTCATTGAAGATCCTGGAATTCATTTATTAGCCCCAGGATTTTCCCCAACACCTACATGCATTACTGATATACTGGATGTTCTGAGTGTATTGTGGGTAAAACAACGTATATATCTGGAAGCATCTTCCTGAGGCAAGGGAGTTAACTGACTATAAAACTCCAGTTTCCACAATTGCCGAACTAGGCTGGAATTTCGTGTCCCTTCCATGTCCCTCCCCGAGAGTCAGATTCCATCTCCCATATCACTTGCTTTTGCTTCAAACAAAATGGCGGCGCCCTGTCAAGACTATCTGATCGATAATCAAGATCTATATTGCAATAAAACGGCTCCTACCTCGCGAAATGCACTAAATCACTTGAGCACCTTGATTAGAAACATGAAAATATCTGTTGTAGCCTAGTTGGCGATAAACATGATTTGCAAATCCTGCAGTCGACCGAAATTTGCAGTTTGAAATCTATGTTGTTTACGAACCGGATGTCTAGCTCGTTACGCGATTTTGACTGGACTATGCATACTCCCTAGTCCAGCGAACTACGGAATTCCAGCCTAGTTCGGCAAAGGTGGAAACTGGACTTTTATAGTCAGGTCTCCCTTGCCTCGAGAAGATAATCTTACAAGCAGTGACTTCAGAAATATCCTGTAGCTATTGTCCACAATAGTAATACAGCAAAATTTGTCGTTTTATTCTTGTGTCTAATGTCTTCAGAGAACAGACACATCCTTTGGGACCAATGAAGACTATTCGTCATCTCTTGGGATAACATGACCTGTATCAAAACCACATTATTGAGTCTGACCTGGGTGGCTGAATGACAAATTTAAACCCGGATCTTCACGGAGGCCAACGACCAGCGGGTGAATAGTGTGTTTCAACTTGCTCCATGTAGAGAAATGTGGAGTAAACTATTTTCACCGACAACGGCAGACGGACAAACGGATACAAGGCCAATTGGGTCAAGGGGAGACGAAAACGCCCAAGGAGATAATATTATGGTCCACCGTCCTACTTTTATGATTTGGTTGGATGATTTTTTGTTTAACGCCGCAGTCAGCAATATTCCAGCTTTATGACGACGGTGTGTAAATGATCAAGTCTAGACCAGACAATCCAGTGATTTACATCATGAGCATCGACCCACGCAATTGGGATCGATGACATGCATCAACCAAGTCAGCGAGCCCTACTTTTATGACAATAAATACGTGACGTAAAGCCATTCCATCGCATTGACCACACGTTTCATGTTTCAAAATTATAGCACCAACGTTGTTTGTTCAGCGATTACAAAATGTCCGATTAATATTAATTCTTCTGTTAGTTAATTTAAAAAAAAATATTTGTAAAAAACAATTCTTCTGTTAGTTTAAAGGGGGCACGGATGGCCCAGTCGTCTAAGGCGCCGCGATTCGCTGTGCGTCCCTTGGGCACGCCAGAAACCTATGATTGTGGGTTCGAATCCCGGTTCGCCCCGATTATGTTTCTGGGTTTGTCAGCACCATACACGTGCTCGTGTGTTTCACCGAAGTGGTAAACGTCTGAGACCTGCATCACTTCGGGCTTTCCTCACACATTAAGCTAACGCGCCGTCATATAACTGTAATGATGTTAAAAGCGGCGTTAAACCCAACTCACTCTGTTAGTTTAAACAATGACCTGGCCTTTGATCATTTTTTTTTAGAGTTCTTCATCTTCGATCTCTGAAGAGTAAATTCATTTTTTACACATAGTTATATAACTGAAACAAATACCAGCGTAAACATTCAACTCACGCCCCCTCAGAAGAGAGTGAAGATGTTGGGTTTAAAGGCCGTTTTGAGCAGTTGTTCAACTCTATCACCTGGTGTCAACCGGAGGGATACGTGCCTCAGACATTGAACACTTCAGTGAGACTGACGAGCACGGCTATAGTGCTGGAAAATCCAGAATCATAATCAGACGAGTCTGGAATTCGAACCCATGGTCAAAGGGTTGTGGCATGCCACACGGGGAATCGCCGATTTAGACGACAGAGTCATCATACCTTAGAAACACCAAATACAACAAAAGTACAATTTGTTCAGTGCCAAAGGCCACATGGAATTCCACGGATTGGTCCATCCGTCCTTTCGAACTCGAACGATGGACGCACTAGGCCACTTATTATTGAGGATCTTTTAGATTCGTGGAGTGAGCAAAAAGTGATTTGTGTTTGTTGGGCAATGCCGCTCTAAGCAATATTTGGGGGCACGGGTGGCCCAGTCGTCTAAGGCGCCGCGATTCGTTGTGCAGAATTGCGTCCCTTGGGCACGCCAGAAACCTATGATTGTGGGTTCGAATCCCGGTTCGCCCCAATTATGTTTCTAGGTTTGTCAGCACCTTACCCGTGCTCGTGGGTTTCACCGAAGTGGTAAATGTCTGAGACCTGAATCACTTCGGGCTTTCCTCCCACATTTCCTCCCACACCCTGCGATATAACTGTAATGCTGTTAAAAGCGGCGTTAAACCCAACTCACTCACTCACTCACTCAGCAATATTTCAGCTGTATGACGGCGGCATATAAATAATCAAGTCTGGACCAGACAAACCAGTGACTGACATTATGAGCTACGTCTTCTGTCGTCAATGAAGAGCCAACCAAGTCAAGAACCTGGACCAGAACCAGAGTCAATTCCAGCATCGATTACTGGCAACCAATTACAACCTCGAATCCGCTCGGGGTGCATATGAGCGCGGCCTGTCGCTGCAGCCGTCGACCAAACTGCGACTGCATCACGACCCCATCAGATTTAAAACTATACATATACATCGTCTGCCTATATATCCCTACATCGATCTCCTAATCCAACTGCCACACTCTCGATAGACGATAATGCAACAGCGGTGGGTCTGAGCACGTGTTACTGCCAACATTGCCCTGCATATATGCTATATCATCAAGGAAATCATCTCCATTAGTAATTGAGAACATAAAGGTTCGCGTAGTGCCACACAATATTTATTCCACAACATCAAAAGGACTGGCATATACAGTGTTCATCCTGGCTGGGAAGAGATCACACCTCGCGATGCAGATCAAAGCCCTGCTACTTGCACATACATTCATTTAATTGCTGCCCCCTCTTGTGTGCAATGTTAATTTTGCTTTGTTACTCATAGATAATTCGACTTTGGAGAAGTGACAGGCTTTGATGTACGTCAGCCATTTCAAGCCCACTGGGAAAGTGTCGTCTGCCGCGGATTAGTTTAATCTGTTTTTGGCGCGAAAACTGTCCATGTTGTCAGATATCGTACGAAACACTGACCTGTCATTGTTTGTTCTGTACCTGGTGTAGTATGACGTCTGACAGGTGTGTTGAAGACGTTAACAAACTTCCCCGCCCGTGCTACGACCTCACCGTGAGTAAAGCCTTTGGCGATTACACCTAACATGGCGTCACCATGGCGGCGCGAGGGAGCGATCAAAGACTTACAAGTCTCTCAACTTAGTATACTAATCCTGTGCTTCATATGATTTTGTGCAAAGACTTGATGAGGTTGCGATAAGCCCTCGGCAAGTATGTGCAGTATGAATATCTAAGATTTATGACAATTATCATGCGGTGAGATTCCGGGAGGAGTGCTGTGGATGTTTCTCCTCCAGTATCCCATCAAAACGTGTACAATTTTATATATATCATTTACAGATAAAAGGAATATTTGCCCTCGAGGAATGCGGTGTAAACAACAGAAAAATACTGCGTCTTTAGTTCTTTCCAGGTTGGCAATTCACCGAAATGTTGGCATTCCTTTGTGTGCGGAAAAGACAATATACGTATTTAAAAAACGCATTGAATGTTTTTTATCGGCACACCTTAGTCTGTGTTAGTTTTGTTAGTTTGTTGTTTAACGCCGCACGCAGCAATATTCCAGCTATATGACGGCGGTCTGTAAATAATCGGGTCTGGACCAGACAGTCCAGTGATTTACATCATGAACATCGATCCACGGAATTGGAATCGATGAGATGCAACAATCAAGTCAGCGAGCCTGACCACCCGATCCCGTTAGTCGCCTCTTACGACAAGCATAGTCGCCTTTTACGGCAAGCATGGGGTATAACGAATAACGAACTACATGTTTATACAAATTGCTAGAAGTCTTTGTACTTTTTGGAAGATAACTAGAAACAAATCATCTGTCCTTTAACAACCCATCCCACAACCCCAATCTCTCTCTCTCTCTCTCTCTCTCTCTATCTCTCTCTCTCTCTCTCTCTCTCTCTCTCTCTCTCTCCACACACACACACATACAAACGATTGGTACCTAGTACCATTATCAAGTACGTTGTTTATTTGAAATGGTACTAGGATTATTACATTGAAACAAAATCGATGCTGTTATCTTTGCTTGAAATCAACCATTAATAAACTCGATGTCCTCTAGACCAAAGCCGTGTGTTTTTAACAACAGATAACGGTTATTTTGTCATACCAGCATTTAAAACTATAAGCAGAAGCATTACTGATGTTATTCGCTGTCTGTTCTGAGTTCAGTACATCTGGCAATGTTTCAACAATGCTAATTATTCATAGATCAGGAACTGGTTACAACAGCTGTTTATTCGTCATCTCGTCTTACATCGGGATCCAAAGTTTTATTTACAGGACATATTCTTAGGTTTTACGTCTATTTTGATAGTATTCCAGCAATATCACTTGCGGTTATACCAAGAATAGGATTCACACAACGTATACCTACCCTCTACCTACTGAGAATCAAACCCGTGAACATCCGGGGTAGAATAGGTCTTCAGCAACCCATGCGTGCCGTAAAAGGCGTCTTCAATGTGATTTTGAGCCCTTTCCAGTACGCCGCTACTCAACTCATGCTTGCCGTAAAAGGTGACTTTCTTGTCGTAAGAGGCGACTAACAGGATCGGGTGGTCAGGCTCGCTGACTTGGTTGATGTCATCGTATCCCAATTGCGTAGATCGATGTTCATGATGTAAATCACTGGATTGTCTGGTTCAGACTCGATTATTTACAGACCGCCGTCATATAGCTGGAATATTGCTGAGTGCGGCGTTAAACAACAAACAAACAACAACAAACCCGGTCTTTAACTCTACCTGAACGACTAGGACAGCTCACAAGCCCTATATCAGAGTGAACGAGAGCATTCCAAACAAAGTGTAATTGATTTTATATCAAAATAACGAAACGATTAAAACGGATACTGCTAAAAGATAACTATGGGTCTTTAGTTTATACTATGTGTTTATTCTCAACAATTTTATTGTTTTCACCTTTAATCCAGTCTGTGCTTATTTATTTTGTTATCATCTTCGTACTGGGTTGCTTTGTCGATAAATGCGCAATACAGAATTAATCGGTTTTTTACACTGGTAATAAAAAGGGAAATCTGCATGATGACTGATAGGACGGTGTTATTGATGCGAACATGGGAGACGTTCGGTGTATGCGAGTTTGAGCGAAAACAGGCTCGAGGTAAAGAGTTCCAACAAAATTCGTTCAAAGGGGAGTAACTCTGTATATGAGCATCGGGTACAGTTAAACGCGTTTGAATCGTCGGCATTTTGTGTTCGAGTCGTAAGATGAGTATCTTTAGGCTAATTTATCTTTTTAACGTTTAAATCGCAGAGAACGTATCGTATTACATAGGGAATATTATTCGAAGAGTGATCGAGTGAATGAGTGAGTCGCTGTAAACGGAGTCTCTCTCCCACAGAGTATGGTGCTGGCATAGGTGACACAGTGAAGTGAAATGGGGTTTAACATCTTGGTAAAGATTATTGCACTTGTTAAGCGACGTGCATGCACGTTTGTGAATGGCTGCTTCCACTAGTCCGGACTAACATACCATCACGCGGTTTCCTGGCAGACGCTCTATCCATTTCACCACGGAGGCGGTCTCCGGGCAGACGCTCTATCCACTACACCACGGAGTCGGTCTCCATGCAGACGCTCTACCCACTACACGACGGAGGCGGTCTCCATGCATACGCTCTACCCACTACACGACGGAGGCGTTCTCCATGCAGACGCTCTACCCACTACACGACGGAGGCGGTCTCCGGGCAGACGCTTTATCCACTTGACCACGGAGTCGGTCTCCATGCAGACGCTCTATCCACTTGACCACGGAGTCGGTCTCCGGGCAGACGCTCTCTCCACTTGACCACGGAGTCGGTCTCCGGGCAGACGCTCTATCCGCTACACGACGGAGGCGGTCTCCGGGCAGACGCTCTATCCACTTAACCACGGAGGCGGTCTCCGGGCAGACGCTCTATCCACTTAACCACGGAGTCGGTCTCCGGGCAGACCCTCTATCCCCTTAACCACGGAGTCGGTCTCCGGGCAGACGCTCTATCCACTACATCACGGAGGCGGTCTCCGGGCAGACGCTCTATCCACTACACCACAGAGTCGATCTCCGGGCAGACGCTCTATCCGCTACACCACGGAGTCGGTCTCCATGCAGACGCTCTATCCACTACACCACGGAGGCGGTCTCTGCGCAGACGCTCTACCACTAGACCACAGAGGCGAACTCCGGGCACATGGTCTACCACTAGACCACAGAGGCGGCCCCCGGGCAGACGCTCTACCACTAGACCACAGAGGCGGTTGACACCTAGAATCATAATGATATTGGATCCGGTATTACCTGGCGAGGCTAAGGGATGCAACTCCCACACCTAGCGACACTGACATCTCTTTGATGTGTTTCCATGTAGAAACTGTCGACAGAAACATCAAATAAAAACAGTTCCAAACAAAATACCGATGTAAGCCTGCACCATAGTACCTGACGTTTGCGGCTAATCGGCGTGTGTAGCCACCAGAACTGCGATACACATGTACAAGTGTATGTATAAGTTCGTTATATCGGCCAGTTCGTTAAAATCGTGTTCGTTATAAACGTAGTTTACGTGTCGCATGGAACTGTATATTTGGTTGACAGTTCTGGTCGCTACAGGCGTGGCCTTGCTGCGTTGCTTGGCTGATTGTTTGTTTGTTTGTTTGTTGTTTAACGCCGCACTCAGCAATAATCGATTTGGGATACCATGACATGCATCAACCAAGTCAGGAGCCTTACCACCCGATCCCGTTCGTCGCCTCTTACGACAAGCATAGACGCCTTTTACGGCAAGCATGGGTTGCTAAAGACCTATTCTATCCCGGATCTACACGGGCCCTGATCGTGCCCCGACGACGTTCATGTCTTCCGTCACGGGTTTACATGGTATTTTTCAGGCCGTTGTATATACTGGAATATTGCTGACTAAGGTGTTACACAACATTCACTAACTCACTCATTCCATCAGGTTGAGATTAAGGTTGTTTTTTAGGTTACCGGTTCGATGGGGTAGCCTATAGTGGTTAATGGCACGGTGGGGTAGCCTATTATAGTTAAAGGGGCAGTGGGGTAGCCTAAAGTGGTTAAAGGGGCAGTGGGGTAGCCAATAATAGTAAAAGTGGCAGTTGGGTAGCCTATAGTGGTTAAAGGTCAGTGGGGTAGCCTATAGTGGTTAAAGGTCAGTGGGGTAGCCTATAGTGGTTAAAGGGGCAGTGGGGTAGCCTATAGTGGTTAAAGGTCAGTGGGGTAGCCTATAGTGGTTAAAGGGGCAGTGGGGTAGCCTGTACTAGTCAAAGGGGCAGTGGGGTAGCCTATAGTGGTTAAAGGGGCGCCGGGGTAGCCTATATTGGTTAAAGTGGCAGTAGGGTAGCCTGTAGTAGTTAAAGAGGCAGTGGGGTATCCTATAGTGGTTAAAGGGGAAGTTGGGTAGCCTATAGTGGTTAAAGGGGCGCCGGGGTAGCCTACAGTGGTTAAAGGGGCAGTGGGGTAGCCTATAGTGGTTAAAGTGACAGTGGGGTAGCCTACAGTGGTTAAAGGGGCGCCGGGGTAGCCCATAGTGGTTAAAGGGGCAGTGGGGTAGCCTACAGTGGTTAAAGGGGCGCCGGGGTAGCCTATAGTGATTAAAGGGGCGCCAGGGTAGCCTGTAGTGGTTAAAGGGGCAGTGGGGTAGCCTATAGTGGTTAAAGTGACAGTGGGGTAGCCTACAGTGGTTAAAGGGGCGCCGGGGTAGCCTATAGTGATTAAAGGGGCGCCAGGGTAGCCTGTAGTGGTTAAAGGGGCAGTGGGGTAGCCTATAGTGATTAAAGGGGCGCCGGAGTAGCCTATAGTGGTTAAAGGGGCAGTGGGGTAGCCTATAGTGGTTAAAGGTCAGTGGGGTAGCCTATAGTGGTTAAAGGGGCAGTGGGGTAGCCTGTACTAGTCAAAGGGGCAGTGGGGTAGCCTATAGTGGTTAAAGGGGCGCCGGGGTAGCCTATATTGGTTAAAGTGGCAGTAGGGTAGCCTGTAGTAGTTAAAGGGGCAGTGGGGTATCCTATAGTGGTTAAAGGGGAAGTTGGGTAGCCTATAGTGGTTAAAGGGGCGCCAGGGTAGCCTGTAGTGGTTAAAGGGGCAGTGGGGTAGCCTATAGTGATTAAAGGGGCAGTGGGGTAGCCTATAATGGTTAAAGGGGCGCCGGGGTAGCCTATAATGGTTAAAGGGGCGCCGGGGTAGCCTGTAGTGGTTAAAGGGGCAGTGGGGTAGCCCATAGTGGTTAAAGGGGCAGTGGGGTAGCCTATAATGGTTAAAGGGGCGCCGGGGTAGCCTATAATGGTTAAAGGGGCGCCGGGGTAGCCTGTGGTGGTTAAAGGGGCAGTGGGGTAGCCTACAATGGTTTAAGGGGCGCCGGGGTAGCCTATAGTGGTTAAAAGGGCATTGGGGTAGCCTATAGTGGTTAAAGGTGCAGAAGGGTAGTCTTCAGTGGTTAACGTGGCAGTGGGGTAGCCTATAATAGTTGAAGTTGCAGTGTGGTAGCCTATAGTGGTTAAAGTGTTGGTGGAGAGACCGATGATATGAATCACCTTAGTTGTAGAAGCGCACATAAAATACAGGTTGGGTTACCTAAGGCTTCACGCGCGTCTCTTTCCTAACTGTTCCAGTATGGGATGAATGTCAGAGGGTTCACAGTTTGTGTCCACCAGTGAGGTTGTGTGTCATAGTGTGTGTCCATCAGTGAGGTAGTGTGTCACAGTGTGTGTCCATCAGTGAGGTTGTGTCTCACAGTGTGTGTCCATCAGTGAGGTAGTGTGTCACAGTGTGTGTCCATCAGTGACGTCGTGTGTCACAGTGTGTGTCCACTAGTGAGGTTGTGTGTCACAGCGTGTGTCCACCACTGAGGCTGTGTGTCACATTGTGTGTCCACCAGTGAGGTTGTGTGTCACAGTGTGTGTCCACTAGTTACGTCGTATGTCACAGTGTGTGTCCATCAGTGAGGCTGTGTGTCACATTGTGTGTCCACCAGTGAGGTCTTGTGTCACATTATGTGTCCACCGGTGAGGTAGTGTGTCACATTGTGTGTCCATCAGTGAGGTTGTGTATCACAGTGTGTGTCCACCAGTGAGGTTGTGTGTCACAGTGTGTGTCCATCAGTGAGGTTGTGTGTCACAGTGTGTGTCCACCAGTGAGGTTGTGTGTCACAGCGTGTGTCCATCAGTGAGGTTGTGTGTCACAGTGTGTGTCCATCAGTGAGGTTGTGTGTCACAGTGTGTGTCCACCAGTGAGGTAGTGTGTCACAGTGTGTGTCCATCAGTGAGGTAGTGTGTCACAGTGTGTGTCCACCAGTGAGGTTGTGTGTCACAGCGTGTGTCCATCAGTGAGGTTGTGTGTCACAGTGTGTGTCCATCAGTGAGGTAGTGTGTCACAGTGTGTGTCCACCAGTGAGGTAGTGTGTCACAGTGTGTGTCCATCAGTGAGGTAGTGTGTCACAGCGTGTGTCCATCAGTGAGGTTGTGTGTCACAGTGTGTGTCCATCAGTGAGGTTGTGTCATAGTGTGTGTCCATCAGTGAGGTAGTGTGTCACAGTGTGTGTCCATCAGTGAGGTAGTGTGTCACAGCGTGTGTCCATCAGTGAAGTTGTGTGTCACAGTGTGTGTCCATCAGTGAGGTAGTGTGTCACAGTGTGTGTCCACCAGTGAGGTTGTGTGTCACAGCGTGTGTCCATCAGTGAGGTTGTGTGTCACAGTGTGTGTCCATCAGTGAGGTTGTGTGTCACAGTGTGTGTCCACCAGTGAGGTAGTGTGTCACAGTGTGTGTCCATCAGTGAGGTAGTGTGTCACAGCGTGTGTCCATCAGTGAGGTTGAGTGTCACATTGTTTGTCCATCAGTGAGGTTGTGTATCACAGTGTGTGTCCATCAGTGAGGTTGTGTGTCACATTGTGTGTCCACCAGTGAGGTTGTGTGTCACTCTATGTGTCCATCAGTAAGGCAGTGTGTTACAGTGTGTGTCCGTCAGTGAGGTTGTGTGCCACAGTGTGTGTCCATCAGTGAGGTTGTGTGTCACAGTGTGTGTCCATCAGTGAGGTTGTGTGTCACAGTGTATCCATCAGTGAAGCAGTGTGTCACAGCGTGTGCCAATCAGTGAGGTAGTGTGTCACAGTGTGTGTCCATCAGTGAGGTTGTGTGTCACAGTGTGTGTCCATCAGTGAGGTTGTGTGTCACAGTGTATCCATCAGTGAAGCAGTGTGTCACAGCGTGTGCCAATCAGTGAGGTAGTGTGTCACAGTGTGTGTCCATCAGTGAGGTTGTGTGTCACAGTGTGTGTCCATCAGTGAGGTTGTGTGTCACAGTGTGTGTCCATCAGTGAGGTTGTGTGTCACAGTGTATCCATCAGTGAAGCAGTGTGTCACAGCGTGTGCCAATCGGTGAGGTAGTGTGTCACAGTGTGTGTCCATCAGTGAGGTTGTGTGTCACAGTGCACGTCCAACTTCAATTCACAATGAAATGACACATCATGTATGGACAGAACGTTCTATATTGGAGAACTCGCAATCACTAATGCAACTGAGCTAAGCACACGCTTAGAAATGCCTCTGAAACAGTATATCAGTGAACAGACAAAATGGCTAATTGTGTTTGTTTGTTGTCAGCAATATTCCAGCTACATGACGGCGGTCTGTAAATAATCGAGTCTGGACCATCAACCAAGTCACCCGATCCCGTTGGTCGCCTCTTACGACAAGCATCTACTGTTAAAAACAGGCTCAATGCAGCCAGCCAGAAAGCAAGACGTCCTGTGAAGGGGGTGACCCTAACAGTTTACCACAGACGGCAAGGATTGGGGTGGGCTAGGCATCACCAGGAACATTGTGCACCAATGGCGTTACACCATGTTTACAGACATGATCAAGGTTTTGCCTCCCATTTACAGGAGGCACACGGACATTGGACTAGGCGGGTAGGTCCCCTGACGTGTCCCCAATAGAGCATGTTTGGGACGTTCTCGGGCCAGATATCCAGCACCCGCCAACCTGGCCCAGCTTGGGGTGACAATACAAGGGCCAACCATAAGCAAGTTACAGTAAACTACGGTTATAACGAACTCAAAGGGACCACAAATTCTAGTTCGTTATAACCGTAGTTCGTTATAAGCATATATTCAGAAAATATTCAGCAAATGGCCAGGACCCAAAAAAGCCAGTTCGTTATATCCGTCAGTTCGTTATAAGCGTGTTCGTGATAAACGTATTTTACTGTAATTAACAGTATGCCATCACGGTGTCGTGCATGTTTTGCCCAACATGGTGGTCACACCAGATATTGATCTACTCATTTATTTTACAGACATTTATAGTCATTACTCCTTCACTAACATTTCATCAGTTTCCTTATTTCATGTCGGTAGTATATATTAAGAGAAAAAAAACTACATTAGAGAATATTATCAGATAGACCCTACTGACATTTGTTCAAAATTGGCACGGAAGATTATAATCTTTCCGTCATCTTAGTAATTACAGGAAACCTAAATCCATTTTGCAACCAGAACTGTATATATCTTCTTCACAAGATAAGTCGCTTATGTGAGAGCTTATACTGTAAAACGCGAATATCCTTAAATAATTTGAATAAAATGTCAACGTTTATCGAAGGTCGGTAGATTGTAATCCTTATGAGACTTAATGCACTAACTGTGACAAAGGGGAAATATACTGAGAAGCAAAAGACACCATACCTATCAGTTGATTTGATCATGTTTGATTTTCAATTGAAATATCTCAAGTTAGCGGTATTATATCCAAAACATGAATTGTACTGACGCTTCGTCAGCACTCAAATACGTCTACGCACTTATATATATATTTCACTACTCTCATAAAAATATGTTCACGTGATCAAAGAACTGTATCTTCAAGTGTCTGCCCGAGTGACATGAAACAAATAACAATACCTTTTGTAATACTATGATGTTGAGGCAGTAATTATTGCTTTTGAGAGCTTGGCTTTGGAATCAAAGTTGTGTCTGGCTTCGTGGATAGAGCGTCTGCCTGGAGAGCGGGAGGTCGATGGTTCGATCCAATGGCGTCATACCAAAAGACGTTAAAGGACAAATGTACTGAACATAGAAACACTTAACATTTAACACTTTAGGGCATGCTTTTCACAAATGGTAAACCGAAGTCAAATGTGAATAAAAATTAACGGAAATGGCGTTAAACAGACGATAACAAAATGAAAAACTAAATCGTCACTCAATCGAAATTATCCGCCACTAGGGTTAAAGGGGCACTGATCTAACGCCATTCCCCGGACTGGTTGTTGCCTTTGTTATTGTTTTTTCCCCCGTGAGTACCCGGATGATACGCAACGCAACTGAGCGTGACCAGAGACTGGGCTACCGTCTGCAAGGACAGCTAAATAAACTTGGAGGCTGGAGGCAATATTTGTTTTACGCATTTTTGAATAAACACTGATTGGTTAAATGTGATCTATAAAGATTCGACAAAGGGTGCATGTTAATTAATTTCTTCAGCCTAAACAAACAGACAAAAAGAACGGCGGAGCTCATCGGAAGTCGTCCTTTGGAAATACCCCAGATGGTTATAGTTTAATACTAAAAAAAGTATCCATGCAGTGAAAGCATTTTCGGATTTCGGATTGCGTCGATAATACGATTACTACTCCCTTGTTGTCATCCACGTTTTCTCGTATAACCCTACACTTGTGTATTTGTCGTCATTCACTTGATGCTCAGTTAATGAATTTATTACAGGTACAATTAGTGGTAGCACCACTTAGATTACCTGACAAAGGTTCTCATTTGGCATTTATTGTGTCTGGGGTAATTATTCAATCTAAATCCAGGTTTGAAGTGAGGTGAAATGTGCATTATGTAATATGCAAGTGGCAGCCCAGCAAGAGGTGAACGATCAGTTGATTTACTTTTTAAGGTAAATCAACGGATCGTTCCTAGTCATCAAAGAAAATACGTTGATTGATTAATCACTGTTATCTTGCACAGTGGATATGTCAAAAGTGAGTGTTTACATGTCTAGGTTTACTAAAACAAAGGGAATACACTCATTACATGGCGTGAAGTGCCGATGTAAAAACAACATACTTTGTTCAAAGGGTTAACTGATAATACGTTGATTGGTTGCTCATTGTTATCAAACTCAGTGGATTTTTTAGGAACCGTGGACGTAATGAAAATAGTTGTCACATGGCCTTTCTCAGCCAACCCTTGAGACTTGACACCTATGTGAAACACCTGAAACAATCCAAGTGATCAGTTGAGAAACGAACACTGGTTATAATATCCCGAAACGATATATATCATTTAGAATATTTGATAGTTACAGAGACACGTGACATCGAATAAGTTATTTTGTATAGCTGCAGATGAGTGGGACATTATTCCTTTGTGTGGATATTCACGGAAACATTCCTCGAACAAGGAAGCTGCCTATTTATACACATAAATTTGGTAAGTTGTAATTATGGTATTTGCATTTTGTTTTCCTTCATTTGAACCGATTCGTTCTTGTTTCTCTACGTCTTGGTTGGGAAATTCTTCAATGCGCGATAGACGTTGTTTTCACAGGTCATTTCCTTTGTAAGCGTGTATAGATTACCGTCAATTTGTAAAATGTGATTCTCTCAGGCAATTTATAAAATGTGTAAATATTTCAGTCATTTTGACTAAAAAATCTGTCCAGATTGATTAAGACGACCAAAAGGGCCTACAAACATCACAACAGATTATTATGTAGGATTAGAAGCCAAACAACATAGAAATGTTCTTTTCAACGTAACATTTTCAGTCTCTTGGTGATGACATTAAACATTAAAATGTTTGGAATTCGTTATCATAATAATACAGATGGAAATGTTTTTCAGTCACTTTGTAAAATAACTGAATATTTAGACGTTTAATAAATATGTTACACATTTTGACAGTAAAAAAATATACACACTATAAAAAAGGCAATGCTCAGATGAAATATTTACTTTGTGCTGCAAGTCAAAATAGTGTAAACGAAAATCGCAAAATTACCAAGCAAGTGACTTATCAAAACTTCGTCACCATTACCGATGCTACCCACAAAGATTCCTACATTTCCTTATTATCTCGAACACTGTATTTCATTTTGTTGATCAATGTGACCATACGCTCTTATTACTACCGGTATCCATAAAAGTGACTAATGCGCTTACGAATGGCGCAACAGAGGTCGCGAGCTAGTCTAGATTTCTGCTCTACATCCGGGTACTCACTGGGAAAAAACAATAACAAAGGCAACAACCAGTCCCGGGGAATTGCGTTAGATCAGTGCCCCTTTAAAACGTGTCCTCCGAACATCTGTTTGAGTACCATGTTCACAACATATGCCAACAATTAGTAACAACGCAGAAGAGGTCTCCATGTGTCTACTCAGGGGATTAATCCCTGACAGAGTATTTGTGATGTCATCTCTAATCTCCGGGGACAGCAGGTGGTTTATGTTACCCAGACAGGATGTTAGTCATAAAAAGTAACAAGTTACAGACATTAATTGCTATCTTAATTATGCAGAATGTCAAGATCAACACACGTAACAATTATGCAATGTTGTTGTCTAGTCTGTGATTGGTCCACTTGCCAGCTTCAACTGCATTTGAAATATACTCCAATACAAAAGTTTAAAGATGCTATTTGTTGTTGCCATGTCTGCCTAATTAACATTCAACAAGTTATGAATTATGCTCCGGAAATAAACACGACCTTCATTTCCACATACGCCTTTCTTAATCCGGGTTTGTATTGGTCTTCAGCAACCCATGATTGTCGTAAGAGTCGACTTACGGGGCTCCGAACATCTGTTTGAGTACCATGTTCACAACATATGCCAACAATTAGTAACAACGCAGAAGAGGTCTCCATGTGTCTACTCAGGGGATTAATCCCTGACAGAGTATTTGTGATGTCATCTCTAATCTCCGGGGACAGCAGGTGGTTTATGTTACCCAGACAGGATGTTAGTCATAAAAAGTAACAAGTTACAGACATTAATTGCTATCTTAATTATGCAGAATGTCAAGATCAACACACGTAACAATTATGCAATGTTGTTGTCTAGTCTGTGATTGGTCCACTTGCCAGCTTCAACTGCATTTGAAATATACTCCAATACAAAAGTTTAAAGATGCTATTTGTTGTTGCCATGTCTGCCTAATTAACATTCAACAAGTTATGAATTATGCTCCGGAAATAAACACGACCTTCATTTCCACATACGCCTTTCTTAATCCGGGTTTGTATTGGTCTTCAGCAACCCATGATTGTCGTAAGAGTCGACTTACGGGGCTCGATGACTTGGTTGATGCATGTCATCTTATCCAAATTTCGTAGATTGATGTTCATAATGTCTATCACTGGATTGTCTGTTCCAGCGTTAAACAACAAATCAAAAAATACCCCCAAAACTAACAACCAAATACAACAATACATTATACACTGTTAAACGTTATGTTTAGTTTAGGCTACGGTAAAAAATAAAATGATAAATGTCAGCATAAAACAATAATATGAAATCACGGAGAATTATAATACCACACGCACACAAGGGTTGTTGTAGAAATATAGATACATGCCTACATTTGTACATTTCGGGAAAATAACTACCAATTATGTCTTCAATAGTCACTGAAGCGTACGTAAACTTTCTTTCTAGCAAGACGTGCGTGTGAGGTGAGGTGAAATGGGGTTTAACGCGTTCAAGATTATTGCACTTATAAAGCGACGTGCATGCACGTGTGTGTGTGTGTGTGTGTGTGTGTGTCAGTGTGTGAGTGTGTGTGTTGGTGCTTCTACTGATCCGGACTGATGCCGATTTATAGTGCTAGCTCACAGAGATACCATGCCGCAGTTTAACATGAATACCCAACTCAGACACAGTATACTGACTCCGAGCCGACCAGTCCTTGTTTTAGCCCCTTAATGCCGAGCGCCAGACAGGGTAACAACAAGTACCATCTTTTAACGTCTTTTGGTATGACGCGGCCGGGGATCAAACCCCGAACCTTCCGCGCTCCGGGCGGACGTTCTACCACTTGACCACGGAGGCGTGTAATGAAGATATCCTTATAATGTGGCAAAATGTCTTATATGAATACTGGAATTCAAGACATTTAAAAAAATACATACTTAATATTTTTCATAAATGGACTCGGCAACACATTTCACAATAAACCAAAAGATAAAAACACACTTTGCACAAATAGATAATACATGTATTAATTTTGTCATTCAGATACCCCTAAACTCCAAAGTCCCAAAGTATCCTCGCCAGATAACATGACTGTGATTGCAGGTGCTTGTTGAACAATGCAACACCGTGGCGACGTGGGTTTAGTGAGGTACTTGTATCAACATTGGATATAACGTCCGCCGATGTTTCATCATTTTGGCTATAATCTTACATTCACCTTCGCCTAATACTCGCAATCGTCATATTAATGCATTTGTTGACATTGATTTGACATTCATTCTTTTAGGTTAGATATGACAGACGGATTTTCAAATTTAACTAGGCGGTATTGTAAGTTGAAGCCACAAGTTTATAATACTGATAAATAAAATGAGACAGACAGACAGAATGACTTTATTCAGTACTTTAGACCCTAAGCCCATAATGCTAAGGAGCTGGAAACATATAATTAAATGTACATGCTGATTAAACGACTGGAGTACTGTACATTTAATGTTACAGGGAGTGAGTGAGTATGGTTTTACGCCGCTTTTAGCAATATTCCAGCAATATCACGGCGGGGGACACCAGAAATGGGCTTCACACATTGTACCCATGTCGGGAATCGAACCCGGGTCCTCGACGTGACGAGCGAGAGCTTTAACCACTAGGCAACCCGACCGCCCCTTATGTTACTGGGATAGATGATTTGCTTCTAATATTTACGATGTGACAAAGGATTGTAATCAAACATTTAAAGATATCGATATTGTCGGTTGACATTTATAAGTCTTATAAAGGCTTCAGTTATTGGTGGATTGATGGGATGATTAGCGAAACATTCTCTTCTCGCTTTGGAATAGCTGTCACATATCAACAAGACAAACATATATAATCCATCCTGAACATAATCAAAGCCTCTAGCATATCTGAATAACAGATGCGTTAAGTCAGCGAGCCTGACCACCCGATCCTGTTAGATGAAACCAATGCCTGTGTCTCTGTGAACTACCAACTTCAAACTTGACGACGTACAGGTGTATATCACGCCATTATCACCCAATAATATTCACCGTGAAAAGTTGTTTATGCTTAAACAAAATAGTCAATCACCGCGAGTTGATAAGTAGCATTCAATCTGTAAAAACGATTCATCCAAATTTTCAAACTTAATTTTTATAACAAACCAAAATGTTATAACATCACCAACTCTCCGTGGGATTCCAGATGTGAACACCACCTCCGTGGTCTAGAGATAGAGCGTCTGCCCCCGCCCTGTCATACCAAAAGACGTTAAAAGATGGTACTTGTTGTTTCCCTGCCTGCGCTCGACAGTAAGGGGCTAAAACAAGGACTGGTCGGCTCGGTGTCAGTATACTGTGTCTGAGTGGGATATTCATGTTTAACTGCGGCATGGTATTTCAGTCGGCTCGCACTATAAAATCGGCATTAGTCCGGACCAGTACAAGCAGCCACACAAACACACACGTGCATACACGTCCCTATATAAGTGCAATAAACTCTATTTCACATCTTCTGACCAAGTAAATTTAAAGAAAATTAATATACGCGGTTATTCCGATCAAGCACATGCAGTTGAAGATAACATTGCTATCTCTCACTGGACGTGGCACACACCATGGAAGGATGCACATTGGCTGGCAACGTTCTTGTTGGATCCCTCGTAGACCAACAATTAGTCTCTGAAAATAGTTAAATATATATTTTGGTAAATATACCCTCTTTTTAATATGTAAAAGGAAGGAGCCAGTCTCTTCATTTTCATAAATCCAGTGTCTGAAATCATGCATGGTAGTGTCGGATATATTTATATTTCAGCGTGTATGAGGGACTAGCTCATCGGAACATAAATGGGAACGCCGTGGAAATATCACTTCACGTCAAAAGCTTCCTGATTCGTCTCTATAATATTAGGAAAAGAATATTATAAAATTATTTTCAAAGTAGAACGAGGTTATCTTAAATTTAACCGCGCTAAACTGATTGTAATTGAAACCGCAGTTGTTTCAATCAGATGTTGTTATTGTGATTTGAAACCCCATGGAGATGGCAATATTAGCACTAAAGGACTCACGGAAATGATAAAAAACTTTTTTTTCGATCTCAGATTTTAAATAAATGCAGTTAATATACAAAATATATAAATATTCAAACAACTCAATTAGTACTAATTGGCCTTGGCACAAATACAGCGTATCAAAGGTCTTTTTACACGTAAAGTGTGTACAAATATCTACAAAACAGACTATTGTGAAACTGAGCATAACCAGGTGTTAGTAGATCAAGGTGAATGTCCATGACCTATGACACCTTGACGACAGGTGAAAACAGGTGCTTGAAACCCACGTGCATGTGATTTGTCAGTGGTTAGTGGTTAGTGATTGGCATAACTTTTTTCAAGGCTAATTTGCAGATTGCCTATAGCCTGTTTCTGCCATGTCAGATTGAACTTAGATTTATTTTTGAATGTTGAAAGTGCCTACAAATTACCTCCTGTAAAGTACATTTTGTATTGAGCACTGAGATAAAACTAGCAAATCCAGACTAGTACTTTTCCAGTTGTTTTGTTATTTCGCATTTACATCTACGTAATGCTTTGTGTCGATTATTAAATCCAGCACAACATTTTTTTTCCATTTCCATGAGGACTTTAGTCCTTACCAGTTTTCTTAATGTTGAAGGTATCCTGAAGGTTAGTAGAATTTTAAAACATTTGCGAGGGGTATAGCTACGTGTTATCTCTATTTGGGCCAGTTGATGTTCTTGGTTAATTTCCATTCCTGGATTATACCTCTAAACACATACACATATGCCTTCTCCTTGTCAGTATTACAGTCCCTGAACCATATTATTTTCTCTTCCGCCAAGCCCTTTTTGTAATGTAAAACTAAATGAAGCAAGTCAAGATATTCCTCAGGCTCTGAATCTCGCATCTCACTGGGTGACTAACGGGATCGGGTGGTCAGGCTCGCTGACTTGTTTGATGCATGTCATCGTATCCCAATTGCGTGGATCGATGCTCATGATGTCAATCACTGGATTTTTGGTTTATTTACAAACCGCCGTCATGAAGCTAGAATATTACTGAGTGAGGTGTTAAACAACAAACAAACAAACAATGTCCTTTCCTGTACTCAGGCACTTAGTCCCACCTAACAGCAAGCGTGGATTCAGTTCTGGATATACATGATTTCGCGATTTTTTCAGGTGAACAATATTGACGTGCTTTTGCGTGTGTTTGTGACGGGGGCCACTGATAGGGTAGAAGAATACGCTCATCTTTTCGTGAACACCTGGTATCATCAGTGTTTGATGGCGATTCATGGCGCAAGCTCATGGTATGGTCAGAATTGTAAATCGACTCTGCTTTTCACAGAGGTTCCTTATGAATATGGAAAGAGTTTTGTGGCTGGACATCACCTGTAATGTAGGTCAAGTATGTTATTTAAGGATACTTATCAAAGGGTGCCGGGAGAGTAGGGCCCCTTTAAGGACACGTGGTGCATGTTAGTTCTACAATAGGAAAGACTTAACTATTCTCCGTCACCGATTCTTTTGTTTCACGTTGTCCTTTGTCTGGTCTGTCCTCCACGGCTGCTGGACAAAAGAACGTGTAGACTTAGGAATAGGGTTTGACTAAACATGACAAACGTAATCAAAACGCCGAAACATTGCAAACGTAATGCCCAAAGCAACGATGATACCCGTATCAAAGCATCACAATTTCTTGTTTGTTTCAGTTTTGGCCACAATCAAACATGTATTTTCTTTTGCCCGACAGTTTACAGTCAGAAATGGTTTTACAGAAATAATAATTACAAGAGCTCTTTCACGAATTTCTACGAGAATTTGTTTATCTTGGTACTTTTCATACACACAATCCACATTGATAGTAACATGACCCGTAATCCAAGAGTCAAACAAAATGGCTCCTGGCAATGAAGTTAATGAAGAAATGCATGTTGTATTTTTTACAAATGTTATTTTGACAAAACAATTACTTGATGACAACTTCATACTGACATTTTTGAAAAACAACAGAAATTGTGTCAGAATATTTTGTTGTTGCTATAAGTTTTGAAAAGATCGCCTTCTGGCTTAGCAATTTCGGCTGACCTGTCCCTCTTTTGGACTCACGTGTGTGAGTAGGGTACACATATCTATTGCGAGTTTTTGGTATTCATAAAATCTTTGTTTTTGTATTGATATGATTTCTATTTTCGTATATTGATATGATTTGATTTTTATCTTTGGCTGCTCTGTTTATATACGTCGAGGTGTCAGAATATCTGTACTGTTCATCCCTGTCCAAAGGACCAGAGCAAGTCCCCCCATTCCGAGCCATACAGTGACCTCGAGTGGGAGATGGGATTCAGTTTGAAATATTTTCACATGGGTGTTTCACAAGTCCAGTCACAATTATGCAAGACAAACATGTAGATTGTACACTGACTAACAATAGTGGCGTGTTCGTTAAACAAACACAGCCACTTTGTTGCCACGTTTCCTATGGACATACTTGAGTGGTCGCATCATCCCCATCGCGATTCCAGCGTACAGTAAGAACGCCGAGCGGAACCCGATACGGGAGGGGGGCGGAGGGGGGATTCGGGAGGCAATAAAACAGGTCAAGATACGAAAGGATGTGCTAGCTCGGTACCGACATCAGCAACGTGGCAGAGAAATCGTGGCACTGAAAGCAGACGAACGAACGTGGAACACTCTCAACTTGAACACTGAACATGGATGCTGCACCACTACTCTCTCTGCTCTTGTCGGCCCTGCTGTCTTGCTGCTATGTAAGTGTATAACATTGTTTAATATGGGTGTGTGTAGGTTAAATGTAAGCAGTTCATGGACACTGCTCCACGCTATGCTTCTGTATGCACTCAAGTCAGGCTGCATTCCTTTGTCAGGCTTGTTGCACTGGGTTAACTACATGGTGACTCAAGCTAATATTCACTCTAAACCTGTGTACAGACTTTATTACAAGCTCCAAGCTTGCATTCCACGTAGGATATGTTTGTATAAGCATGTTTCAACCGCTGTTGAACTTGAGTTGCTTAAAAGAGCTTTCGAAACTTTATTTTTGTCAAATGTGTTTCAGTATTTGCAAGCATAGGACGAGTGTCCTATTCCGAGTATTGTATTTATGTAGTTTAAAACAGATGTATTTTGAAGGCAGACATTTGACGTATAACGAGGAAATGTAACCCATTAACCCTTTGTGCGTGGCAGTTGGCGGCCATTTTGAATTTGGAACCATAACCGGTTGTGAGATGCCATTGACATGTCTTCGCTCGCTGATTCAGCACAAGTGTTCAAATACATGGCCTTGTTAACCCTTAAAACTATAGATTTAATGCATGATATTATGAAAAATCTTCAAAACGTTCTGTGCAGTTACTCTTGCTGACAGGGTCACTCTCGATCGGTTTATCATCGAAATGTACCC
The DNA here is from genome assembly GCF_022045235.1 of Haliotis cracherodii. Taxonomy (NCBI): domain Eukaryota; kingdom Metazoa; phylum Mollusca; class Gastropoda; order Lepetellida; family Haliotidae; genus Haliotis; species Haliotis cracherodii. Next base: position 38,395,460 of record NW_027266265.1, read on the forward strand.
AGCATGCATTGGGTACAAAACGATATATCGATAAATAGACCCAATCCGTATTTTATAAGTTTCAAAGCATGGTCATGTATCTATATTGTGGTTCAGTTCGTTGAAACGTTTTATTAATTAAAGTTCATCAGTATGCCGTAAACAACCCATCTTCCCGAGGCAAGGGAATTAACTCAAACTGTGAACAACGAAAATCTGTGAACAACTCGATATATCGTTTTGTACCCGGATACATTTTAATGATACACCAACCGAGAGTGACTCTTGTGATCTCCAGATATTCTTCAAAATGTAATTAACTGTTTGCTTCCACATCAGCAGGTTCCTCGTAAAATAAACCGGTTCCTCTCTATCGTTAACGCAGCAAATATGCCGTATATCAATATAAACATTTCGGGGCAGGAACCCAGTCCATATGTGTAGGCTGAGTAATACATGGCGACCAGATGCTAAACACACACAACAGGTGGTTACTCCCGGCATAGCTGTTCCGGGTTTCTTCATGGCCCCGTGGCCTGTATAGTTGCGCCATGGTGACGTCACCGCCAGATGGCCAGTCTGTGGCATGATGCGTGTCTAGGGGGGAGGGGGGCATATTCGGGAACATGGGGTTGGTTTAACGCAGCTTTGAACAGCCGTTTAGTCATGTGAGGGTGTGACCCCTTTGGTTGGGAGGACAGGATGATAAGGTACCAAAAGCGATAATTGGATCAATCGAAACTAGTTAAAATTAACGATCCTGGAAATTCTGAATAGAATATATTAAGATTCGATTTGTAAAATTATCTTATGATCTATAAAAAATAGAAGACAAGAGAATTTCTTCATTTTCAGAGCTCCCTGAATTTTAAGAAATGTAGACTTTCCCAGAGTGTTGTAGACATGCTTGGCATTTGTGGATATTTTGTGTTAAGGTCTGTACAAAAGACTATTCCGAAACTAAAGGTCATTTCTTTAGAAAACCTGCACGAAAGAACTTATTATTTTCTCCCCAAATCTAGTTATTTTGCATAAATCACTTTTAGAAATGAACAGTGAACAACTTTGATTGTGGCGTGGTATTTGTTTCATCTCCATTGCTACTATCGTTTTATCCTATATCTTCAGGCAGGGGAGACAACTGTGACTCAGAAGGTGTACTTCGACATTGCTATCGGGGGTCAGTCTGCCGGGCGGATCGTGTTCGGCCTGTTCGGAGAGACCGCTCCCAAGACTGTGGACAACTTCTTCACTCTTGCCACTGGCAGTCTCGGATTTGGCTACGCCGGAAGTAGCTTCCACAGGGTCATCAAGGACTTCATGATTCAAGGTCAGTGGCAATTCTTGTATCTTGTGCCAGTGTTGTCTATATAAATATATTGTATTTGAGTCCATGGTATTTGATTGGCTAAGCAAGCAATTTATTGCTTTTTATGTTCCCATACCTTGGAAAAGAAATAGGCCACGCCCACTAGACCCACAGGGTCATCAAGAAATTTATAGATTTTTATTTAATTTTATTTGAATATATTGGAAGTGAATGCATGGTATAAAGCCAGCAATTTGTGTTTCCATAAACCGAAAAAGAAATAAGCCACGCCCACTAGCGGTCTAGTGTTTATTGATTCGATGATAATAGGGTGGGCGGGACTAGGGTTACATCATTACGCTGTACCGGATAAGAAAAGTACAACTTTATGGATACAGTCCATGCACAAAACACTGCAATCAACAATACGAAATCAGTGACAATAACGTTTGATTGGCATCAGGAGTTGGTGAGTGAATAAGAAAACGTACAATTTTATGGATAACAACTTCAGGTTTATTGCATTTATCGACGTTTCGATGTAGATTATCACACTGGAGAAAGAATCAACATCGAAACATTGATAAAAGCAATAAACCAGAAGATTGCATATAGTGAATATGTTAAAGATGTGTACACTTGCCCGCGATATGTGTCTCTACATCTTTAAACTTTAACTTTTAACGTCCAGTTTCCACACTTGCTGAACTAGGCTGGTTTTATAGTTAGATTGCACAGTCCAATCAAAATCGCCCAACGAAATCGAAATCCGGTTCGTTAACTGTCATGCAGATTTTAGGTCGATTGCAGGATTTGCAAAGCACGTGCACCGCCAAATCGTTGTCAACAGATATTATCCAAATCATTTCATGTTTTTAATCAAGGTGCTCACGTGATTTGATACACTTCGCGATGTAAGACCCGTTTTATCACAATATAGACCTTGATTATCGATCAGATCGTCCTGTCTGGGCGCCGCCATTTTGTTTGAAGCAAATGCAAGTGATACGAGAGGTGGAATCTGATTGGTCCATAGGAGAGGCATAGAAGGGACATAACTCCTGAAAGCCACTGGTGGCGCTATGATCGAGCCACGAAATTCCAGCCTAGTTCGGCAAGAGTGGAAACTGGACTTTTAAGAGTCAGTAAATTCCCTTGCCTCGGGAAGATGGAGTATGTATAGATGTGTCTTCCTGCCTCACCATGCATAACTGTACTTTCAGGTGGCGACTACGACAAGAAAGACGGCTCCGGCATCAAGAGCATCTACGGGGGTTACTTCGACGACGAGAGATTCACCCTGAAGCACTATGGCCCTGGCTGGATCAGCATGGCCAATGCCGGTAAGCATTCGCCGAGGGGAGATAACTCTAATCTAGACAGACATTCAATTATATAATATATTCAATAATTGCCTGAGTGCAAATATGGATTTCACAAATCTCTAACTCAATGAACAAATTAAGTTAATAATCTTCATAAACCATTTTCTGTTTATTATTTTAAAAAAAAAATGATTTTCCTGGGAGAATTACGTAAGGCTTCGTATATACATTCCCGTTGGCACTGAAACCACGAGCCGCTCCTTTGTAAAGACATTGTTTTCAAGGAATACACCTCGGGGTACCGTTGACTTCGGAACAGATCGCAGATCACCGTAAATAGTGCTTTGGAGTAAGATGTTCTTGCTATACATATGTAGTGAATTCATTAGTGTCTTCAAAAGGTGTATTCGATTCCCGACATGGGAACAATGTGAGAAGCCCATTTCTGGTGTCCCCCGCCGTGATATTGCTGGAATATTGCTAAAAGCGGCGTACAACCATACTCACTCACTCACTCAAAAGGTGTCGAATGAAATATGAATATTTTCCTATCACCCAAGAGTTTTCAATCAAGGTATTTGCGTATTAAACATGTAGTCACATAGCTAGTCTTCCATTGTTACACTTGACATTTTACCGCACCCATTTCTGTACAATTCCGAAATAGTGACTCGGCTAGTCTTTAGTCGTCGAGAAGAATAGGTTTGGGACATTCTTCGCTCAGTCTTCGCTTAGGCAACATGTGACATCTGATATTTCGGAATGATAACAAAATATGATTACTTCGCAACTTCGAACACACACTGACCGGTATGAATGGGAGATGTAAACTGTATTTATTTAGGGCACGCCAACTTAGAAACTACTGTTTCCTGATTGGCTGATAATAGAATGGGCGGGGCTTGTGTTGCATTATTGCGCTGAACGATGTCACCTATTTCGTTAGTTGTCTTCGGTTTTATGTGCGTTAATTATAAAATAAGCAGTCTGTGAAGAACTATTGTTGACTATATTTATATTTACGAATTGACTTCAATATGTTTTACGTAGACTGTTCATGGCCTTTGTCAAAATGACTGACAACAATCTTTCTGATAGGTCAAATATTGAATTGATCGAATTGACTGACTTTCTTATTGAATTTCAAATGAATTGCATGATTCCTCTCTAATGCATTATAAATAGTATCAACGTGTTGAGGTGTCCTGCGCCATGAATATATATTAATAAACATTTTTACTAAAAGCCTAGGCAAATCTAGATGAGACTAAACCAAGTCTAGTTTCCTAACGGCAGAGGGGGAAAATTTCTTTTCAAAGAAGTAAATTACAATTATTTTAAAGAATGCTGATGTCAACTGTTACTCTACGTGTTCAGTCTCAACCTCATGACCAATCACAACTCGTATTTCCCAGGTCGTAACACCAATGGCTGTCAGTTCTTCATCACCTGCAAGCCGACCCCATGGCTGGATGGAAAACACGTCGTCTTCGGCAAGGTTCTTGACGGCATGGACGTAGTGGAAGAGATCGCCAGCGTGGCCACCGACGACAACGACCACCCCTTGAAATCCGTCATCGTGTCCGAGTCGGGAGAGATCGCTCTTGGGGAACGATTTGACGTATCCACAACGTACAATGCTGCATAGGATGCTGTGGGCTTGAAACCGTCCAAGATTGAGATTTGTGTTCATGTAAAAGCTTGTAAAGATGTTTAAGATTGTGTTCGGAAAAGTTATGAGAACTGGCAGGTTTCGAACTCCTAAGAGATATCTGAACGTCATGCGCACAATTTAGACGAAGGTGAATGCCACAGAGGTCAGCAGTCACGGCATCGTCACGAAATTAACCTGATTAAAACTTTAAATTAATTCTGCCAGCATCAAGTTTTCTGCTTTCAAGTATGTTTTATTATTAGATCCGATGTGATGACGAAATGAAAACAGAGAGACACCCCTAAAAATGGCGCAAGATATCGTTCTTGATAATCAAAAAATGTTTGACCTTGTCACTCAAGGTTTTGGTGCTATGCCCTTCATCAGTGAAACCAGAGAGTCTCAATTTTACCACCCTCGATTATCCAGTGACTTATAGTATATGCTACACTGGATAATCGAGGCTACTATTTGAGTTGTGATTTCTGATGTTTTGAGACACGCAATGATCATGCTTAGGAATTGTCTGCGAGTTTGTGTTTGTATGTCGTGGAGAGTGAGAGGAGATGTGTGTTTCGTGGTAATGTATTTGAAGGCTGTTTATCGTCATTTAGTCATCATGAAAGCACTCTCTGGTACATCGGAGGAGATGTGGAGATATACATTACTACGGGGAATCAGAGGGGTCAGCTATATCGTAAACTCGTTTGGAATTGAAACATTCCCATTTTAGTCACCCATAGCTTCGTATGTCAGATTATTTACATCCTACAGGAATTTGGGGGAGATTTTGAAAATAATATGACCGGAAATTTAATGCTGTTTTTAAAAAAAATGAATTACTGTCAGTTGTAAATGGTTCCTTTTTTTGTACGAGTTCACTGCAGATACCTCGCCCTTGATGTTATCTGATAAACGATCGTCACCACTCGCCTGTAGTCGGGGAGTAATCGGCAAAAACCGGAATGGCACGAGTGGTGACGAATAACTCCGACAAAACGCGAGTGAAGAATTTCACAAGTTTACACAGATCAAATCCGTCCTATAAAGTGCTTTTATAATTTGTAAGGGTTTCAAATGCTGTTTAACACTCAAATAATAATGATGATAAATATTATTCACGATGTATGCTGGAAAGGAATAGGCGTTTCTTATATATGTGTGTTCCAATAGATAGGTATTATCAATTCGTATCTATATTGTTGGACCAAGTTAATCAAAGGCAGAGAATAGGACAATGTCAGCGTCGATGTAACTTACGTAAGATTCTTGTTTACTGAAGACGGGTTCCCAGTAGCAGAGAGCCAATAAGATTTTATGTCCCTTTTAGCAGATAAGGATAATGTTTCAAATCCCACTTCAATGTAGATGTTTTGTGAATTTAGCGAACAGCCCGTATGTCAAAGAATGAATAGATCGCCGTACTTGTTCCCAAAGTGCCAAAATATTTGATATAATTTTTATGCAAATTATACTTAATTTGAAGGTTTTTGTAATTTCTTTTTAAAAATACCAAACTATTTTAATTATCTAATTTTGAGGGTTTTTTCAACATTTTTAAAACATATTTTTTTATTGTTGTTTATGAGATGATATGTATTGATATTGTGCAATTGAACATTACCATTCTTGTGATATTACACTAGGTGATATTGCCTGTCCGATAATGTTGTTTTGTATGTGTTTTACATTTCAATTTTAAATAAAAAGATTCAACTGCCATTGTCCTATCATGTTTGCGTTTGTAAATCCGTGTGCTTAGAGCTGCTGGTTCAGGGAGTTGACTCCGGCTGCACAGGGGCAACAATAAACGCCTATGTATTTACCGGTGAGTGCAAGATGTGATTCGCATTGCTCGTGCTATCATGCATCTCTGGTTGCCCGGCCAATACTCGATTCTTGACAGGTTGTGGTTGTATTGACTTGGATATTGCTGACTGCGGCGTAAAGTAACATTTACTCTATAATCCCATGATCAAAGGTGTGAGATATTGGGCGTTGGTCCTCATATCACGTACCAAAAGACTTTTAAATATGGTACTTGTTGTTACCCTGTCTGGCGCTCAGCATTACGGGACTAAAACAGTATACTGTGTCTGAGTGGGGTATTCATGTTAAACTGCGTCATGGTATCTTAGTGGGCTAGCACTATAAATCGGTGCAAGCAGACACACACACACACACACACACACACACAAACACTCACGTGCATGCACGTCGCTATATAAGTGCAATGATCCGTAGTTGAACGCGACCTTAAACCACATTTCACCCCACCCACTTTACATTCCGACAGTCTGGGCTTTATAAGGTGCTTTAAGAAGTAACAGCAAAAACATGTACGAAGTCTATTCACATTTTATTTAAAGTCCCAACGTATCACGTCTATCAGGCCTGTGCAATATTCCAGCTACATCACGGCCGCTGTTCCTGAGTATTGGACCAGGCAAACCAGCGCTTTCTGTTACTACATGTTATGTGACCCTGTCGGCCAGGTCACACGGAAACACCCGATGTTCTATTCCGTAGGCTATACAAGCCGCTCCTATTTCCATGGGGCAAATGGAAAGGATCATTAGCGTGTACGTACTAGAGTCGAACCAGTGGTTGATATTATGAGCATCGATGCAGTTGTGACATGGAAAATATGGGAGGAATCTCACAACACTATTTCCCCAAAAGTGAGTGATTTCGGTTTGTTTGTTATTAAACGTCGCACTCAGCAATATTCAAATTATATGACGGAGGTCTGTAAATAATCGAGTCTGGACCAGTCAGTCCAATGGCGTGACGAGCTAAAGGTTTGACTACAAGGCTATCCCACCGCTCCCTTGTATCAAATTGAGTGAGTGAGTATGGTTTTACGCCGCTTTTAGCAATATTCCAGCAATATCATGGTGGGGGACACCAGAAATGGGCTTCACACATTGTACCCATGACGGGAATCGAACCCGGGTCTTCAGCGTGAAGAGCGAACGCTTTAACCACTAGGCTACCCGACCGCCCCTTGGATCAAAGGGGTATGCCATTGTCAGACCGATTCAAGAATAGAATATTTAGTTATGATGAGTAAGTGAGTGAGTGAGTTTTAGCAATACTCCAGCAATATCACGGCGGGTGACACCAGAAATGGGCTTCACACATTGTACCCATGTCGGGAATCGAACCCGGGTCTTCGGCGTGACGAGCGAACGCTTTAATCACTAGGCTACCCGACCGCCGCTAGTTATGATGAAGTAATAATAAATCAGTTGTGAAATGTATCATGTAGAGTAACTCAAATGTGAGAGTAAAGTCCGAAGTGATGCAGGTCTCAGACCTTTTCGCTTTGCTGAAACCTATGAGAACGGATATAGTGCCGACAAACCTAGAAACATCATCGAGGCAAACCAGGATTCGAACCCACTTCAGATAGTGCATTAGCTAAGATGCAATTTGAAATCTTGATGTTAGGTTTTATAGGTCTTTGTTCATCTTTTTATTTCGGCCCATTTGGAATCGAAAATGCGTGGTCTATTATAGGCATCTGTTGTTCACTAGTCATCAGCTGTCACTACGTGGCATGGTGGAACGCTGTTCATAATATCAACCACTGGTTTCTCTGGCCTCGACTCGATTATTTATAGGCCGTCATGACATATCTAGAATACTCCCTATTGCTGTGTTAGCAACAAACAAGCAAACCAATTCTAGTCTAGGTTAGATCTTGTGAACAACCAGTGTGTCAGTCACTATGGTGAAGAGGTGAGGTGAAATTGGGTTTAAAGACGGTCCAAGATTATTGCACTTTTATAGCTGTGTGTGTGGCTGCTTGTACTAGTCGGTACTAATGCCAGATTTTTAGTGCTCGCTCCTTGAGATACCACGCGGCAATTAAACCCCTCACAGTATGAGTGACTTGGAGCCGACCAGTCCTTGTTTGAGCGACCAGTCCTTGTTTGAGCGCCTTAATCTCGAGCGCCAGGCAGGGTAACAACAAGTACCATCTCTTAACGTCTTTTGGGATGATTCAGCCAGGGATCGAACCCTGGACCTTCCGCCCGTGTGGTTCAAATGGAAATATTCTTGTTTCATTTAAAAGAATGAACAAATCGTGATTATGTTTGATATAACAATTGAGATCGTTGCCAGTATTTGAAATCTAATATGGTCAGTTAAACGTGTCATATTTACATGTGTCCTAGTTTTTTAACCCTCTGGGGATTCTGGGGGAGAATACACGGTTCAAGCAACCTATGCTTGTTGAAAGAGGTGACTAGATAAGGTTGTCAGGCTACCTGTCTTTGGAGATTCCATGTCATTGCATGAAAAAGTGATAGCTAAAAAACGTTACAAAGTAGAACATTATTTAGTGAATGCTATTTTCTTTTATAGGGGGGCATGAACAAATGGTATATTACATGGTGGATTTTTGATAGCAACATATGATAGCCCTAAGACCAATATCTCCCCTGCACCCCATAATTCATTTCTAAATTAGTCCCTGTGATGAAAGCATTGGCTCTCTGCCCTATAAAGATTTGAATCCCCACATAGGTAGGGTGTGAAGACCACTGTTTGTGTATCCCTCATGATGTAGCTGGAATAATACATAACACAGTACAAAGCCACATCGAATAACTCAAGTCATCAGAATACCCTGGCATATTCTCGAAGTGTGGAAAAGCAGTAAAATCCATTTAGGATATTGTCATAAACTCCCAGCATAGAAAAACAAATCAACTGAAACATATTTATTGTTCATACATATTTGTGATTATTTGACACGAACTTAAATTTGAATATTCTAAAAAGAAAACAGACTTCAAAGAGTTGAAGAGAGATTGCAGTAACATATCAACATTTTGTTATTGTATGATTTTATTGAATGCATACATAATTTATTGACTATGATGCAACAATGCATGTTCATTGTAAAAAATAGCACATTTTATTTGACATATAACATTGTATTTCAGTATTGGCTGTAGAGTAATACTGGTTTAATATACCAACAAGAGGTCACACTTTTAGTTTCTGTGATCTTAGATAAACCAGCACTGAAAAATAAAATGCAATTTCAGTTAGGAGCAACATCCTTAATTTCTACCAGATCCATAATACTTGAATGAATTATTAATTATTCGAAATATTTCAGCAGTAGATCATTTATTTCTAAAAGATATGGATTACATGTAGCATGTACTCATTGGAAACCAAATGACAATTATTACACTAAAATTATGTTAATGCATAAGAAATAAATGCATGGTCAAATGTGATAACAGTCATTATATTACTGGCTGATATATATATGTGTGATAACAGTCACAATATCATTGCCGCGTATATATGTGTGATAACATTCATAACAGCATTGGTTCAGCACAACTTACGAGACAATGTTTGGCACAATTGTTTGGTGGGTTACAATTGTTGGCACATTCATATGGCAGTGTCAGAGGAAGACTTTCCTTAATCTTCCCCAATAACAGAAACGTAATACAGTGTTCCGTCGTCCCTTGTACAATCTACATGGATGGAGTAAACATATTCCATGTAATTTCCATCAGTTGATCAATTTATGAGGAATATATCTTGGCGTTCATTACTCGATGAATTGAAAAAATAGTCACTTTATTACTTCAGTTGCTGTCTTATGCATTTTCTCTTCCATAAACGATGATAAAATGGTTCATGAGGATTCATATAGTTTGCATGCTGGTTTTTCGATTCAATTGAAAATAATATGTCAATCTTAAAAACAGCTATGCAACTGACACTTGAACAGTAAATATGTCTACTTGTTGATAAAAGGAATTGAATTTATAAATAAAAAACAAAAAGACTCCAGCCTGAGAAATGTAAATGTCATTTTATCTTGTGAGAAGAAAGGAGTACATAAGGGAGACAACTCTTGAAAGCATAGCATCCCTTCACCACAGCACACACACCAAATATATATGCATCATCCACACATACAGTAACACGCAGACATCTTGCATAGGCAGTAATGGATGGATTACGTGATATAACTAGTCTCTACACTTTGTCTACATCAAATGTTCCATCTGTCATAGGTAGTTCTCCACTCTCGGTAATTGTGACATCTTCGGTGGGCTTGTCGTATGCATCAGTTGGTGTGTCCCCGATGGCCCTCACAACATTCATACCTTCAATGACCTTGCCAAACACAACATGGTGCCCATTCAGCCATGGAGTAGGCACTGTCGAGATGAAAAACTGGCAGCCGTTGGTGTTAACGCCTTAAAGGGAAACAATTATTGACATGAGTGAGTGAGTGGGTTTTACACAAGTTTTAGCAATATTCCAGCAATATCATGGCAAGATGCTTTACAAATTGAACCCATGGAATAAAACATGGGCCTTCAGTGTTACGAGCGAATGCTTTAACCACTAGGCTACCCCAGCGCCCCTAAGCAACATGAAGCAGAGACACCAATCCCTCCCTGAGGTAATTATTTATACCTGTGATAACTGCCATCTTACATTAGTAACTTTAAACAAGTCATTTTAAGCTGAATGTATGGTTTTGATGAAAACAAATAACCTTTTGCATAATATTTAAATTTGTCCAAATTTGTCAACCTTCCTATCACAAGCTAAAAATAATTGCTTATTTGTTGTATATGACAGTGCCTTCACAAATGCCAAACTTAGTTTAAAGTACCAGTGATTTAATTCAATAGTTCACTTAATCTATTTGATTTCAAGTTGGTTCAAACGGTAGTGATCTGCCCAAGTAGTAATGACTGGCCCAAATGTTAATAATCGGCCGAAATTGTAATGATCTGCCCAAATCGTAATGATCCACCCAAATTGTAATGATCCGCCCAAGTGGTAATTATCGTCTAGAATGGTAATGATCGGCCCAAGTAGTAATGATCGGCCCAAATAGTAATGATTGGCCAAAAAATCGTAATGATCGGCCCAAATAGTAATGATCGGCCCAAATCGTAATGATCGGCCCAAACAGTAATGATCGGCCCAAATAGTAATAATCGGCCCAAATAGTAATGATCGGCCCAAATTGTAATGATTGGCCCAAATCTTAATGATTGGCATCTCTGGATGGTAACCATAATCAGACACAAATCAGCCTTTCACAGACAGAACTGTTGATGGTTTACTCTCCAAATGACCACTCCTAAAGATTCTTCAATAGACTGCATTAGGCATGTATACCAACCTGAATTGGCCATGCTGACCCACCCTGCACCATAGTGATGCAGCGTGAAGTTTTCATCATCAAAATTATCTCCATAGATACTTCTGCTTCCAGTTCCGTCACCATTCACAAAATCTCCACCTGCAACACACAATGGGACATTATCTTCAAGCTGTGTAAATGAAGAAATTAACAGAATCAAGTGATTTCCCTTACTTAAACCATGTTACTGTTGAATGCAATTTCTCTATAATTTCTCATAGTGACCTAAAGTTTTACTTGTGAAAATGCACATTCAGAATGGCCAATGAATCAGAGATCAGAATCAACTGCGACAGCAATAGCATGGACTGTCTTTGATAAGTGTTTAAGAAAAACATGTACTGTAACATGTTTGCATACACTTTAATGTCCCCTAGCTAGACCTCTCAACGTGATCTTTTTCTTGACAGATATGCTTTATGAACATCTATGTATCAAAGATGAATACAAATGGTTTGCCATAACTCGTGATTGTATATGTCATAGTGAATATTGTTTAACGCCCCTTTGAACAATATTCCATTTATATCACTGCATGTCAGTTTGTGGGAGGAAAACCCTAAGTGATGCAGGCTTCAGACGTTTACCACTATGAAGAAACACATGAGCATGGGTCTGGTGCTGACAATCTTGGCGTGCCCAAAGGATGCAACTCTGCATACCAAATTGTGGCGCCTTAGACGGCTAGACCACACGTTCCCCTGTATATATTGTATTATAATACCTCCATGTCAGAATGATGAGATCTGATTGATCCACGTGATCGTGATAAAATACTGTGTAGTCTGCCTTGGAGGGGAATAAATTTTCTCAGCGGGGAAATGAATCTTTTATGCGACAAAACGTGCAAGTTAGGCTGCACATGGATTTCTAAAAGGGGGAGACAATCCCTAATACCCCACTTCAAAGTAAAAAGTCGCAAGCCGGAGTCAATCGAAGTCATGTGACATAGGGCAAGCTAACCTCATCTCAATCGAACAACTGTTTTCTATCAATTTTGAATTTGTTAGAATTCTTTTACAATGATATATTAAAACACGTAGGTAAGGTAAATTCATTGTAGCAGGATCACTCTGGCTACAAGGGCTTTTATGCATCCCCGTTAGGTTTTATACCATTCGCCTCCAGCTTGCGGTATAAAACCTAACACAGAACACATAAACCCCCAATGTACCCCGAGTGATCCCGCTACAACTTGTAGTATCAATCAGGACATATAAATATAGAATACTAAACGAGCTCCCGTGTAATACCAATTTTATGAAACGAGTGAATAGTTGTGGTATCTGACGAGCGAAACGTGTTCCGAGAGTACATAAGCACGCGTTTTGGTATTGCACAATGTGTAATAAAGCTGTATGTTTATTAAACGGGTCATCTCTTCACGGGCAAGTAATAATGTGTAATTCATCACAGCTCTTATGTTATTTGCTAATCATGCACAATATTTCTTGAATTCCGTATTTGGCTCACTTCCAGGTGTCATTATCCATTGTTTTTCACTTAAATCTGATTTTTTCACTTTGACCAAATGTTTTATCAACCCCAACAAACCTTGAATCATGAAGTTCTTGATGACTCTGTGGAAGATGCTGCCAGAATAGCCAAATCCCCTGGAGCCAGTTGCCAAGGTAACAAAGTTATCAACTGTTCTTGGAACGGTTTCTCCAAACAGGCCAATCACAATGCGGCCAGCTGGATTATCCCCGATTTTGACATCGAAGTAAACCTTATTGGTAACTGTTGTGTCGCCAGCCTGAAGAGAGAAGACGTAACTCAATCATCAGTTCATCAACTTTCATCAAGATTTTTGGTATAATGGACATTTTATCTCAAATTTTGAACATTCTGTACATGTTCTTCAGTACATATTTATTTACTGAACAGAACAAGAAAACAACATTATCACTATCCCACCCCATCCCCCCCCAAACCCCATGGGGCTCATAAGAATTTTGTTTGTTCATATAATAGTGAATAATATGGAAGTTAATAGTAAATATAAAAAAAAAATCATAAAAAAGTGAAATTAATACACACAAAAGGCCCCTTCTCTGCAATTAATACTTAGTGGCACCAATTTTCAAAACTCAGTCTTGACAAGTATCTCTTAGATAAGCACGCAAACTTTCATTTATGTGTAACTTCAATGGTTTCAGAGATTTCCTCCCCATTTTACGCAGTATGCACTAAGTTGCAAAGGAGCAAGGGCCATAACCCATTTGAGATAGTGACTAGTAACATCAATGTGTAAAATTTTATTTCTCAACTTGCATAGTTGTTGGGAAATTTGTCCCCATTGACGAACTCTGCTCCTATATGGAGGTTGAGCAGGTAGGAAAATGGGGAGGAGGAGGTTTGAAGATACATTTTCAACATGTTGTAAGTATATTATCTAAAATAATTTATTCATATTGAGACTAACAGTAAATGAGTTTTTTTACATTTGAAAGTTTTGATGTCTGCACATTTGATGTTTGAAAAATAGTCTGGCCTAAAGGCATATAATACATTCCTGGTCCTTTGGTCACACCCTCAAACAATATGGAGACAGCAGTCTGTAAATAGTCAAGTCTGGACCAGACACTCCTGTGATTGATATCAGAGGATCGATCCACATAATTGGGATACGATGCCATGCATCAACCAAGACAGTGAGTCTGACAACTCGATCCCGTTAGTTGCCCCTTACGGCAAGCATAGGTTGCTGCTGAAGACCTATTCTACCTGGATCTGGGGGCACGGGTTGCCCGGTCGTCTAAGGCGCCACGATTCGCTGTGCAGAGTTGCGTCCCTTGGGCACGCCAGAAACCTATGATTGTGGGTTCGAATCCCGGTTCACCCCGATTATGTTTCTAGATTTGTCAGCACCATTATGATTATCATATATTATTTAGCAAGTCTATGCTTATTCCCTCAATTCCACCATGCCTTTGGTCCTGAATTCCATGAATATAGTAAATCATGAAGTTATTGCAATAACGAGTCACCAAATGGATGCCAGGGTTGACACCTGGCCTAAAATGTGTCAATAAACACCTTACTTTGGACATTGAATTCCATAATGTAGTATGATAGAAGTTTGATTGAATAATATCATTGGCTATCTTAAACTTAAAATTTTAACTGTTGATCTAACTTCTGTGAACGTATAAAAGGTTAAAATGTTTATAGTCTTCATTGAATGTATAGTGTAGATGATGACTTCAGTTTAGGATTAGTAATATAATTATTATTCTGACATTACTGTCATTATTATACCTTCAAATTATTACAAATCAAAGTTTTATTTTATTTTATTTGTTCACATTAAACATAGAGAGAGGTACAGAGATTAGGGAGATTATTTCTAAGATTGGAATTATTTAATACAATTCTTAATTCTTCAGGATAATGCAACTTTCAAAAATTTAATTTGTATTATTTTGCAATTATAACAGAGGCTTGATAAAGTGATACTAATAAGGTTCCGGTGCATATAAGAAAACGTTTAATTGTTTTTTCAATGCATCTTAGAATAGTCATAAATGTTGTCTGCTAGCCCAGCTAGAGCCAGCTGGTAACAATAAATCACCTGCTGTCAATTAGATCTACCGACTGGGCAGACCTGGGCAGAGGAATGCCGTACTGCAGAGTTCAAAGAAAACCAGTTTGCTCGCGTTAAAGGAACTAAAAGTATATATAGTAGGCCTACAGACGCTACCAGATTGAAATGGGATTTCGCTTTTATTTTTTCTCTAACCCCTAGAAAGAGAAACAATATTTCTGGAAATAAAGTAAGTTAGACTGAAATAAGTTTGATATGCAATCAAAAAAAACTCATACAGCGACGTGTTACAGAGGAGTAGCAAATCCAAACAAATTGTGTTTTACCTAATTCCCACTTTCATTAACAAACACTTTTGATAAGGCGTCCCATTACACGTGAAAACCAATAGCCAATACAAACTCCTTCAACAGCACGTTTGGAAAATTTATTAAGCAACTTCTGTTATTGGACAGCAAATAAACCCAAGGCAAATAAATCGTCTGCTTGTGCAGCAATCAGACGAGATATGATCGATAACCCAAAGTTCACGACCTTTGACCCTGATCACGAGACCCGGAGGGGATGTTTGTCTACGTTCTGCTTTATTGGAATTCCCGGATATTTCAACATTCATACTTACGCAAACTTGGATATGCGATGTAAACTTACCTGGCAAACAGCAATTACGCTGAGAGCGGCAACAGCAAGGACGGATACACTTTCCATAATTCACCTCTCTCGTTTGCCACGTCGGCCACTGGAGCTGTTCCCCTGAGTGTTAGTTTCGTACTCAGCTTCTGACTCCTTTGTCCCTCCCCCAAACGGAAGAGCGGCGTCTAAACAACAGGAAATTCCAGTTGGCAACTCGTGCACACGTGGAGGGGGGTGTCTCCGTTTCAGTTACAATTGGGTCACTGCTCTTAACTGAGTGGTGTGCTACTTACAATTGTACTCAAAAGCATATGACACGATAACAGGCACTTTTTGTTTTGATATTTTCTATTTATGTTCTTATATATAACATGTCTATGTAAGCGCTCACAATTGCCATAGCCTTGACTGTGTTGAGATTGTTGTGGACTAAATAATAGTTTGCAGTATTAGTATAAAGTCTGAATAGGCATTAGGAATATTGGTTTATATGAAAAATGAAATCGATTTTGTTCCAGTGAAAAAAGATGTACTTTTACATGGCTATGAAATACCAATATATGTTGTGGAGAGCAAGTGGAATTTTCTCAACACATGTGCAATTCTTTACTCCTTGCCTTTGACCATTATTTTGGTTTAAATAAAGGGAAAACAATTAGTAAAGTAACATGCACATGTTTAATCTAATATTCGTTTTTTGGTTGTGATCACTACTTATGAGTGCTGTCTATTACCCAGTGGATATCATATCTCCATATTATTATGATCGATACCCTGGACCATTGCTGTCAAAGTACACTCATGAGCAAGATTCACTCACTCATGATTCAGTGCATTGCTTCTGAATTAAATATGACACAAAATCAGATATTGTTTCCTGGAATTGGAATTGTGGTAACTGAAATATGTGCCCAGTGTTTTGAGTTTTCAAGATTCACTCTGTCTTACATGGTTCTTCAAACCAGGTGTCTAGGTCTTTGAATCTTACAAAAAACATAAACAGTATTCCAGTATTGAACAGTATTCCAGTTATATTACAGTGTGTCCACTTAATGGGGGAGGAAAGCTTAATGTGATGTAGGTCTTGGACATTTACCGGTACTACTTTGGTGGAACCCGCAAGCATGAGTATGGTGCTGATAATAAAATCGGGTCAAACCCGGGATTCAAACCCACAACCATAGGTTTCTGATGCCCATGAGGGATACAACTCTGCACAGCAAATTCTGGCACCTTACACGCTTCGGCCACCCGTGCCCCCCCTAGGTTGAAATAAAAACAAACAGCTGATATTCATTTACTTACACATTTATTTGAACACGGGCATAGGCAATGTTTGACAATTTCCATGTATGTACCAAGATGGATCCAAGCAGGCCACGGACATCGTACTAACCATGCTAACAACGGACAGTAAACATCCAGAACTGAACAAATAACCAGTAACACATTCATAATCTACACTTACAAATGACAATGGCTTTACAACTCAAAACTGAGAATGATAATCAGGCCATGATAAATACCGTTTCATCCAAACACTAAATTGTGAGAACAGAGAGGGCAAAGATAGAATTGTATTCTTTCAACAAATCAAAAACAGATAGCCCCAAACAAACTCATAACATCTTCCAAAGATTACTAATCCTTAAAAGCAATTAGTAAATCGTGTGTACTGCTCCTTCTAGGATTCACAAATTTAGTTACCATGATAGACCTATCATTCATAAAGCAAGCTTTGAAGCTTATAGCATGACACCTTGCAAAAAAATCACAGCAAATATTCAAACGAGGTTCAATATGGAAAATATGTGTGGATGATCAGGGGTAATTTATTATGGCCTAGTAATGGAACAAATACTACGAGTTAGTCCGGGCTGATCAAAGCTATACTGGTACCAAGAGAAGAAGAAAGAGAGAGCAAGACTGACGGATGGACAGGCAGACAGACTGACTGACAGACAGACAATATGAAGACTGGAAGCATGTTTTCTGTATTGGCATCACATATCAAAAATGGATTTGAAATTATCTTGAATCAAAACTAGTTTGTATCAGTTACAAACATGATTAAGTAGATATGATGACACAGATGCAACAAGGCTGTTGGGTTCCAAGTTCTCCACACCATTGACCTAGAAATGATATATTGCATCATATAATAATAATGGAATTTACTTAGCTTGGAGAATTTTAAAGTTGATTTTTATGTTCGAAGAATTGACTTAATTTCTACAGATGCTGTGGATATGGGCAATTCTGCCAACACTAATTCTGAGAATTACCTGTTTTATTAGGGAAGGAAGAAAACTTATAGTAACCCACTTGTAAATGTGAAATTTGAAAATTGTGACCGAGTTTGGTTTTAAACCACTTTTAGCAACATTCCAGCAATATGACGTCAGGGACACCAGAAATGTCTAACACATTTTACCCATGTGGGGAATCGAACCCGGTTCTTAGGTGTGACAAGCGAACACTTTAATCACAAGGCTACCTCACCGCTGAAATTAAAAATAACTGAGAAACCCATACTGTTTTGAAGTCCTCTGTTTGGAAGAATATGGTACCTTGGAACCCAGAACCTTGGTGCAATACTGTGTGTAATGTTGACATATTCAGAATATATGCCAAACACAAAAATCCTATTTATGACAGCACTGCTTGATGACTGTCCTAGTCACCTCATCACCATAACAAAGGTTGCATTTATATCTGGTTTGAACATATCAACCCATTTAAATTCGAAAGTATGTTTGTAAATATATACTGACACACTATGAAAACGGGAAGTGGAATTTGGGAAATATTTTTCAAGCGAACTGACAGAAAACAAAAAAATTGGTATGTGGTAGTGAGGGCTGAAGGCATGCAACATTGCAACAATGTTGTCTGAGTTTGAATCCTCATTCACATTGTCATGCTTGGACATAAATTTCCGGTCATTTGTTACTTATCAAGAGTCAAAATCCACTAGGCGTTTCAAAATGTTTCAGTATACAAAATTCTGCATACACAACATATTGAAAGAATTTCCTACATACCATTCCTACCTAGTATTTATTCTCTGTATTTAAAGATCAAAAGTAACAGAACCAAGCAATAATCTGCTAAGCAATATATCTTTGATATACCAATAACTTAATATTCCATGGTTGGAGTCACTGAAGCAAATTCAACTTCAGATGTTGTAAGCTCTGATTTAGCAAATAGCCTTCTATAATGAACACAAATGTAATCGAAAGTCTTGTTTAACATTACTGCTCCTGTGGGTGAGTTGGTGTAACATTTAACTGTATTCCAGTTACATCACAGCATGTCAACTTAATGTGGGAGGACATGCCCAAGTGACATCTGACGGTGCACAAACATAACAGAAACATAATTGGTGCGATCCTGGATTTGAACCCACAACGGTAGGTTTTGGACTCTGCATATGAATTTGAACACCTTAGATGACTGGGCCACCTGTGCCCCACTGATCCTGTGAATTGTAAAATTCTGTGGTCCTTTTGAGTACTGATATCCAATTGACTGTACTCCAAATCGGGACATATCTGCATTGATCTCTTAAAACATTTATGCATGGTGAGAGTTAGGAACAGGTGCTTGTTGATGTTTGTGTGATGGAAGTACAGAGAACATAGTTGAAAGAGATGAAAGCGAACAGAACTGAGAGATGAAGTAGCCCAAAGAATGACAATCCTAGCACTTTCAAACAATACTGAAACAATGCAGTACTTTGCTGAGAACCTAGAACAGTATAGGATTCTATACCGTAACACCTCATAACAAATAGGAATTAGTTTGAAATTTCGAAAATCTCAAATTGTAAGTTTGAATTCATACACTCACTATGAAAACAACAACCAATATTCTAAAAAAATGTTTGATTTAGAATGCTGAGATAAAGCCTACACACGTCCCCCCAAAATCCTACCCGTCAAAAATATCTGTCTGACTTTTGTATAAGGACTGTAAGCTGTGCTTGTACACAGAGCTACAATATCCAGAAAGACGAAGCTTTGAAGTGATTGTTGGGACTGACTCCCCGCAGTTCACTCACGACAAGTGAATCAATGTCAAACATCATAAAATACCTAATATTTTTCATATGTACAATTTTACACCACGTTGCTCACACTATAGGCAAAACATATGTACAACTTAAAATACATGTGGGTACGTATATACTGCTTCGTCATTGGACACGAGCAATCCCATTGAGAACCTTATCAGTAGGTCCCCATGAGACATGGCAATGCAATACATACTCCATGTTACATACCTATGTATACTTATGTATATATGTATATCTGAGTTCTAGCATGCTAGTCAGCAATGCTATTTCACAATGGCGATCAATGGGAGTCTATAACATGAGAGATATGTTGAGTGAGGTAATTCAAGTCCTATGTTGTCTCCTCTCATGGGTGATATCATCCAGCTACACGTTTCGCTGTGACGTTGTTACAGAGTTCTTGAGTGATGTCGGTTGTAACAGCACAATCAGGTCATCAGATTATTTCAGTAATACTAGACAACAAGTTACAGTGAACAAGACATGTGCTGTCTCCGTTGTTACAAGATCTTTCTGAGCCATCCTTCATGGAGTACGTTATAACCATAATATTGTGCAGAATAGGTTTAATGTAAGTCTACTTTAATATTGCTGAAATGGAACCGATTTGAAATTATTTTATCCAAAAAAAGAACCATAGGACCAAGTGATGACTTGAAACATTTCAAAATACAAGTAGTGAAATTCCTGTTTACGTATAACTACACAATATGCCCTTTCTCTGGGACGAAGGACCACATTCTTGACGAGCACAGAATATCGACACTGACCCAATCAGTTTAAGGGAAACTGATCCAATCAGTATATCTGTCACACTGACCCAAGGGAAACTGATCCAATCAGCACCTCCGTGACATCCACCCAAGGCACTTTCCCCTTCTCAAATAGCACTAATCCTCTTGGAGACCTGTGTCCAGGTTGGACTGGGCACAGATGCAGCACATCTACAGATTTCCACAAGCTTCAACAGCGGCATTTTGTGATGGCAAATCTCAGAACGATGCTATGGTAATCCTATCAGGCTTGATGCTTGTCAAATTGGCGGGAAAATGACACTGGATTCTTTCCTTGTGGCCATCATAGCAAAGCTGTAAGGATCTGTCACTCAATGATAATTCAGCACGACTTGCAGAGCACAAATACTGACCAATCAGAATTCAGCAAGGTAGAATCATCTGCTTAGAGCATTAAACCATTTCCTATGTCAACTGTGGCTGCAGCAGCACATCATTACATGAGGAAAACCTGTGTTCCTTCACTTTGAGCTGAAGAGACCAGTCGTTACTGCTGGTTAGCCTTTTCGTTCATGCAAGCAATTACGATTGCTCACTCCTGTGGATTCTACGTTGGTAATAACTCAAATTCGTCATTTACATGCACCATGGGTACATGTAAATCGTCTATAACGGGTGTTGTATTGAAATCACAAAGTCCACACGCCTTCAAGCGCCATTCCCAGTCCATCTTCTGAACGGCAAACAGGGACTCTGCTTCATGGTGGTGTCGCATCAAAAGGAACTCCTGCAAAGGTCAAGAATTTCCAGATTATAACAGTACTGCTACAAAATAACTGATGGGATATTGCATATACTAAAAAAAATGCATCTTCCGATCGCTTCACACACGATTTCGCCGAAATTAATTAAAACAATATTAAAAGGAATTTTGAATAAAATTAATAAAATAACTCATTAATTCGTGTATAATGCGCATCCCCTTCTACACAACTGTTTTTTTTTTAAAAAGTGTGCACTATACTCAAGAAAGTACGGTAATATTAACCATTAATAGAAACAACTACTATCTTATTTTTCTATAAATAGTGCATAGTTTGCTCATTGTCTTAGTGTTTAAGAGTCAAGTCTTTCTCTGCTGCATTCATACTAGCCAGCATTAGAAATTGGCACTTGTCCTGTAGTCCTTGCCAAACTGCCCAATAGTTATGGTATCATAAGGACTAGTAGAAATTTGCTATTTTTAAGAGTTTTGCTATTTAATCATTATATGGACTAGTGGACTACGAATATTAGTTTCTACTGCTGACCAGTTTTATGTAATGACAGCTGAAAATTCTGAGCTTGATGCTTGACAAAAAGATACACCAAGAGTATGCTTAACATAGAGCATACATAGAGCTGTATCCCTATCCTCAAAGCATTGTATGCATATATATATATATGAACTGCAAAAGAAACATCATGTCATGAAAATAATTCATGCAGTCGTCCTAAAGTAAGGTTTCTCTGATTTTTCGTAAGTCTTGCAATGGTGCTAGTATCGATGCAAGAATGTTGAATCCACGCATTGGGTGCTGTTTATCAGGTACTTGGCACAAGGAAACACAAGTGAATTTTGGCCGTTAACATTAAATATGGATACAGACTAATGTCAAAAATGAGATACCTCCAAAACATGCATTGATATTTCAGTGGAAAACTTTCATGAACTATTTCCATGAAGTGGCATTTGCTCTGCGGTTCATTATACATGTTTGACCTTTGATAAGTGCTTAAGTTCTTGAGTTGCACTAACCATCAGAACATTCAGACTGCCTTTTAGAAATGAGAACGTGACCTCTTACCTTTATCTTGTCATACTTGTCCCCAACATCTTGAATCCAGGATATAAACTGCCTGCCATTGTACCTGGACCTAACATGCTTATCCTCAGCCTGGAATGCAAAGGGTGAGACATTGACAATGAGGAGCCAGTTTTGAGGACTTAATGTGATAAACAGCAACTTAACCTGAAATGTTTACTAGCCTGAGTAGCGACACCCCGTCAGGCCTGAAATTCTGTCCTCAGGATACCTTTAACATTACACAAACTGACCCCTAGTCTAGACAATCTGCACCCTGGGATAGTAATGCGACTGAATACACTACCCATTGTTACCCCATTCTCTGACTACTATCATCTGTTACATGTTACGCAGTGACATTCAGCAGTGTTCCAAATTAAGCATGATCCTGGGGTCTATGAGGTTGCTGCTGTGGTATTCAAATATAAGGACCCCTTAATTGTCAGTTTTAAACACTAGGACATTAACAAGGACCCATAAAGTTTATGCATAATTTCAAACAGCGTTCAGCATGCTTAGAAATACATGCTTTTGTTTGTTTGTTTAACACCGCACTCTGCAACATTCCAACTATATGACTGTGGTCTGTAAATAATTAAGTCTGAACCAGATAACCCAGTGATTGACATCATAAGCATTGATCCACTCAGTCGGGATATGATGACATGCATCAATGAAGTCAGCGAGCCAGACCACCCGATCCCATTAGTCGTCTCTTACAACAAGCATAGTCGCTTCTTACAGCAAGCATGGGTTGCTGAAGACCTATTCTACCCCGGGTCTTCATAGGTGTAGCAATACATGCAGAGCTGCCAATATCCTCCCTTCCCCTGACCACTTCCACGGGGTGTTCAAACCTGCGCCACGACCTCACTGCTCAGTGTTGCTTACATTAGGCCACCCTGCCCACCCACCTGTTCCAACTCCTGCATGTTGTAGATTTCTTCATCCTTGAGAATGGTACACACTGAGAGAGGCAGACTCTGATTGGCTAATGCCCTTGCTGCCCTCCCGTGCTCCCTCAGAATCTCCTGCTCTATAGACAGCATCAGCTTTTCCTGAAATAAACAACACCCCATCATACAGTGACAATTCTCATTTCTATAAGGTTACTATTACTATATCTTCCAAAATGCGAGACTAATGTATATTTACTGATGTTGCATCATTAGCCCAAATTTATCTCATGGCATTCTTTTTCAGTTGATTTCAGGACATTAAATATTTAGACTATAAAAAGCTAAGCCATATTTTACTATACACAAGCTTCAGACTTGTGGATAAAGGTGCCGAATGATGTAAATATATTTAACAGTCAACCGGCTGAGTCTGTGAGTGAGTGAGAATGGTTTATGTCTGTTTTATTAATATTAAAGGAATACATGGCAATTGACATCAAGAATTGGCTTCTTACACTGTAACTCTCTGGGGAATGATACATGAGTCATTGAGTGAGTGAGTGAGGTTTTACGCTGCTCTTAGCAATATTCCAGCAATATCACTGTGGGGGGACACCAGAAATGGGCTTCACACAATGTACCCACGTGGGGAATCGAACCCGGATCTTCGGCATGACAAGTGAACACATATGGGTGTTTCATGTTGAGTGATGCCCCAAGTAGCATTACCCTCAACCCCTAGTAATATCTGTTGCAAAAATTGCTTCGTTAAGCAAAGTATTTATGGCACAGAAAGCAATTTGTTCTCCAAATCAATGTTGTGGGTGCAGTGAGGCGAGGTGAAATAAAATTGCGTTTAATGTGGCATTCCGAGACTATTGCACTTGCGACATTGATGCCCGATTGTCTGTGGCTGCTTGTACTAGTCTAGAATTATGTCAGTTTTATAGTGCTAGCCCACTGAGATACCATGCCACAGTTGAACATAGAAACCCCAATCAGACCAGTTTTTCTTACCCTTAACTTCAAGTGCCAAGCAGCGTAACAAGTACCATCTTTTAACATCTTTTGGTTACAGTGAGTGAGTGAGTGAGTGAGTATTGTTTTTCTGCCGCTTTTAGCAATATTCCAGCAATATCACAGCGGGGCACACCAGAAATGGGCTTCACACATTGTACCCATGTTGGGAATCTTACCAGGGTCTTCGGCATGACAAGCGAACGCTTTAACCACAAGGCTACCCGACCACCCCTCTTTTGGTTACAGATCACCAAGGGGATTGAACCACCGACCTATCACTCTGTGACCAATGTTACAGTGCTATAATTATTGTTGTGCTCCTTCTAGCAGACTACTGACCCTCTCTATGAGGTGCTGCAGTCGGAGGTTGTACCGAGCCTTCTCCTGCTCCTGGAACAGCTCCCGCATGGGTCCCTCCACAGACTGAGGGGGCGACAACTGCAAAACAAACAGGAATTGCTTCAGCCGCTCTCTGAACAAAACTACTATCATATAACAGACACAAACACAGCACTTAGTCAGCCACAGCACATTCCAGCACTTATAAGGGGGAGATAAATGAAATTCAAACATAACACTTAGTCAGATGCTTTGTCAACAATGTCACTACTACTACCACTTAACAAGATGTTTTGTTTAACATTGCATTAAGGTCAAACCAATAAACACAATTAGGACGCAGGCAACGACAAGAGTGGGCAAAATTCAATATATACTACTCAAAAGAAGTTAAAGTACACCCAATTCTTTCATATTACTATAGTTTATCTCACATGCTAAGATGGTGAGTGAGTGAGTATGGTTTTACGCTGCTTTTAGCAATATTCCAGCAATATCACGGCGGGGGACACCAGAAATGGGCTTCACACATTGTACCCATGTCGGGAATCGAACCCAGGTCTTCGGCGTGACGAGCGAACGCTTTAACCACTAGGCTACCCGACCGCCCATGCTAACATGGATTAACTATAGTAATATGAAAGAATCGGATGTTCTTTAACTTCTTTTGAGTAGTATATAAACATTTGTGTGATAAAGGGTAAATCATCAAGTTTTTTAGCAATAACATACATATGACACTATTTAAGAGTATTTTCCTCAAACATGAGGTTTCTGATACATGTAATAGACAAAATATATACATATATATTTTGTCTTTGAGGATGTGAATGGCAATTCCAATTCAGAATAGGTTCCCAGTGCCTTCTGCTTGTTGTAAAGCTATCTAACACTTGGAATTGCTTGTTAGGCTCTGTGACTATGTGTCATCGTGACCTAGCAATGTGGGATGACCTATTTAACTTGCTCATACTATTAAGCACTTGTATACCCTAGCACCATTCAATTATTCACAAGCTACCACAACATAACTGAAATATTGCATTATAAATAAACTAAAACAAACTGTTAAGCATGACATACTGTTGACTCATATTGACCTGGAATCCACATTGGGAAAACTATTCAAAAGAAGAGTGAGTGAGTGAGTGACTTGGGTTTAACTCCGCTGTGGACAATTATCCAGTCATTCAGAAGTAGACCTACCATTGGCACAGAGAGAGTACTGGTAGCATTGCCTTGTAGGACATAGGTACAGTTGACCATGAGGTAGTCCTTGAAGCCACTGGGAGCCTTTGGATGTACTGCACTAAGTGACTGCTGCTTGCTGGCAATCTACAGAAGGAAGGTGGATGGTTAGCATGTCACTCACAGAATAATGCTACAGAAAGAAACAAATCATCTATACATCCTCTAGTTTTGTATTCCTTGCGGTTTACTGCTATAGTAGATGAATCCAAGGACCCAATAAATCTTCAAACTTTGATATTAGGGTTTTGATCCCTTGACTTTCATCAGTGTTGGATTTTAGCCATGAAAAACAGGCCCTTGCCACTGCTATAATGTTAAACGTTACTGATTTAGGGGTCCTTAGATTCAAATACGATTGGTGCCAACGTCAAGGCCCCTAGGACCAAGCTTAATTTCAAACACTGCTTTGTTGCCTATTTTTTAACACTGCTTTGAAGCTTAATTTCAAACACTGCTTGAGGCTTAATTTCGAACACTGGTTTGATGCTTAATTTCAAACACTGCTTGATGCTTAATTTCAAACACTGCTTGATGCTTAATTTCGAACACTGCTTTCATGCTTAATTTCGAACACTGCGATGCTGCTTAATTTCGAACACTGCTTTGATGCTTAATTTCGAACACTGCTTTGGTGCTTAATTTCGAACACTGCGATGATGCTTGATTTCGAACACTACTATGATGCTTTATTTCAAAACACTGCTTTGATGCTTAATTTCAAACACTTCTTTGATGCTTAATTTCGAACACTGGTTTGATGCTTAATTTCGAACACTGCCATGATGCTTTATTTCGAACACTGGTTTGATGCTTAATTTTGAACACTGGTTTGATGCTTAATTTCGAACACTGGTTTGATGCTTAATTTCAAACACTGCTTTGATGCTTAATTTCAAACACTGCGATGATGCTTAATTTCAAACACTTCTTTGATGCTTTATTTCGAACACTGGTTTGATGCTTAATTTTGAACACTGCTTTGATGCTTAATTTTGAACACTGGTTTGATGCTTAATTTCGAACACTGGTTTGATGCTTAATTTTGAACACTGGTTTGATGCTTAATTTCGAACACTGGTTTGATGCTTAATTTCAAACACTGCTTTGATGCTTAATTTCAAACACTGCGATGATGCTTAATTTCAAACACTTCTTTGATGCTTTATTTCGAACACTGGTTTGATGCTTAATTTTGAACACTGCTTTGATGCTTAATTTTGAACACTGGTTTGATGCTTAATTTCGAACACTGGTTTGATGCTTAATTTCAAACACTGCTTTGATGCTTAATTTCAAACACTGCTTGATGCTTAATTTCAAACACTGCTTTGATGCTTAATTTCAAACACTGCTTTGATGCTTAATTTCGAACACTGCTTTGATGCTTAATTTCGCACACTGCGATGATGCTTAATTTCGAACACTGCTTTGATGCTTAATTTCGAACACTGCTTTGGTGCTTAATTTTTGAACACTGCTTTGATGCTTAATTTCAAACACTGCTTGATGCTTAATTTCAAACACTGCTTTGATGCTTAATTTCAAACACTGCTTTGATGCTTAATTTCGAACACTGCTTTGATGCTTAATTTCGCACACTGCGATGATGCTTAATTTCGAACACTGCTTTGATGCTTAATTTCGAACACTGCTTTGGTGCTTAATTTTTGAACACTGCTTTGATGCTTAATTTCAAACACTGCTTTGATGCTTAATTTCGAACACTGCTTTGATGCTTAATTTCGAACACTGCTTTGATGCTTAATTTCAAACACTGCTTTGATGCTTAATTTCGCACATTGCGATGATGCTTAATTTCAATCACTGTTTGATGCTTAATTTCAAACACTGTTTGATGCTTAATTTCAAACACTGCTTTGATGCTGAAGTCTGAACACTGCTTTGATGCTTAATTTCAGAAAAGGCTGGTTGCAAATGCACACACATGTATCTGGGTACTCGTGTGCCTGAGACCTCAACAGCACGACTGACCACCTAAACACTTGTGTCACAGCATCACAACACTTTACAAATGCTGCAGTGGTGACCTTACCTGTTTCCTGATGTTCAAGTAGAGCTCAAATGGGTTTGGTGGTTTCTCGTAGGATGTAGCTGGTGGTGGGATAGGGATGGGCGCAGACAGTTGAGCTTCACCTGGTTGTTGAGTGTCTGGCTTTGGCCGTAATTTCCGCTTACGAGGATGTATATTCATATAGTCTATTTCCTCGCCTCTTTGTGACCGGATAGAGCTGCCATTGTCATGTTGAGAATTGTTAGTGGGAACAGGTTCTGGGCCGCCTGCAACAGAAACAGCATCATCTATGATCTCCCCACTGCTTAATTCCACCTGTTCATCCTGATTTTCAACTTCCCACCCAGACTGCTTTGACTGGGTTGTGAAATGTTAAAGCATCAGGTAGCTGTGTCTATTACATTCAGACAACCCACACCTGTCAAGGTGGCAGTTAGCTGTCCTAGCAGTAGGCGCATGTCAAATTCTAGTGTTGGGAATTGGTTAACACTATAAGAAAAATCATTGGTTTGAAAAAGCAATTGATCCTGAATGAGAGTAGAAGAGTTTAGAACATTCTTTCTTAGTAAAATAATCATAAACTTAACAGTAACAACTTGTTGGGTAGGCATTACTTAAAAGTTGATGGGTGATAAGGTAGACACAATTTTATGAATAACAACTTCTTTAATACTGTAAAAAGCAAAGTTGTTATCCATAAAATTGTGTCTACCTTGTAACAGTAACAACTCTCAAATGAATTAATTGTTATATTTAGCATAACACTTTCTTAGTAAAGTACTGAATTAAGTACTTTTTGGGTCGAGTCCCATCCAGGATTTGAACCCACACTGCCAGAGTGAAGCACATAATTGCCAGGACACAATGTCAGTGATCTAACCCATTCAGCCATCGAGGCTTCAACAAAAATGAAAGCCTGACAACTTGTAGTCTAGATCACATACTTTGTGTAGCCCTCGGACAAGTGTAAATTGGCACGGCTCCTGTGGCCCCAAACTATGAACACACAATGCCAAAAAGTACTTGAATGTGTACTTTACTAAGAAAGTGTTATCCCAAATATTACATTTGTTACATTTGAAGACATTGTGTGTTCACATCTCCAGAGCTCTAGATAAGCTGCGTATCTGCGTGAAATACGCATCAGAAATGCAGAAATACACAGTAAAATATAATCCAAGCGTATCAAATACGCAACGAACATTATAGATACGCTACAAAAATAGAACTTGTGCGTATCATCAACATATTGTGAAGTAACCCTGCGTATTCGATTAGCAAATCAGCAACTTATTTTGAAGTTATAAAGGGGCATTCCGTCAACCTTGCCGAACTCCACGATGACAGTTATATCATGATCATTTGCCATCACACTTTCTTGTGGAAGTATCGTGGTATTTTTGAGTCCTATAAAGCTCTCGAACCCACATGACACCAGTTTGCAGGGACTAGATGAATAGTGTTTTTAAATATTTAACTTAAATACCCACATATGTAAAAACTAGTGGGTAACAGAAATTTGAATACGCAGGTAGAATTACTGATACCCAATGATTTTAAAATGCATGGGTAAAATACCCACAGCACCAAAAGCTTATCTGGAGCTCTGCATCTCTGATATTAAACTACACTGCAATGTAAGAAAACAATTCTACAAAGAAAGTTTGCAAAAGCTGTAGGCCTTGAAACCTTGTCTTTTGTATACATAATAATGGAAAATAAAATTGATTACTTGGATGGAAACTGACATTAATGAAAGTGATAAAATAACAGATTTGAAAAAAACCTATCCAAATTATGGTGATTCTGTTTGTTTGTTTCATGTTGTTTAACGCCGCATTCAGCAATATTCCAGCTATATGACAGCGGTCTGTAATTAATTTAGTCTGGACCAGACAATCCAGTGACTGACATCATGAGCATCGATCCATGCAACTGGGATATGATGATGTGCATCAACCAAGTCAGCGAGCCTGACCACCCGATCCCGTTAGTCGCCTCTTACGACAAGCACTGTCGCCTTTTACGGCAAGAATGGGTTGCTGAAGACCTATACTACCCCGAATCTTCACGGGTCGATTGTGGTTAGGACTATATATGCAACTGTAAGTATATTGAAAGGAAGTCAAAAAATCAAAATGGATCATTTATTTCTGCTCGATCGGAATAGTTGAACTTTGAACACATCATCCAAATGGGTCTTATTCACTACATCACTAGATGAAAAGATGGAAAGATGGAGTTAAACGAAACACTAACTATATCCACATACAACTGAAATTAAGAAATGCTTGAATCAATCTCCTCGATATTCAGACCCAAAAAAATAAAAGTGTACAACTAACAACAAAAATAAACCGAACATACACCTTACCATTCATAGTTGAATTTTACAGAAGTAGACAACATGGCTTACAGCCAAATTGTCCACAGTTCAGACTGACAATCATGTAACATAACCTTATTGGCAAAGAAAGCAGCAAAAGTCCTTCCAGATTTGCACAACTCACGAAACTAGCAGAGAAGATGCTGTGTCTAACTCTGGCAGCAAAACGACACCAAATGTTCAATGGTTTTAATAAAAGAAGCTCAAGAAATGGAGCAACACCTACTGAAACCTGTCTCTCTGCTGATATGAAGGAGGCAGACAGTCTTGAGTAGAGGTGGTATAGCTGGCTACATATAGTTATAATGCCATTCCTTATGCACTAATGAGAAGTCTTCATGCCAGGTAGGGTTCACATTGTGACAGCAGCATTCTCGTATCACTACGTCCTAGCTCAACATGGCTAGTGTTTGGTTGAAATTTCAAGATTAATCCTCATGATCATTGGTTCAAAAAACAATTGATAATTCATGTTAATAATAATAAAAATTAAAAATAGAAGAGCACATGACATATATGATAATTTACAGTTTTTACATTAATCTGAAACACTAACCAGCATTAGAAATTGGCACAAGTCCTATAGTCCTTGCCAAACTGCCCAATAGTTAAGGTATCCTTAGGACGAGTAGAAATTTGCCCTTTGTGTGGGTTTTGCTACATGTTATCAAGTACTAGAGCCCTAAAACTGGTTGTTCCTATCACTGCTAACACCATGCAACAGGCCTTGAAACAATGTAATCAACCTTTCCTTTATTCAATTTTATTAATATTATGTTCTCCAAGAAACTAATTAAAAATTAACTTAAATAATTGAAGGAAAAAAAATAAAAATAAAAATCACAGATATTCATAAGTTTCTGTACCACTACTTGTAATAAACAATGCCTATAATTGTTTTTGTAAGCATTATATGTGAACTGAAGTACATTATACCATTATTACTGTCTCTGTGCAGTAAAGAAATAAACATTCTTTGTCAGGAAACTGAAACCAATCAATCATTGATGAAATCAATTAACTGGAATGGCTCGAGTTATGGCACAATAACGGAATAATACAGTGAACCTGTTAATACTGTTCGTGGCGAATCTCCCTGACAAGCACAATCCCATATTAAGGAATCAGATACACCACATTTTACTCTAATAACCACCAAGCTTATATTCTTTGAACACGCTTCCAAATGTGGTGGGTAATGGAGGCTTGACGGTAATTAGACACCCGGTGCCATATTTATGGTGTTGCATTAGCTAATCACTAATAAACTGACATGCAATAGAATTATATGTTCTTGTCCCAGAATATATTTCAAGACATGGAGTGAACGCGAACATAGTAATATGAAATTGTAACCAAAACACTGTGCGGGGTGTTAGCCAACAAACTACATGGCTCTTATCAGAGACAGTTGCCTATTAGAGACAGTGCTTATTAGAGGAAATATGGTACCCAGTTATCAAGAAAACGTCTCTCTATGATTTGGAGATGTTCCTGTAATCATCCAATGGGCAACTCAGGGTAGGAAAAACAATGTAATCTTCAGGAAGAAATGCATGAATAATTAACCCATATATATACTTTTTAATACTCCTCCATATTACCATCAATGCACCATGGCCATATTTTCTCAACACTGAAGAGAACCACAAGATTGATGTCTATTGATGACTCACAGTTGCTTCACATGGACTTGTTTATATGATTGACATGACAAAGAAACTAGGTGTTATTCATGAAAAAAGCTGACTCTTTGAAGAATGAAAATAGGTCAACTTGACCTACTTTGTTAAATTGTCATTACACAACATGCACACAGAAATATGTTTGCTTGAACATCAAACCATTACTATCCAATACTTACTTCACATAAACCTCTTACCAACCTATTAATGTATAAGGTCGCAGTGACCTAACCTAGTTATCAACAGTAGTCCACTTGAATGTCCTTGAGATGTGTGGAGATATTGAAACTACTGAACAGGCTTTAGGAGTTTCTGAGGCATTAGCACCAACCACAGATTAATATCATCAACACGCACGCACATCATCAATGGGACCCCACCCCCCACCCCCCCCTCCGAAAATAAGATAGAAGTTCTTATTAACCAACATAGGCCTCACCATGGCAAGTGTTTAGTCTAAAAGAGAATTCTATCCCAATGCACACACGACTAGCAGTTGATAATGCATTAAGCACACTATTCATATGATCAATGTTACACATATTGAAAGTTGGTCAATATGACGTATTAAACCAATCTCCAAAGCCCAACGCATATATATGTGGTGTCATATGTTCTATGTAATACCAGGTGCTGTTCCGTGAATTGATTTTATTGATGTTGTTTGAGTTCTGTTCTCAACAAATGTATCAAGTATGAAATCGGTGATTGATTAACTTTCCATTTCCAGTAACCGAAGTTTATTTAATGGAATTGTGTGATTATCAAGTTACAAAGCATCCAAAGTCTGGAAGCAGACATGTTTCAAGACCTGTTACTTTTCCCGGTAGATATAGCAGATGCATTTAGATTTATTACCAGTACATAAAATACTATTAAATAAACGTTACCATGGATACTGGAAGAGGATTTAAGATTTTTCAGTTATCATTCACAGTTAATTATTAATCAATAATCATGTTGCCTTTTTAAACCGACAATCCATCTTGAGTTTGTATTTAATTGCATCATTGGCAATACCAGTTCGTTTGAGAAGATAATTTCTGATGCTGCTTCATCAGATTTTACCGTTATCAGTGACAGTTTTTGGGCCAAATATTGAAAGTACCGTATGCAGTTTCATTCATCTTTTTCACAGTTATATTTTAACTATTTCACACTGTACTAATACACATAATCAAACCACATTTGTACGTAACAGTAAAATGATAAACAGACATCGATAAAACATGAAAAACAATATTGGATATTCTGGAATGTTTCCAAACATATTATCAACCACTTGATATCTAAAGTCTTCCTAACTTCTTTTGGTACATTTTCTTCACCTTTCGACAATATTGGTTTCAATAAAATATCTTTCCTGTGGCTTAGTGCTATCATATATTTTCTACAGTAAACTACGATAAAACAAACTCAAAGGGACCACTAATGTTAGGCTGTCACAACCGTTGTTCGTAATAAGCATATATACATCATATATACAGCAAATAGCCGGGACAACGTGGACAAAAAACAGTTCGCTATATCCGTCAGTTCGTTATTAGCATGTTCGTTGTAAACAAAGTTTACTGTTATCATGGTAATATGCAGGAGACCCAACAAAGATGAATGTATATTTGTTAATAAGATGCATGTGATCTCATGAAGGCCTGACCGGATATTATAGTTTCCATGCTGGTCCCATTACACAAACTGATCTTAGCACTACAAGTATCAACACTAGCATACCTAAATACTTAAAATAGACATGAAAGCCATAGTGCTAAGAATGCCTTGTGGAACAGGGCCAAGGACATTGTGAACAAAGTGCTGTACTGCCTGTGTTTACTGGTGTTTCTTGAACAATGATTCTGTATTGATGGTATTGATTCTTATAGGTTGGCTCTCTTTAAACCGCAGAGATGAGACTTGGCACTAGCCTGCTAACCTGATTCAGTTTGTCCAATGGTAAAGGATAGTAGAATTTCAAGCTTTTTAGGAGTTCCCTTGTACATTATTCATTGCTAGAAGGTTAAGTTTATATATTTTTTGCTACATGCCACACTGGCAATATTCCATCTATATGAGTGAGTGAGTAAATAGTGCTTTAAGCCGCATCAGCAATATTCCAGCTATTCGCGGCTATCCAGCTATATGATGGCAGTCCATAAATAATCGATTCTGGACCAGACAATACATTGATTGAGATCATGAGCACCAATGTACATAACTGGGATATGATGACATACATCAACCAAAGGCAGCAAGCCTGACAACCTGATCATATTAGTCGTCTCAAGTGAAATGTGACAAAGTTTGATGTTTTGATATTTCTATGCAGACGAGTCATGATGTCAGCTAAAAGGCAAGTTAACATGAGGATTTAGTCTGAAAACTTTGACTTCGAAACCTTATGAGGAACCCTGATCATGCATCTCATTATTTCGACTACCGAATAAACCAACCACACCTTGTGTTGTTTCTGGAGATGGTGCTTGCTGGTCATATTTTGTTTTCATTTCCAAGAGTTAGTTTAAAATGGCGTGACTCTGATGTATAGTGACATTGTAGCATAGTTTCTGATATATCTGATAACCCAAAAAGTCATGTATAACTGGGCTGGTCATATGCATCTTATGCCCCGTTCACATGGACAACATTTACACACGTAAGTAATTTTGCACACGTGTAACTGTACATATGTGTGTATATGTAAATGTAACATGTGTTCAGATGAAAATTAGCTAAGGTGTGTAAATTGTGTAAGGCACACATATTAATCAGTTTGTTCATGTCTTTCAACACAAATCAGGTTGTTTTACGATCAAAGTTGAATGAGAAGAGAGTTACCTTACAGAAATCTTCATCATTTGAAGCAACATGTGTGACTTAACCTGTACACAAATTTTTGACTCCTTGAAACCCAAAGAAAACACTGTCCCTCCAGCTCTGGATGTCCCCATTAAAGACTTATTGTTGAATACTAAATATAATACAGAACTGTTGAAAATTTGTATGGTGTTGGCAAATCAACAGATATATTAATTAGATCATCCTCTGACGTTGGCTTAAAACGTTCTCATTACAAAATATACAAACAGTGTAAATTTACTTTTGCACCTGCTCCAGACATGATGTAAGTGTGCTCCTGGTGTAAATATACACAATGAGTAAATGTATTCACAAGGCAAGCATACCCACGTATGTATATTTACACACATATGCAACTGGGTATAAGTTTGTATCAATTTATGCGGAAATAGACATGTTAGGAACAGGAAGTGATAAGTGCTTGGCTGATGATTCATTTCAGGTTTCACCCTTCAGGCATTGAGCTGTTATGACTGTCCGAATTGTCTATACAGTTTACATTGTTAAATTGTTCACCATATGAACTAAATTACCAGTTGAATACTAGACAAAGGCCCATCTGGATCAATTGGGGTCTTCTTGTCAAAGATACATGACACTGAAAAAAAGTTGATGCAGTTTGAGGAGTGGGGCAAGCACATTTAGCTTATTTATAGACAAAGATTACAA
This sequence comes from Haliotis cracherodii, assembly GCF_022045235.1. Classification (NCBI taxonomy): domain Eukaryota; kingdom Metazoa; phylum Mollusca; class Gastropoda; order Lepetellida; family Haliotidae; genus Haliotis; species Haliotis cracherodii. The sequence goes on from NW_027266265.1 coordinate 38,430,913, forward strand.
TCCACAGAAAAATGCCTCAGAAGAAGTTATGGCAGCAAACATGATCATGATGTCATTTGATGTTAAGAATTTACCATTTTTAAAAGAGTACTTTGGATTCATATCAGTGGGTGGGTGAGTGAGTATGGTTTTACGCCGCTTTTAGCAATATTCCAGCAATATCACGGCGAGGGACCCCAGAAATGGGCTTCACACATTGTACCCATGTCGGGAATCGAACCCGGGTCTTCGGCGTGGCGAGCGAACGCTTTAACCACTGGGCTTCCCCGACCACACGGATTCATATCAAGACAACATAAATACATCGTACCTTCATTTTACTTTTGACATGCTCCAAATACCAGATCAATTTCCCCTCGGACAATGGAATGACAGGTCATATTCATCACACCATATAAACTTACCGGTAAGCCATATGTTAATTTCAGGGTGTCCTATAATCAATTATCTAACCCTTTGTTTATCGTCAGAAAACATGATAAACATTTAAAGCAATACTCTCATGCTGTATTTCAGGCTACACAGTCAACACAATTTTGGAACCCATTCACATGTTCCAAACAAAAGCAACATTTGCAGAGTATCCTCAATAATTATTGCTACATTGAATAAGGAGTAAAAACAATGGCGGACTTGTGCAAAGTGCCCAGTACACAAACTGCAAACATTGCACTGATAACACAGTGACCTTAAAAATATCCGTTTTTAACCTTTGATATACATGTCGAGTTTGCTGAGTTCAGTTAATCTGTAATTTTCCTGATTTACATCCGACACTTACATATAACATGAACTACAATCTAAAAATAAATAGAAGATAATGAAAGATAAGTTTCTTCCAAAGGTGGTCTGTTTCATAATTTAAGTTGAAAACTGCTTTAAATAGAATAACAAAGCTGAAAACTGCAAAATTTTCAAACTAAAAGTAAAAGCAGATAGTAGGATATGTCATTGCATGAAGCATGTAAGGACATTTAGCAATATTACAGATATAATCACATCAGCAATACCATAGACATATCATGGCAGCCATTGTGGTGGACAATCAGTTCCTAACAATGCTCGAAATGAGTCATTTGTGGAGTTTGTTTTCTATAGTAATACAGAAAGAGCCAGTTGCAGTTTCCAACCAGCAGTGTAGGATATGTGGACACTATTGGATAGGTCCAGCAATGATGACCCGATTATTCAATTTTAAACCATTATGATGACATCACACTTTCTTGGAGAGCTGGGAGAAACTTAATTGATGAATGTGATTGAGCCAGGAATTAATTCTGAACGTGCATTCTAACATTTCAAAACTGACACAATAATAAGTCATTATGCCAGGTTATAGAGAAATTATATATCAACAATAACATGGTTTAAGTCACACAAAGCTGTTGTAGAAGTAGAATCAAGATTCTCTTGATTTCTCCATAACATAATCTCAGGATGGAGTTGACTAACCTATATATTATCGATCTAAAATGGTCACAATAACTATTGTCATAGCTGTCAGCAATATTACAGCTATATCATGGCAGTAAGCAATACTAAAGTAACGTCATGTTGCAGTAAGCAAATTTACAGTAATGTCATGGCAGTAAGCAACATTACAGTAATGTCATGGCAGTAAGCAAATTTACAGTAATGTCATGGCAGTAAGCAAATTTACAGTAATGTCATGGCAGTAAGCAACATTACAGTAATGTCATGGCAGTAAGCAATATTACAGTAATGTCATGGCAGTAAGCAACATTACAGTAATGTCATGGCAGTAAGCAAATTTACAGTAATGTCATGGCAGTAAGCAAATTTACAGTAATGTCATGGCAGTAAGCAACATTACAGTAATGTCATGGCAGTAAGCAACATTACAGTAATGTCATGGCAGTAAGCAATATTACAGTAATGTCATGGCAGTAAGCAACATTTTTTTTTTTTTTTACAGTAATGGCATGGCAGAAAGCAATATTACAGTAATGTCATTGCAGTAAGCAATATCACAGTAATGTCATGGCAGTAAGCAATATTACAGTAATGTCATGGCAGTAAGCAATATCATGAATATTACAGTAATGTCATTGCAGTAAGTAATATTACAGTAATGTCATGGCAGTAAGCAATATTACAGTAATGTCATGGCAGTAAGCAATATTTCAGTAATGTCATGGCAGTAAGCAAAACTAAAGTAATGTCAAGGCAGTAAGCAATACTAAAGTAATGTCATGGCAATAAGCAACAGTTAAATCAGGGCAGTCAGCTTAGCCTGGAACAAGCAATACAATCAATAGCTAGCATTGATCCCTGACAGGAGATATCCAGCTACATGTGGTGATGGTGCTAGCTGAAGGCCGAGATCAAGCTACACTCACTCCTCACTGTCACTATGTCACTGGCCTACAAATTAACAGTTATTCGGTCTAGAAAAACAGGGCAGAGTTGGTCTAGAAAGACAGGGCAGAGTTGGTCGAGAAAAACAGGGCAGAGTTGGTCGAGAAAAACAGGGCAGGCTTTGGAAATTATCCTGGGAAAGTATCCTGGCAGTCTCCGTGAGGAGACATATGAGATACTGGGGATTCCCTGGCAATATCAATGAGCGGGGAGACATGATATATTGGGGATTCCCTGGCAATATCAATGAGCAGGGAGAAATATGAGATACTGGGGATTCCCTGGCAATATCAATGAGCGAGGAGTCATGATATACTGGGGATTCCCTGGCAATATCAATGAGCAGGGAGACATATGAGATACTGGAGATTCCCTGGCAATATCAATGAGCGAGGAGTCATGATATACTGGGGATTCCCTGGCAATATCAATGAGCAGGGAGACATATGAGATACTGGGGATTCCCTGGCAATATCAATGAGCAGGGAGACATATGAGATACTGGAGATTCCCTGGCAATATCAATGAGCAGGGAGACATATGAGATACTGGAGATTCCCTGGCAATATCAATGAGCGAGGAGTCATGATATACTGGGGATTCCCTGGCAATATCAATGAGCAGGGAGACATATGAGATACTGGGGATTCCCTGGCAATATCAATGAGCAGGGAGACATATGAGATACTGGGGATTCCCTGGCAATATCAATGAGCAGGGAGACATATGAGATACTGGAGATTCCCTGGCAATATCAATGAGCAGGGAGACATATGAGATACTGGGGATTCCCTGGCAATATCAATGAGCAGGGAGACATATGAGATACTGGGGATTCCCTGGCAATATCAATGAGCGGGGAGACATGATATATTGGGGATTCCCTGGCAATATCAATGAGCAGGGAGAAATATGAGATACTGGGGATTCCCTGGCAATATCAATGAGCGAGGAGTCATGATATACTGGGGATTCCCTGGCAATATCAATGAGCAGGGAGACATATGAGATACTGGGGATTCCCTGGCAATATCAATGAGCAGGGAGACATATGAGATGCTGGAGATTCCCTGGCAATATCAATGAGCAGGGAGACATATGAGATACTGGGGATTCCCTGGCAATATCAATGAGCAGGGAGACATATGAGATACTGGGGATTCCCTGGCAATATCAATGAGCAGGGAGACATATGAGATACTGGAGATTCCCTGGCAATATCAATGAGCGGGGAGACATGATATATTGGGGATTCCCTGACAATATCAATGAGCAGGGAGACATATGAGATACTGGAGATTCCCTGGCAATATCAATGAGTAGGGAGACATGATATACTGGGGATTCCCTGGCAATATCAATGAGCGGGGAGACATATGATATACTGGGGATTTCCTGGCAATATCAATGAGCAGGGAGACTTATGATATACTGGAGATTCCCTGGCAATATCAATGAGCTGGCAGACATATGATATACTGGGGATTTCCTGGCAATTTCCATGTGGAGACAAATATAAGATACGGGGGACCTATTTTGGAGATGGCCATAATGTTTGATATTGAAAGTACTCCTTTTTTATGTTGCAAAAATACAAGTAGAAAAGGCATACGTCTTAATCCTTGGATATTGATTCAGATAAGGTAATGAGCTAATGTAGAGAATGTTTTGTTTGTTTGTTGTTTAACACCGCACTTACCAATATTCCAGCTATATGACGAGGGTCTGAAAATAGGTGTGGACCAGACAATCCAATGATTGAAATCATGAGCATTGATGTACACAACTAGGATACGATGACATGCCACTACCAACTCTTACAACAAACATAGTCGTCTTTATGGCAAGCACGTGTTGCTGAAGACCTATTCTAAGTTTAGTGTCATAAGGTGACATAATCATCAAGTAAAATTCTTGTAATAACCTAATGTTAAAAGTGAAATATTTACGGGGTCCCAAGATTCAAATACCATTGAGGTAAGGACCTCAAGGCCAGGAGGACGCCTTTAATTTCAACTACTCATAAATAGGGCGAATCAGGGATTCAAACCCACATTCAGCAGATGGCCAAGGAATACAACTCTGCTGACCCTGGGCTAACTGTGCTCTCCATATAATAGGAAACAACTGTCACTAAAATGTTTCTATGGCCAAGATAATCTAACAATGTGATTCCAGCATCTACTTACACGGTTGCATATTCCACTTAAGTAACATCTCTTCCATTGACATTTCTTGCCTGATAATGGTATGTTGAAATGCGAAAACATTGTTTGAAATATTGATAAAGACTTAGACCACACGTAGTTACAATCACAAGTAAGGCATCTCAACATCTAAGTGCGTGAATCAGTTTGCTTGACAGCTATGAGTCATTTGTTGTGATAACATCTTCATACAAGTATCATGTGAACGTCTTAAATAGATTCATGATAAAGCATTATCTAGGATTTCTATTTTCTAGGTCAATGACATTTACTTATCTGCATCTGAGAAACTCAGAAACATCTCAAAACTTTGGTAGAACGCATAAAATATACATGCAGAATTTGATTTCAGGTTCTCCAGTTCTGGAATACTTGACATATGATCATTAGGGAACAACGAATTGCCAACACATGTGAACATCCGGGCTATCAGAAATATTCCCACTCAACTATGAATACTTTTAACACACTGGGAACATGCTCGATAATGTGATATTTCCACTGTTTGAAAACATTGCAAAGAGTGAGTGAGTGAGTATGGTTTTACGCCGTTTTTAGCAATATTCCAGCAATATCATGGCGGGGGACACCAGAAATGGGCTTCACACATTGTACCCATGTCGGGAATCGAACCCGGGTTTTCGGCGTGACGAGCGAACGCTTTAACCACTAGGCTACCCGACCGCCCCACATTGCAAAGAATACAAGAGCAACATCAATGCATCTTCCCGAGGCAAGAGAGTTAACTGAGTTAAGGGTGGAAACTGGACTTTTATAGTCAGGTAACTCACTTGCCTCGGGAAGATGCATCAATGTGACCCACCTGGACCAGAAAACCAGTGGTTGATAGTGAGAACAATGGAGGTTTAAGATTCAGATTTTGTATGGAGAGGTGAAATGGAGTTCAAGATAATTGCACTTATTGCTTATACAGCAACGTGCATGCACATGTGTCAGCTTGCACCAGCCCAGACTAATGCTGGTTTTATAGGGCTAACCAACTGTTACCATGACACAGGTTAACATGGAAACCCCACTCAGACACAGTCTGTTTTATCCTCATAATGAAGAGCGAGCATCAGACAGGGCAACAACAAGTACCAGCTTTTAACGTTTGTATGCATGATGCGGCTAGGGATCACAACGTTTGGCTCTCGAGGCAGACACTCTATCCAGTCTGAGGCAGTCAGATTTAGGGAAGAAACCACTTCCAGTGGCTGTTTTAAGGAATCTATGAACATTGGGAATTGATACCATAATCGTTCTGCCCAGTGAGTCGCCGTTCCTTGGACAACCCTTTCCCTATAGCTGTGGCGTTTAAACTTTAACCCTGTTATGTCATAGTAGTACAACGAAAATAGAACCACAAGGTCTGTAGCTCACCTGGCTGATGTAGAATATTAGCAACATGTGAATATTTATGCTTTTCAAATTATACCATATTTCATTGTGTATAGTGCGCATTTTTCCAAAATAAATTACAGCTGTGCAGAGGGGGTGTGCATAATACACACATACAATAAGGGGGGGAAGTGGGGGAGGAAAGCAGCGGACCCCCCACCCCACCCCATATACCGTTATAATCCTATTACGCTTGAAAATGAACAAAATATAGTTTTACATGGCTTATATAAATAACTACAATGTTTCCTTGCTATTGCGCCCTTGAATATAGTTGAATTTACGTACATTTAAAATACACTCAATTTTTATGCTGACAGAACGTTTTTCACACAACGCAAACAGATTAACCATGTTAACAGTGGGACTGCAACGAATACACTGTGAGGCGAATATGATTCATATCACGAATATAGGGTAAAGAATACGAATACCAATTAACAATTACTATAACAAGTCAGCAGTTTATGTATTATTTATCATATTCAGTGAAACAATAACATAATTTATTTGACATGGTTTGTTAATTACTAATAAAATATACATTTATACACTGCACTTATCCAGGTACTAGTATCTGCTCAAATGCGACAATAACCAGTGACAACCATACTGTCAAATTAAATATTATTAGAGTGTTGTCGTTGAAAGAAATCTACATAACATGTTGTTATGGATATTTTTAGGTACAGGGTATGTAAATATACACGATAGCATATTCATAAATATTCGATTCTAGTGGCCATGAATAACGAATTCAATACATGAATGGTTACGGTTCGATTCACCGAATACGCGAGTCAATCATAACAGCTTTAGTTAACAGCTGATCACCATAAGCATGTAACACTGGAAATACCAGTCAACAAATCCAAAATGAAGTATGCAATTTAATCTTACTATCTGGTTGTAAAAATGTGCTCATTGCACATTTTCTTTGTAATATAATAGATTGTGTAAGGTAGGCCGAGCATTTACAGTTGTGTTGGTCATCTACCCATACAACTCCACCTCAGTTAAATATCTGATCGTCTTTAACATTCATCAATCATTTCGACCCTAAGGATAGATGTAGTGAGGGATCACTGTATCGGACTAACGCAAACAATTAAATACATTTTTGGTAACTGTGTTGAATCATCAGGATCAAACTCAGTCAAACATAATTCATCAACTGACCATTCATCGATGAGGAGTTATCGTCTTGACACAGATGGAAACTAGAAAGGTGATCTCCGGAGAACTTCGGCCACAGTTTAGAGAATTTCCATAAATATGAATAGAGGGCATAAAGTCTGCATATAACCATGATAATGTTCTGCCAATATTCATTAATTATTTGGTTCACAAGTCTGTTGTAAGTGATAAGACGTGATATATACCGTGACCTTTTGGAATGAGTCAAATACAAGACTGGCACTGAAAAGGAATGTATAATTCAAAACACCTAATGAATAACATGTCATATATTTACATAATATTTGTGAGTTTTCAGCGTTTGTTTTTCAGCATGTTCTTGTTATTGGAAAAAAATACAATCAGATGCCCCACTTTGGAAATGTTAGAAACTTTACAACAATCCTTGATTTTGAGTACAGCTACAAAATAAAAATCTTTATCTTTCTGAAGCAGACACGTTTTTGGTCATTGAACATGTTGACCGTCTGACTCATGTGTTTTTACAACACGTCATAGCACTAATGAGCAACCGAAGTTTTACTGTCATCTAAAAAAACCCATTCATATCATTCCAAGTCAATACATCAATAGCAAGCCTTGAGCAATCAAACAAGTGATCACACTTCACCTACATAATGTGACTTATGACATATCACGCCCAGGGAAAAACTCCTTACCACATCCCACTTCACATTCACCATTATAATGAAAATACCAATCTATCGCCAAACAATACATAAAAGATGAACAATTTGCGTTTTCCAATTCTGAGCCTTACCCAAGACCCGATTGTGGAGACAAAGGATGTTTCAGCTTGCTCCAACAAACAGACCAAGTCGGCCACATGCTATGAGCAGATGTAAGTCTTAATGGACACTTAGATGTTGGACATAATAAATGAGTAAAAACAGATAACAACTTCTTTACTATTACATTGATTTGGGCACAAAAATCTGTATAAAGGTCAATGACTTACACCCGAGAAATGTGATAAGTCAATAGCAAAAGCCAATAAGTCTGAAAGTTTCAAAAGACGAACCATAACAAATCAATGCAATACCATTCTATTAGATGAATATATATACGATCTGGCCATTGAAATTTGCGACAAGAAAAGCGCTTGACTAGAGTGACTAAGTAACTATAGCTCATGACAGTGTGTCCTAGTCTGTCTTACAGACCCTGATAAAAAATTTATATCAAATACAGCCCATGCAAGTCTATAGTGTTTGGCAAGTCTAGATCACTCCAGAATCTGAAAATGAAGAGAGTCACTGGGCTCCTTTTTATTATATTTTTATTAAGATAACTGAACAACTGTTTTTATGTACGATATGTTCATTTCAGAGACTAGATTTTAGTCTAAGTGTGTCCCTATGATACAGAAAGTATGATGCAAAGACACACACAGCTCAGAATTCTAACTATTTTCCATCCATTGACCATTGCACACAGTGTTTCAGAGCTACTTTTTTACCCTTCAGTAAGTACACAATATTTCAGGGCTACATCTTGAGAATTCCCCTTCATCACCTGGTTATCCAAACATAATAGTTATGTTCCGTAACCACTATATTACATCAGGTTTTCACCATTTTTTCTCGACCCATAAAGATTCCGGCGTAGAATAGGTCTTCAGCAATGCTTGCCGTAAAAGGTGACTATGCTTGTCGTAAAAGGCGACTAAAGGGATCGGGTGGTCAGGCTCGTTTACTTGGTTGATGCATGTCATCGATCCCAATTGCGTGGATCGATGCACATGATATTAATCACTGGATTGTCTGGTCCAGACTCGATTATTGACAGACCGCCGTCACATAGCTGGAATATTGCTGAGTGCGGCGTTAAACAACAAACCAACCAACCATTTCTTCTCTTATTCTAGTACAGTACTATAACAATGGTCAATGGATGGACTTTATTAACATAATATATTTTTATGCTATATCACTTGATCACTGCTGTATGAATTCTTGACGGATTTAAATTTTAACCACATTATTCAAACGTGTGATTCAAAAGTATTTCTATATTTCGGAAAGTCGGAAGTGATGCAGGTCATTGACCTTATCACTCTGGTGAACCCCACATGCACTATTTGTTTGTTTGTTGTTTAACGCTGCACTCAGCAGTATTCCAGCTACATGACGGTGGTCTGTAAATAATCAAATCTGGACCAGACAATCCAGTGATTGACATCATAAGAATCAATCTATGCAATTGGGATATGATGACATGCATCAACCAAGTCAACCAGCCTGACCACCCGATCCTGTTAGTAGCCTCTTACGACAAGCCTAGTCACCGTTTACGGCAAGAATGGGTTGCTGAACGAAGACCTATTCCACCCTGGATCTTCATGGGTCCCACATGCCCTAATATGGTGCAGATGGAGCAGGATCATAACTGAGGCAATCCAGTTACTTGAACCCACATAATAGCAGTTCCATTGTTTAGGAGAGTGGTGGGAGACATTTAAAATAAAATTTCCTTTTTAAATGTCAAAAACAGGTACATAAGTTATTTCCATATTATATAATGAACCAATTATAATCAATGACTGATTGAAACAAACAGGTCAGAACCAATGAACAATGATAAAATAGCATCCACTTCCCAATAGAACCATGACTAAACACAACTATATCATGTATATGAAGCAGGCAACAGGGTCTCAGGTGGCGGCCTACTTCCAAGGACTATCTCCTCCCACTAGCTACTGCACCAACCTGATCCCAAACTAAGTGACTTCTGATGAAAGTATGTCGTACTTCAGTTTTATTACACTAGAGAGTTTTCAATTCATTTGTGAACTATTTTGTTTTGTACTAATGGGTCATGTGACCCATTACCTGAGATAATGATAGAGCCAAAGGACCACATTGCTCAAGACTGGACAATCCTTTGTCCCCTGGGTAACTGATGCACTGCATTGTATTCTGATCTATGTACAAGCAACTCCAACACTGATGTAGGATCTTGCCAATCACAATACCAATATGTACAACGATGTATCAATGAATTGTTTATGTTATATCTATGCTAATATATATCCTGATTAGGTTTGTTTGTTGTTTAACGCCCACTCATCAATATGCCTGTGATATGAGAGTGGTAGTAAAAAAAGTTGAATAACCACATCATGCCAGCTTTAGATGGTTCTACTCTTACAAATACAGTAGTGCTGTAAATAGAGAATACTATACTCATTCTTGTTAGATACCATTTATACGAAACGAGTGGACTTTCTATGGTATCTGACCGAGCAAAAGCGAGGTCAGATAACATAGACAGTTCACAAGTATATAACAATATATAATGTCTGTGGAAGCTCAATGCATAACTTATATAGGATGCAAACAAAATTTGATGCGTGTGACTATCTTGTTTGGTTTAATATCCCTCGCTCACATGAGATTGCTTCAGTTCTGCCTTGTAGTTGCAAAATGAATGACGTATCGCGTTTTTTTAAGAATGAAAAAAGTAGTCCCGGTGTGACAGAGGTCACGGTTATCCAATCAAAACGAATAAACGTACAGATTTAGTATCTCACCACCTGTATCTTCACCACGTGGGTAATAAAAACATTGATGCATTAGTTGCATTCAACATGATCAATGTGATAATACTGAACTGTCTTTCAAATTATGCTCTGTAATTGTTTATTGGTTGTTTAATGAACAATATTCCACCTATATAATGGCGGTCTGTAAATATTCGAGGCTGGACCAGACAATCCAGTGATTGACATCATGACCATCGATCTACACAATTGGGATACGATGACATGCATCAACCAAGTCAGCAAGCCTGACCACCAGATCCCATTAGTCGCCCTTTACGCCAAGCATAGTTGCCTATTAAAGCAAGCATGTGTCGCTGAAAACCTATTCTAACCAGGATTTTCACGGGTTAAACCCTATATTGATAACAATATATAAAAATGAAGAATACAAACAAGGTGTTCAAGGGAATACAATTACATCACATTTCGAATATCAGTTGAAATACACAAACATAGCCACTACATTGCTTTATTAGAAAATAAACATGATTAGCCTTCACGATTTACACAAGTCCGAGTGTTGAGGACAAGTGAAATTCCAATGATGGTAGTCCTCATTGACTTGTTGCATTTGAGGGCTATAATTCTGAATCAGTTTTCAATCTTTAATTTTGCTACAAATTGGAATTGAATAAATCTGACAACTGACTCCATGACAATTGATAAAATGACGACGAGGGAACAGCTTGCATGAGGATGGAGAGATCATTAGAAAGGTCCAGAGGCTGGAAAAGTAGGACTGTCAGGTACAGCTAACAATATATACCAGCTGATATCCATATTGATTCTGAGTTGACTTAATTTAGTTCCAATAAAAAACAGTAAGCGAGTGAGTGAATGTTGTTTAAGCTGCAATCAGCAATATTCCAGAACTAGCAGAATAGCCATGGCGCTTTCAGCATGTACAGTATGTACAGCGCATTTGTGTAAAGGTTGTTAATAGTATTTGTTCATCAGTGAACACACTGAAAATTGCAAGTATCAGTTACCATCAAGAAAATGAGAAGCACAATGGTTCTTCTCAAAACCTGTTGGCATTGCATTCTTGTCACTGACAAAGACTGAACAGTCCTCTCCGGGACATTATGAAGTTAGCTCCCGGAGAGGAAATCTATGTGCTCAGTCTTTCCAAACTTCTCTTGTCATGCAAAGACAGCAAATCTCTGCCAACATCGAAGGACTATCATAAGATGTATATTGAAAAGCTATATGGATAAACAAACAATAAAAGGACTCAAGTTAACGGTTTACCATCAACACCAACAAACACCCTTCTAACACATCAGCCAAGGGCAATACTCACATGTGACACATGTGACACTTAACTATCAGTCTTATCTGACATACTTACCTTACCTACCTGTTTCAACTCACGGCAGTGATAATCTATCCAGTACTTATCCAAACAGAAACACACTGTGTAATCCAATCAGAATATCACAACATAGACGATTACCATTTTTCTCTTGTTTGTCGCCCTTGTCTGTTTTATCCTGCTTCTGCTGTTGTTGCTGCTGCTGCTGTTGCAGCATGGCAGTGTGTGAGCGCAACGTCCTCGTTATTCGGCGTTCTTCCTTTTCCTCTTTCGCTTCTTCTTTCTCCACCTCTTCTTTCACTTCATATTTCTCCTCCTTTGAATCTTTGCCGTCTCTCGAATTCTCCTTAACAGTATCGTCTATCTGAGGCTTTGGGGCTGCCTCCCGAAACAATTTTTCTCGTTTGCCTTCCTCTGAGGGGGCAGCACTTGCTCGAGAGGACGGCCTAGAGGACGCGGGACTAGAAGCACGGGATGTGTTGTGTGATGGTTGACACATCTCGGTAAGGACAGCCTCAGCCTCTTTCTCCTGTGTAGGGTTCAACACGTAAGGCAAGGCTGGCTTTGTTAGCAGCAGTTTCAAACAATTCTCATCCATGGAGGAAGAGGGGGCAGTCTTTTGGGGGATAATAATTTTCAAAGGTGGTACTTTCGGAGATGATGACCGACTTCCTTTCTCTGATTTTGGTCGAGGTGAATTTGGTCTGCCATCTTTACTGTCCCTTAATTCTGACCTAGTTTTCGGAGATGATGGCCTGCTCTCCTTACTGTCTCTTAACTCAGATCTCGTTTTTGGAGAAGACGGACGACTATCCCGACTTTCTCGATCTGACCTTAACTTTGGGGATACTGGCCGACTTTCCCTACTCTCCGATCTTGTTTTCGGAGAATTGGGTCTGTCTTGCCTAGATTTGGGAGACATGGGTCTGGAATCATGCTCAGACCGTGTTCTAGGGGACAAAGGTCGACTTTCTCTACTGTCCAATCGAGGTCGGGGTGAACCAGGTAAGGACTCCTGATCCACTTTTGGCGACACATTGTCTTTTTCTTGTGTTGCAGAATTACTTTCTGAACCATCCAATACTTTGAATTTGTTTGACTGAGAAACACTTAGATCACCGTCGTCTCGATTTGGCGAAGATTGTAGTTGCCACCGAGTCAGAGGTTTATGCATTCCAACAGAATCACTTAACGTGTTGGAACCCAAACTACCCCTCCGTTGAGAGTTATGATGGGTATGTGAAGGAGTCCGGTCTACTGACGAAGACACAGAACTAACAGAACTAGAAGGGAACAAGTTGTTGGCCCCCCCACCCCCTGACGAGGATGAGGGTGGGGGTTGAATATTTTGGGATGTGGAGTCTGAGCTCAACCGGGAATCACCAGGATCACCAGAATCTTGTGGAATGTGTTGATTATTTTCAACTTGGTTATTTTTCCCTACAGTGTTTTGTATCTGATCCTCCTCCTCCTCCTCCCCATCACTGATATCCTCAAAATCATGATGGGGGGAGAAAGCCTGTGTTTCCTGAGACCTCAGTTTATACCGATTATCCTCCTCTACACCAGTTCCTTTTTCTGCGTTCTCGTCCATTTTCAACCAGCTTGTTGTTGCTGCTGCTGTCTCGTCTGAAACTGCCTCTTTCCTTATTAACGTAGGTTCTAAATGTGGGTCATACAAGTCACTATCTATACTTGACACTGGACTACCTGGCGGCGAACTGTTTTGATCATTCGTTACCACTGTTAAACTATAGGATTGGTGCCTAGGTAGTCCTTTATACTGTGGCTTTGTTGGCTGAAATTTAAGACACAGCCGTGGGGAGCCTGTTTTTTCCGGAGACTTTGGTAGTGCTGGTATGAGCGTTCTACGCGTACTGCTGCTGGAGCCTATTCCACCTATATCACCATGCAACTCCAAATCTGAAACAGGAATAACAACAATAACCAAGGCTATAAAGCACAAGACAAACCATTTCAAATCACATGACGTTACTACCATGGTCAACAGTTTGCACTTAATGAGTATCATAATGGATGTCACAATTCTTTCCAATTATATACAAACTTTGAAGTTTAAATGAAGACTTCGAGAAATTCCTCATAACAAAGATTGCGATTTGACCGAAAATAAAACCAACATATCATACCTTGAATATCCTCTGGGCGAGAATCTTCATCCTTGTTAGACGAGGTACTTTCTGGCGAGGTAGGTGAGCGGGCATCATCAATGCTGGAGCTGTCGCTACTAGAGGATATGATCTCTTTTCGGAGGACTTGTTCTATCTCGGTGGAGGCTGCCACGTCCAGGGCCGTCTTACCCTTGTTGTTGGCCTGGAGGGGGTTGGCACCATGCTTCAGTAACAGCTCCACAAGCTTAAAACAAGTTCCCACAGTGAACAATCATATTATAATTATCACTTGGCCTATTGTAACAACCAAACGTTATAATGGTCCCGGTATCCATAGGATTTAATTTCAGTAGAAATCAGCTTTCATATTTATTACAGTGCTGGTGTTTGTTTGTTTGTTGTTTAATGCCGAACTCAGCAATATTCCAGCTATATGATTGCGGTCTGTAAATAATCAATTCTGGACCACACAATCCAGTGATTGACATCATGAGCATCGATCCACGCAATTGGGACACCCTGACATGCATCAACCAAGTCAGTCAGTCTGACCACCGATTCTGTTAGTTGTCTTTTACAGCAAGGATGGGTTGCTGAAGACCAATTCTACCTCCGATCTTCACAGGTCCACAGGGCTAGTGACTAAAATTAATTACTTCCAGCCCATGCAAATGAGATTAATGCAGTAGTGAGAAATCAAGTCACACCTCATCAGTAGGCAAGTCTGTGTAACTGATGAATGGACAAGCAAATAGTTAGAACTAAATGCACTGAACAATTCAATAACATTGCAATTTGTAGTGCACCATCAACAATCTCAGACATCTGATCATGTGACTGAAGGAGTGAGTGAATGCTGTTTAGTCAGCAATATTCCAACTATATCACAGCATCCACAAATAATGACGTCTTGAAAAGGCAAACACGAGTAACCTTTAAACACATATACCTAATTAATACCTACAAGACAGGTTTTGGAGAACAACCTTTCTGCATTTGATTTCCTTGAAGGTGAGACATTTCATAATTTCATCCTAAATACATTTCACATCCAGTCATGTCAAAGGCTACTAATACCTCACACTGATGAAATTTTATTTCAGCATTGAAGAGTTGTCACACTAAAGAATAAAAGACTTGTGTTGTCTCACCTTTGGATGTCCATTAACAGCTGCATCATGAAGAGGCGTGTCATCATCAAAACCCTGAACATTAACATTGGCACCTGCTTTCAATAGTTGCTTGGCAACAGAAAGCATACCTTGGTTACATGCTTCATGCAGTGGTGTCCACCCTAGAACAAAACAAATATTGGTTTTGCAAATAAGCTCAGAAACCATAAGTGTTGGGAGAATTTAGCTAAATTGATATTCCTTGAACTTTCACATACCCTGAGTACACAACCACTTTTTTCAACATTCATGCATGCAGTATTTCCCATGAAGATCACACAATTAAAAGTAGTCACAGCTCTCATCATGTTATCAATTACTGGAGAAATGATTATTCAATTTTCAGGATAGGGAGACTCTTCGTGTGAACATAAGGCTGTATACTGAAATTAAACAATGAAAAATAATTTCTCCATGAAATCATGCTGCTGTTTAATAAATACACTCTTTTTTTAAGTTGTTGATTAATGATTTGAGGAAAATAAATGTTTTCATAACAAGGTTTTCTACATGGTACATAGAAAAGGCAAACCAATGCCTAAGAACAAAAAGCATGACACGATTGACTTTCCACTAAAGAAGCTCCTTGTTTCAGACCACAATATTTGTACCTGAGAGTCTAATTTGACATAATATTACAAAAACACATACACAAATCATGTCTGTAAACAAAATAAGTTCACAAAAATTAAGATGCAAAAAGCACTTATTTTCCAGCATAGCCTAAAATTGGTCTGAACAAATTATACAAGGCTTTATTATACATGGTGTCAATGTTAAAATTGGGACCATTAACATTTGTTACAAGGTCATTACCAGCTGAACTGGTCTTCAACAAATCAATCATTTATCTACTGAAGAGTTTCAAATTTCTATTCCTAAATCATCATGTACAAACTGAACATGCCAAAAAAATGCTTCAACATAGTTAAAAAGTGTCTAAACCAACCTGCATAATCCTTTATGTTAACATTGGCCCCAGCTTTGATGAGCCTCTTTGTCTGCTTGACATCGCCTCGTTTGGCAGCAGTATGTAGAGCTGTTTCACCACGATCATTACGCTTATTAACTTTTTTATCTATGGGAGTTCGCTTTGATGATGATACAGGGGTGGTAGGAGATGATGGTTTGGGGGAAGATTCTGAAGCAAAAAGTATGAGGGAGTTGTGAAAATATGATCACAGACCAAAATTACTTTTGTTAAAAAAATAATACAAAAACAATCCCCCCCCTAAACATAAACTCCCCATTTCACAAAATAATAAAAACCTCATTTCACAAAATAAAATAAGAATGGCATTAAGCATACATAATAATGAAGAAATGGGGTCAGCATAATAATCAACTCCATAAAACACACGTTCCATCAGCATTATTAACATCAATATCCCAGGTGTTATATTGTGAACACTCATTATAAATCAATGAAGCAACATGGTTTTTTTCAAGTACTGATGTACTGATTGTGAATATATTGACCAGACTGTCAACAGGAAGTGGCTTACAAATCTAGGCTAGCTCTGCATTTCATGTAAGGGAGATAATTCATGCTGTCTCGACAGCCATATTGTTGACAAGCATAAAATATGTGCAGCCTGCATACCATAGAAAAAAGCTGAATATATAATCAAAAGCCTGATGTAACAAAATATTACTATATATATTACTGATAACATGTGTCACCTGCATCATTGTTAATCTGACTGCAAAATAAACACATTCAGTCTCAAGCTGATTGTTATGATTTTAGCTTGCATCTGCACATTCCTGAAAAATATTGGATGTAATAAACAATGACTGTTGTCTAGTACTGTTCCAAAATAAGTCTACAAGACAAACAAAAAGCAAACAATATCTATCACACATTGTCACAAGCTGCAGAAATCCTTTTTACCATGGTTACTAAGTAAAGGGTCACGAGTGTCAAAAACAAACCTCCTTGTGAAGCTCCATCGGTCATTCTCATGAGCAATGCCATTTGTTGTCTCTCCGAGAGTGGAACTGTAATGCGTGATATGTTTCCTCCTGGAGTTCGAGGGGTGGGCATATTCCCGGGCTCAGGAGAACTGTCTGGTATCAATAATGCTCGCTTTCGTTTTGAAGTGATTCTCTTATCTATGGGGAAACAATGGAGCAAATAAACAGATGAAAACAACCAGGCTAAACTATGTTTTTCAGAAAAAAACTTTACATAAAACTTACATTGACTTACTTTAATCATGTCTTAGCTGATGTATTCTAAGAGCAAAATGAACAGAACACATTTGTTCAACAAGCCACAGAATTGGACTTTGAACAATGTTGAAGTGCAAGGCTAATATTTTGTCATCATCGTGATTACTTAACTGTTCATATCAGGTATGGCCATGCTGGCAGTCTGTTACCTTAGTCACTAGTCTGAACCATGTGTCCATTAAAACTGCTTTCAGCCAAGTAAACTCAGGTGAAAGGTGAAATGGGTTCTTAACATCGTGTTTATTATTATTGCACTTATATACCCACCGAGATACCGTGTGGAAATTTAACATGGATACCCCACTCAGACACAGTATACGGACTCCCGCCGACCAGTCCTTGTTTTAGCCCCTTATGCCCAGCACCAGGCAGAGTAACAAGTACCATTGTTTAACATCTTTTGGTATTACACAGACGGGAATCAAACGCCCAACTTTCTGCTCTCCGGGCAGACCCTCTACCACTAGACCATGGAGGCAGTCTAGTTAACTCAGCTAATAATCATGACCCACATACATGATTATACAAAACTCAACTAAAAATTATTTGAAAAAAGACAAATTCAGTACCCTCTAGCACAGACTGACATATTGATTAATTGCAATGCTTGGCAATACAATGACGTATTGTGGAAGTGGCTGATATCGGTATCACGACATTGTGTAAGCAATGTCTGCATCAATCTTTTGTACCACCACCAAATTATCATTACATGTATATTCATTATTACACCCTAATATGTATCTGAATGTCAAGGGTATCCAACTGATCTACAACTCATTTCGGACTAGTGGTTTAAGCAAACATAGCTAGACTTCGGTGGAAAAAAACAACTAGTTACTCCAGATTTTTAAATAGTCTCTGGTTGACAGACCAGTCGCAATGTCTAAAGCTGAATGTATGTAGCAAATTGAAACCACAACTAACCATCGTCTTCGGGTGTAGCATCAGTTACCAACAGCTTCCTCTTCATGCCCTTCCCATCGGACTGAGGCGTCTTAACATATTGAGACTTCTCCTGGTGTAGCAAATAAAGCAGTGAGAGTTATTTCAGCAGTTAGCAAACATACTAAGACAGTGGACACCCACAAACAGCTTCACAGATGCAGGGGTAGACACCACTGGTCATATCTAAGTTAACTAGCCCGCAGGTCATTCCAGACTACTAGCTTTTGTAACAAAACTAGATTTAGGAAGACAACAACTACACTGTATTTTCATTTGTCTCAGACAATGGGTCTATTGGACGTGTCTTTCCCGGCATATGGTAATGTATATCCAGCCACAGCTTCCAATCCATCAAGAGAAACAGTAAAGTGCTAACACTACAACTCTTTTAGCAAGTTTATCCTTGTACAGTCTCTGGTACTCTGGATGACTCAAAAGTACCAATGTCAGCAGAACAATGATTACTCTTAGTTTCAGATGTGGGTGAGTGAGTGAGTATGGTTTTACGCTGCTTTTAGCAATATTCCAGCAATATCATGACGGGGGATCCCAGAAATGGGCTTCACATATCATACCCATGTCGGGAATCGAACCCAGGTCTTTGGCGTGACGAGGGAAAGCTTTAACCACAAGGCTACCCGACCACCCCAGTTTCAGATAGAAAGCCAGGAAAGTACTTAAATAGCAGAGATAACATAACCACAAAATGGTTACTGAGATGCATTTGTCTTCTATCATATCGCAAGATATACTATTAGGTGAAAATCATGATCTTCCTTTCACAATAGTTTGTTTACCTTATTTATGTTCATTTTAATATTTGTTCACAAAACATTACAATAACAACCACTATGCATCAGTGGATTCAATCATCCCATTACCTGAGAATATGTTTAGAAATTATCATAAACAACTTGATTTATATTAGCAGTGATCCTGACAATAAACTTGTAGCATCATGAAATATTAATGCCAATCCACATTAAATAACATATTATCTACCCAATAATTCAAAATACAATGTTAAAAGACTTCATGAAATCTGGCGACTTCTATTGCAGTGATAATGTGTCTAAACGAAAGTTGAGGTCAAGGTCTGAGTATGAGTCATCAAGATAGTGATAGTGGTTACAATCTACATATGGCTCAGTGAAATGAGAGATGTCTAACACACATATATCTACATGAAAAGCCACTTGTATACAGTTCATGATATCACACTATTAATAAATAGGTTATGAATATATCCATTCATTTTGACAAATCAAGAGGTTATGGCTGCCATTCTGAAATATGTTGAGTTCTTCCCAAAACATGTTGAACTTGAAGGCAGTCTTTCTTACACATCCAATGTCTCAGGAATAAAAAACTGATGTTCATCACACACTGACATAAGTTCAACAAGGGGAGGTGTTTTACTCCATGTGGATTAGACTTTGATGTTTTCAACCATTATGTCAACAAATATGTTGAAATCATTGCAAATTCTCCTTATTTTGGTTCATCCATGTTCATGGAATGCATATTCTTCCACCGGAATGTCTTACAAGCCTTGGTATAGTTAGCATGGTTAGCTGAGTGCATGGTAATATGGGAATCAAATAAAATCAATAATTGTTAGTTACAAATCTTGTTTAACAATACATACCTTTCTAGGAGGTGATTTCTTCTCTGACATGTCTGGCATGCACAGTATTTTATACCGTAAACCAGGCATGCAGAAGCTGTCATTAATAGTTCTTGTATCACGTATCCAAAATATAAAAACATCTGAAGACTGCTTGTGTCTTTCTTATGCTTGGCATCTGTATTGAAAACATAGAAGCCCCATTATGAAACATGAACAGCAGTTGGACTTACACATGTATTTACTATTCATAGTTCTGAATTTCCTACTTCCTTATATCTGGAATGAAAACTGCAAAGAAAGACACATGATGTTATTTCATGAAAATACATCATTGGTCATGTTGGTAGAATGATAATTTCATCTATATTATGCTGATAACACTAGTGTGAACAATACATATAGGCTCCATATGATACACGACATGTAAAATAATGTACACATGTAATAATACTTACAACAGGTCACAATGGCCATCTCAAGCAAAATGTAAACAAAGCACGACTTTTTGAATGTGTTTTTTATATCATTCCATGTGTATAATAGACTGCATCATCAATGTTGATTGATTTTCATGCGAAAATACAGAGATGGTGTGGTTAACAATACACACTAAACAAATGACAGATTTCTGCAGTACTTACATAATATTACCATTTACCCTGTATACCATCAATTACTACATAGTACCCAACACAAAGATTGTGGATGTAGAGGTACATGTATATGAGAAAATGTATACATGTATGACTGACAGAATGGCACATTTCATGATATCACAAAATGAACCATGATCAAAACATGTCATTGTATACGGGTCACAATAGTCTCAAAACAGCAAGTTCTAGTTAACAGAGATCATGACAGAAGGATCATAAACATATTGTAAACAAAAGGGTTCACTCAACATGATCACAAGACAAGCAGAATATCCATAGTCTTCACCAACATAAAGGAGGCAGATTGTTTATCTTGATCAATTTGAAAATGGTACACAGTAGGCATATTTCGCTATTAACTTAAAAAAGGACAAACATTATCAAAAGTTATGTGGTTCAATATTACATCATCATGCTTGAGACTAAAAAAACCTGCAGCAATACAGATTATGTAACCCAATTCGTGCTGTGTACTTCATTTCATTAAACAAAAGATATGAACACTGAACTGCATTGCAGTTTGTCTAGTCATGCAACTGACATACACGACTGTCATTCGGCGATATCAACTTACATATGCACTCTACATGTTTCGAATCACGATACATCAGAATATAGTGGACATGTATGCTTGGGTTTTTCCTCTAATATCACGAAAATAATAGAAATATTGTGTAAAATAAGGAATGAGTGATGTCACTCATAAGCGCCATGTCTTTGCAGGCACGCCAAAATAATTACATGAATAGAAGAAGAATTGTCGGGTCAGATGCAATAAGGTAAACACTAAAATGTTTAAAAGTTTAATCACGTATATTATCCATACGTATTGAGGATATTTGACGATCCTACATTATTGAATTAAAAAAAGTACGAAAACAAAGAGGATATTCATGGCTTCCTCAAAAACAGCATGGCGACATAGCTCAACAGTAAACAAACTTTTGACGTTATTATTGAATTAATTTCATGCAAATTATAAGAAAAAATACAGCATCTGACAGAGAAATCATTCGGGATTTGTGTACAATTGTTATTTTTGCATTATAACAAAGGATAACAAAAATAATACATCATAAAGTGAAGTACTCACCTTCGAAGGACGCGAGGCTTTTACTTTACGCGGGGTGAATAGTCTTGTTGATTGGCTAAGATGCAACTTCCTTTGCACTTGTAATAACATCTGTCATTGGTCAATTTTCGGCCATTGATTTTTCTACGAAAATGGCCATATGATTGCAAAACATGGGATAGTCAGTGACACCGTTTCGTGACAAGGGACTACAATACTGCAAGTGTTTCTGAACTTGAATCGCTTAGCCAGCGAAAACATAATACTGATTTGACCTAACTCACAACTCAGGTGTCATATGTTAGGTTAAACGAAGAATGTTTTGATCATTACATCACACACATTTTACGTTGGGATGTGACATTGAAATTAGGTAGAACGCATTTCCCTTGCCTGTCACACACTGCAGTACAAACATTATCTGTAGGAATATTATTGTTATATATTTACATGACCTTGTCGAAGAGAAGGGGAATTTAATTAATAAAAACGTGGCGTAAACCTTGATATTTTGTATTTACATAAGAAACTTTTACAGGGAAAATGAATAAAATTGGGAGAATTTATCCCTGGAAAGATGGGTTATTTATGATTAAAAGACATCCAAAAAGTATACTTTCGAAAGGACACCCAAAGGACATTGCAAATCAACCAAAGGAGCATGTGTTTCGATGTCAACAGTGTAGGAAATTACGAACTGTTTCAAGCCTACCTTCATTCAACATAACAGGATCATATGGAATCTTCCATTCACAGAGAAAGGTTTGTATTATTTGACTTAAATGAAAAAAAAATATGTGGCAAGTCATATACACTTTGAGTAAAAGTTTCATTGACTTTTAGGGACTTGTTTGACTGGTCAGAATCTTTGGTTTAAAATGGGAGGGTATACCTTTATGTAATACATTGACTATTTGCTATCAAAATCAGATTGTTTTTCTGTAATGAAGCATGTTTGTACTGTTTTTTTCTAATTATGATGGGTGATGGTATTTGATATATACACAAGGATTTGGTTCAAATAGTCATGATTCCTTTTTACAAAAACACATATATAATAAATGTGTGTTAACCACATAAAAAAACTTATGAGCATTCTGGGTTAGAATTGATCCTTAGAAAACTATACTGGTTGTAAAACTTTTTGATGGATTGTCTGGTCCAGACTCAAATGTTTCAGACTGCCATGATGTAGGTGGAATATTGCTGACTGCTGCGTCAAACAAAACCGTATTATAAACTTGAAATAGATATTATAAGTTGTATGCTTTTCCCTGGGAGAATATGGTTTGATGTGCTCTTTCTTTGGCCGTGTACCGAGGTGACAATACAACGAATAGTCAGGCTTGTTGACTTGGTTGATTGCTAGTCATGGTACCCCGACGGTGGGGTCATTGCTCATTATATCAATTGGAGAATTGAAGAATATTGAAGATAACATTGCAGTGTGACTGTTTGGGAAATATGCAAGTTTAACACAAATTTAATGACGCACATACACAAAATCATCCACTAAAAATGCAGATCTAATGCAAGTTTTCACAAAGTTCCACAGAACAGATGCAATATATTGTGTAATATATCACAATACATGAATCATTATTACAATACGAAAGCCAGATAGATACCCATCACTGCGTTGAAGTGACTTAATGGATTGGATAGTCAGACTTGGTGACTTGGTTGATTGCAGTCATTGTACCCCAATGGTGTGGATCATTTCTCATAATATCAATCAGTGGATTGTCTGGCCCATACATGATTATTTAAAGGGTGCTATCATAGTGGTGGAATATTGCTGACAAGAAACAGAAATATGTCATAACATTGTAATAAATATTATAGGCTTGTCCCTCGAGGAATATGAATTGATGTTCCGTCTCACAGTGTGGCCGGGAGCAGGGGTGGCCCAGACATCAAAGGCGCCGCAATTTGCTGTGCAGAATTGCGTCCCTTGGGCACGCCAAAAACCTATGATTTTGGGTTCGAATCCCGGCTTGCCCTGATTATGTTTCTAGGTTTGTCAGCACCATACCCATGCTCGTGGGTTTCACCGAAATGGTAAACGTCTGAGACCTGCATCACTTCGGGCTTTCCTCCCACGTTAAGCTGACACGCCATAATATAACTGGAATACTGTTAAAAGCGGCGTTAAACCCAACTCACTCACTCCCAGTGTGGCCATGCACAATGAGGCAACATCTTCAATGAAATAATGATACTGCCAAATTTATCATTTAACATAATTTGCAAAATGGAGATTGAGAAGCAAAGCGATTGTTCCCATATTGACAGATGAGCTCCAGACGATAATTTGTTTATATTTAGGCTCCGTGCATCCCATACATGTGAGGTAGATGCTGATATACATTGCACAACACTGTTCTAGAGATCAGAAAAATATCTGGTTCAATGACGGCAAAGTACTTTAATGTGGTACATGTATGATGCATTTCACACTAGAAATACATGGTGATATGTAGACTAACATCTAGTCTCTGAAATGAACATATCGTACAGAAAAAACAGTTGTTCAGTTATCTTAATAAAAATATAATAAAAGGGAGCCCAGTGACTCTCTTCATTTTCAGATACTGCAGTAATCTAGACTTGCCAAACATTATAGACTTGCATGGGCTGTATTTGATATATATTTGTATCAGGGTCTGTAAGACAGACTAGGTGGTATGTGATGGGTTTACTTCGGGGGCTTTCTTGAAATTGCGGTGAGGTGTCAGCGTCTGTTTTTGCAAGTACTTGCAAATACTTTTCTAGTTTTGCATGTGTGGTCATGAGTTTTTTAAAGTACTTTTATTGCTGACTGCATTAAAAATATGAAGCATTTAAGATTTAAGTGCGCCCTTGAAGCACCAGGAACTTACTTAACCATGCTATTTGCACTTTAGTACAAGGAATTTCAATCTATTAACTCTCACTGCCCCAGCTATTGGTCAGAATACCCTCATCATCAGCTCTCATTACTGGTGCCAGAGTGACTATGTTGTCCTGCAATAGCACAATTAAGTTATCAGGATAAACTGAGAGTTTAATGACGTCAGCAGTAAGTCAGCAGCGTGCAGGTAATTACTGGAGATGAGGGATGGTACATTGTTAATTGTCATGTTGTAAAAGCAGAGCACTTAGTGGTCAGTGGACCGTGGGGATGGTGGTTCCCATTAGACGATTATATAGACAGTGTTTGTGTATGGGATTACATCAGTCAACCAGGTGAGAGTACATCATTATCTAGACTGATGATATGACTAGAATACTGGGGTGATTATCACTTCTCATTAAATTGGTGAGAGATATTAATTGGTCTCCAGTACTGTGTGCAGGTTTGTAAGGAGTAATGTTGAAATTGTATATGAAATCATTCAAATTAATCAGTATTGACAGATACTCAGTGTTCGCGTTAACGCAGAAACCTGCGTTTTTCACGCATTAAAATCATATAAACATGCAAAAAATATTTTGCATGCGTGTTTTGCACACACGGATTGTGTTATACTTAATTTTGTATTAATACCATAAAATAAAAAACTATTCAAAGCTGATAGCCTGCTTACGATGTTCAGACGAAAATAAATCAAAACCTGGAAACTCCCATTGCTAAAAATAGAGTGTGGCCAGATGGCGCTTTGAATTGCGTCCTTATGTTTCCATATATGGTCTTTGGGCAACGGAATAACTAATCTCAGACACAGGACGTCATTCGTTACTATCGATGGAATTCCTCAGAAGTCGTTCGTTTCATCCAATCAGAGCCTAGCTTACAAGTAATAGTCGGTAATACGAACGATCATAAACAGAGCGACGGAAGAAACTTCCACACATGGGCATGTGCTAACAACAGTCATATTTATTTATTAATGATAGAACGTTCATTATATCAAAACTGGACCGTAAGCTAAAGCTTGGTCATAATTATTAGCTGTACTTGTACTGATTTTATTGAAATAAAAACTTCACACGCGAATTATTTGAATTGAAAATTTATTATTTCATTTCTGGAAGGCACTGTACAAAAACCTACCGCGAACACTGATACTCCTCTAAGGAGGATGGGCAGTGGTGACTGAGTAAATGTTGTTTTCCACCACAGTAAATGATCAAGTGACGTTAGGTAGCCTAGTGGTTGATAGCGCAAGTTAACAATCAATGCTTTGATGACACAGTCAACAAGATCACACACGAAGCCTTGGTGGCTGAGTGGGTTAAGTCACTGACATTGTCTGAGGCAGCTAGATGCCTTACTCTGGGAGTGTTGGTTTGAATCCTGGATGAGACGCCACCCAAGAAAGCTTCATCATACTCATACGTTGATATTTGCTCTTGCTATCATTAATTGGCCATGTTCGTGAAATAAAATCTTATTAATCTCTGACCTTTTGCTCCGAAACAACAGCTTTCTGCATGAAGATCTGGGGACCTCTCTATTGTGTTGGGTGAACCCTGAGCTAACTTTGAACACCCAATCTAAATGAATGTTCCTGAGCCAATCAGATGCCAGCTTTTATTAAACAGTTTGGCTCCATTTCTTTACCTCCTCCATTCATACAGAAGAAAACCCACACAGAACACTAATACAGTCATGCCCCGCTTATACAGACTTCAGATATCCAGAAACCTCCGTTCTCGGACGATTTTCATTCAAAACGAAATAATTACTATATAAATTTACCCGTATATCCGGAAATTCAGTTTCCGGAACCGGACAGTCATTTTCATACACAAAACACTGAAATGCACACAAAATTGTCTCACTTATCCGGACAATACACTTCCGCTGGTGGTAATCCTTTGATTCGTGAGAAGTCAATTAAGCAAGTGACACTGAGTTACGTTTGAGACGAGGTTGTTTATTGTACATGTAATCCCCTTCGATAAATATGGCATCTGTGGAGGTCAGAGGTCAAAGTTGTGTAAGTATGGCACTGAATTTGGACATACCATAGGAAAATCGATAATTGGTGACAGTTCAAACTTCCATGACAGACTTTGTCATCTGTCATGAGTTGCATAATTGAAGGGAAGTAACTCTTCCAGTAAGAAGCTGGTTTCAGTTTTAAGGAAATTCGTTTATACAGACGAATTGTGAAATGACGCAAGTGTCCGTATAAACGAGGCACGACTGTATTCCCTTAAGTGTGAAGATGCCATAGCACTCGGTAATGACAGCGTGTGCAAAGTTTCTGCAACAATATAATGGTATAGCCTCTATTATCTACATATGGAAGTGGTTTTTTTAGAGAAACTGAAATCAAATATTTGGGTCTGAATGTTGTCATCATCATTCAAATGTATTGTATAGGCGTGAAAGATCTCATTTTCATTTATCCCACCTTGATATTGCTGGAATATTGCTTTAAGCGGCATAAAACCATACTCACTCATTTTTAAAAAGAAAATAAATCCTGTGTACTATTTCACTTCGTTGTTATGAGTATACATTCATGGTTGTTTATGTGTTTCATCTTTGTACATTACAACTAACTGAAAGAGCAGCAGTAGAAATTAGCACTAGTCCTGTAGCCCTTGACAAATTGCCCAACAGTTAAGGTATCATAAGGAGAAGTTGAAATTTTTAAGTGTTTTGTTATATGTTAACATTATAAGGACTAGTGGACTAAAAATGTTAGTTTCTATCGCTGAAGAGTGTATGTGTTGGGTCAGAAAATAGTTAAAAGTCAAAAGTATTTATCCCAGACACATGGACCAACAGCCTCTGAATTTATCCATCATGGTCATATTTGTACCAGTCAGTGTTTGTTACATATATACTGGTTAAAGGAAAATCTGTATGACCTGTTCATAAATAATGATCACTTCAAATACAATAATCTGTTCATGAATGATTATCTATGTAAATACAATAATCTGTTCATGAATGATTATCTCTGTAAATACAATAATCTGTTCATGAATGATTATCTCTGCAAATACAAGAACCTGTTCATGAATGATTATCTCTGTAAACACAATAATCTGTTCATGAAAGCTTATCTCTGCAAATACAGGAACCTGTTCATGAATGATTATCTCTGCAAATACAATAATCTGTTCATGAATGATTATCTCTGTAAATACAGGAACATACAGGAACTTGTTCATGAATGATTATCTCTGTAAACACAATAATCTGTTCATGAATGCTTATCTCTGCAAATACAGGAACCTGTTCATGAATAATGATCACTTCAAATACAATAATCTGTTCATGAATGATTATCTCTGCAAATACAGGAACCTGTTCATGAATGATTATCTCTGTAAATACAATAATCTGTTCATGAATGATTATCTCTGCAAATACAGGAACCAGTTCATGAATGATTATCTCAGTAAATACAATAACCTGTTCATGAATGATTATCTCTGTAAATACAATAACCTGTTCATGAATGATTATCTCTGTAAATACAATAATCTGTTCATGAATGATTATGTCAGTAAATACAGGAACCTGTTCATGAATGATTATCTCTGTAAATACAATAATCTGTTCATGAATGATTATCTCTGCAAATACAGGAACCTGTTCATGAATGATTATCTCTGTAAATACAATAATCTGTTCATGAATGATTATCTCTGCAAATACAGGAACCAGTTCATGAATGATTATCTCTGTAAATACAATAATCTGTTCATGAATGATTATCCCTGCAAATACATTAACATCAGGGGAAGGAAGGGGAAGATTCTGAGTGAGGAATAACTGTGTTGTGTGTAAAACCCTCTTCTCATGCCTCTCGAATAAGAACACTTCCAAAATAGACAGAAGACTAGGGAGGCAGAAAGTGAAGCTTTTATTCAATGTGAAGTCATCAGATAGGGGTTGGACAGGTTAGACACTCCTTAGATGATATTTGTTAAGTCTCTTCTACTTGGCTACAGGGAAAGGATTTGCACTTGATTGACCTTTACATCCAGGCGAAAAGTGACACCACGTTTTTCTCCAATAATGTCAATGCTATATTTTAGGGTTAACGGCAGTGTCTTCTTTTTGTTCCAATGCTTAAAGACATTCATCATAAGAACTATTATTTTGTTATTCTATAATTTCAGCAGCTTCCATTTGGAATTTCAAAATGCCTCAAGACAGAGATCCAGGCTTTTTCTAATTTGTTGAAGAGATCTGGTTTCCATAGCAACCATGAGTTAATGCAACTGTTTGGATTAGGTGAGTATGGTGCAGTTAGCATGACCAGTGTTGACAGACTGACAGATGAAATAACGGTCAGGTCAATTATTAGAACTCGGCTGGATGTGTTGTGTGGTTTATAATTGACAGCAAACTCACTTTGCTCTATTCACTTTTACCATTATTCATTCATCATGACTAGTGTTCGAAATTTAGGGGTGTTGTTAAGATTACCTACAATAGTATTTTAATGATGAGACCCACATAAAGCTTTAATACTAAACAATAGGTGATCATTATCATCATCACCTTTTACCCATCATTACTTTATATGGAAGACGGGGCGGTAGGTAGACTAACATCTAGTCTCTGAAATAAACATATTTTACAGAAAAAGTAGTTGTTAAATTTAAGTTATCAAATAGTGGGCACGGGTGGCCCAGTCTTCTAAGGCGCCGCGATTCCCTGTGCAGAGTTGCATCCCTTGGTCACGCCAGAAACCTATGATTATGGGTTCGAATCCTGGTTCGCCCCGATTATGTTTCTAGGTTTGTCAGCACCATACCCGTGCTCGTGGGTTTCACCGAAATGGTAAACGTCTGAGACCTGCATCACTTCGGGCTTTCCTCCCACATTAAGCTGACACGCCTTGATATAACTGGAATACTGTTAAAAGCGGCGTGAAACCCAACTCACTCACTCACTCACTAGTTATCAAATATTATAAAAAGAAACCCAGACACTTTCTTCCTGATACTGCAGTAATCTAGACTTGCCAAACATTATAGACTTGCATGGGCTGTATTGGATATATTTGTTTTTGGGTTTGTATGACAGACTAGGTGGTAGAGTAACAGTAGTTCTCGCTTCACATTGAGGACTCTGTTTTTATCCCCCAAATGGCACAAGGGGCGGTCGGGTAGCCTAGTGGTTAAAGCGTGCGCTCGTCACGCCGAAGACCCAGGTTCGATTCCCGACATGGGTACAATGTGTGAAGCCCATTTCTGGTGTCCCCCGCTGTGATATTGCTGAAATATTGCTTAAAGCGGCGTAAAACCATACTCACTCACTCACCCCCTAATGGCACAATGATTGTGGGAAGCCCACTTTCAGTTTCCAGCCATGATAGTAATTTATCCTCCAAATGTTTTTCACAGGGGATATTGCTTGGGTGATACATTTGATATGAAAAGACACTTGGGTGAGATTCTCTGTAAAGATTACAACTGAACACCGTTCCTACTCATGAAGCCATGAAAGACAAATCTGAGTTGGAAATGAGTCGGACATACATACATCAAAATTAAATGAACTTTTGATGGTGTTGATAATCACTCCTTAGATGATAAATAACCAGGACAATCCCTTATGCCTGACCAGGTGTTGCCACATCAGTGTTTACAGGTGTGTACAGGTGTGTACAGGTATGTACATATACTGACGAGCTACCGACCCAGCATGGTTGTGGAGGTATGCGTGCCTAGTCTTCATGGCAAGTTTGTAATAAGTGATGGGATTGGCTGACATTACACTGAGGAAACTGTTGTATTTTTTTTAGAATTAATTTTTCTGAGTAGGTCACTGAAATAAAGGATGAAAACTGATAACATACACTTGGGGGTCAGAAGGGAATCTGTGCACACCAACGGAAGTCCTGTTTTTCAGATGTTATCTTACTCGCTATGCCCGTTTTGTTTTTTGATGAAGTGGGTGATTTGTATTATTACTACTGGTAATACCACTGTGTGCTGCTGGTTGCCCCTAACAGGACATATAATCTAATCTTGAGGAAGGTTTCTCAATGTCAAAGTTTTCATACCAGAAACGTTCTACCTCTACCAGGTGAACCCTCACCAACTTCTCATCTTGAGCTTTCACCCCCCCTCCATCCATCCCCACCTCCCCTCATCTACAACCCTGTGCCATCATTTACAATTATCTGCCCACATCCACAACAATTTAACCTCATTTACCCTCTCCTACAACCATCTACCCCCATACACCCTCATTTACCCTCTCCCACAACCATCTACCCCCATACACCCTCATTTACCCTCCTTCAACCATCTACCCCCCCACACACTCATTTACCCTCTCCCACAACCATCTACCCCAATACACACTCATTTCCCTCTCCCACAACCATCTACCCCCATACACCCTCATTTACCCTCTCCTACAACCATCTACCCCCATACACCCTCATTTACCCTCTCCTACAACCATCTACCCCCATACACCCTCATTTACCCTCTCCCACAACCATCTACCCCCATACACACTCATTTACCCTCTCCTACAACCATCTACCCCCATACACACTCATTTACCCTCTCCCACAACCATCTACCCCAATACACACTCATTTACCCTCTCCTACAACCATCTACCCCCATACACACTCATTTACCCTCTCTTCTCTTTTAGATCTTCTCACCCCTAAAACATCATATCCTGCACTCTGAGACTTTTTCTTGGCTTTCATTTGCCTCATTTTGTGGCGATTTTATGAGCAAATAAAGATGTTGTTGTACGAAAGATTACAAAACGGAGCCGGTTGTGTCATTCTACCAAGATGATCTTTGAGTTAACCATTCACATGACCTCATCCCCTCTAGATATGTTTTCATCGAAATGACTTGATTCATGAGCAATGTCCAATTCCACAGAGAAGGGGGGAAATTTTGATGAAGCAGACGGGCCATTTACTTTATGTTTCAGCAGGCCCCCCCCCCCCGATTATGTTTCTAGGTTTGTCAGCACCATACCCGTGCTTGTGGGTTTGACCGAAATGGTAAACGTCTGAGACCTGCATCACTTCGGGCTTTCTGCCCACATTAAGCTGACATGTTGTGATATAACTGGAACACTGTTAAAAGCGTCGTTAAACCCAACTCACTCACTCATTCAGCAAGCCTTTTGTAAATTTAACTGGCCACTGGCCAATGGGCCAGCAGTTAAATTGACCTACCTGCCTACCCAAACCCACTGCACTGCACCACACTACACCACATCACACCACAATCTACATACACCACACCCACTATCCCTATGTCTGTAAGTCACAATACTTTGAGCATGAAGTACTGGTAATAAATCAAAATTATTTCCCTCCATTATCACTGCAAGCCATTATTTATATTCAGATGATGCTGTCTTCATTATGCACAGTAAGAGTTCCGATGACCTCCAGTACAGGGCTGATAATGTTCACATGTGTTCATGCACATCAGCACCAGCCTGACTTTGTGACCAGGTCAAGCTATCACCTCACGCCTTAATCAAACCAGGCTGGCTGTAAATGTTTTTTTGGCCTACTTTCATTGGTGTCAGGCCTCCTCCCCTGTGGGGTGAGGGCAAGGTTGTCTGTCAATACCTCACTGCATCAACATGGGATGTGGCCAGCACACATGTGTCACTCCTCACATGCACTGCCAGCTCCTGTTTGATTGGACTAAAATAGATTTTTTAAAGTCATTTTTGTGTGAGAAGCTCTATAAAACCCTTGTAATGTCTGTTGTTTTGTCTCAGTTGGGTCAGTGAAGACTCAAGGTCATCATCACTGCATTTAGATTTAAGGACAGGGTTACTTATTTTGAGTTCTGCATGATCTTGTTTTGTATTTGTTTATTTATAATTGGATTTTTTTATGAAGTGTCACTTTTATCTGCGTCATTCAAAGTGTGTTGGATGATGCTAACAGAATAACAAGTTGATCGTAAATAGGGAACTGTTTGATGTGTAAAGTTTCCGTTCAGTGTGTTTCTAAAATGTTTTTGAGGAAATATAACTACCGGGAGATGAAACACTATGTCCTCATTAGCTTCTTATTTAATTTTATTGAATTTGAATTGAAAACTGATTTGGCAATGATTGTGATGTCTTTTTACATGTACGGTATGTACAATTTGTCCTAAAGTTGGTAACACTAGGGATAAATTGCACATCACACAGTCAAGGTGAATTAGAATGTCGAAACATATGGTGATGTGATCTATTAATACACAGACATTTAGTTACTGAAATGAAAGTATTTGTACCGGTAATTTGTTTTTGTTAAATTGTCTCAATAGAAAGGATCATAGAGAATCTTCTCATTTCCTGATGTGAAGAAGTATAGATTCATCAAAGTATCATAGTCTTGCTATGGATTTTTCGAATATTTTGTTGAAGTGTCTGTTTGAGAGAACTACCGCATAGATGTAATAACCGCCCCGCTCTAATAAGCGCCCACAGCGAAATTTGCTAATATATTGGCTAGTGAACAATCCCAATTAGCACCCCTTGATCAATGTACACAAGACTTATTTATTCGCGTATGATATGCACTCTTGTGTTATATGCACCCTTAATCATGGGCAATTAAATTCTGGAAAAATATATCTGTCATATATAAACATTTCAGGCTGTCAGCATAAACCACAAAATTTATCTTTCAACTTTCACCCAAATAATATTCTAATAAGAGCCCCGTATTTTTAATTTTGAAAGCACCCAAGGCACTTATTACATCGAAGAAGATAGACACACCCTTCCAAATTTTAGTCCATGCTCTGTCACTCCCATATCCATGCTCATTGGCAATGTCTAACGTTCAGCTGATGTGTCAGCATGGGAAATTAATGTTCGCCTATAGCCCCAGGCCAGTGGAAATGTTGTCTGGCTGATAGGATATGACAAGTACTAGTCTGTTGGGCAACCAGGATCCACACTAAGATGTCCGATAATAACATTACTGACCGGTATCACTGTAATGATATTCCCTGTTATGCTATGCAGGCACTTTTTAATATGCAGAGAGTAAGATTATCGCATGTGATTGTCTTGTAAAATATGTTGTAAATATAAATCAGCTGTTCACATATTTTCTCTCATGACCTAATGATATAATAACTACAGATTTATAAAGTGCTGGTATCCAGATCGAAGAACTGCTCAAAAGCGCTTCATTTGAGTCTACAAAAAAAAAGAGACATCACACAGCTAGGAAAACACAAAGCCTCAATACTCCAAGAAAGATTTGGTGAAAAGATAGGTTTTGAGTCTTGAGTAGGACTGTCAATGTTCCTAATATCCAATGGCAGCCTATTCCATAGCTCAGGGGCAACTTTGGCGAAACTCCGACCTCCAAAAGTCGCCGTTCTAACACAAGGCACTAAAGGTGATTAAGTCAAAAATATAGATTAGTGTACAATGAAGTAAACTACAAAGTCAAAGGCACCACTAATTATACCCCCGAGCCTTTAGGTCGGGGGAATATAGTTATACCAAGGTTCCGTCCATCCATCCATCTGTCCGTACATCCGAAAAACTTTGTCCGCACGATTTCTCTTAAACTATTCAGTGGATTCATCTCAAACTTAGTACATATAATCTGTGTCATATGGAGGGGTGCAGTCAAAAGAAAAAAATTGTTTTTATTAATTTTCCACTTTTTAATGAATTTTTCAAACCCTAATCCTATCTTAGCTATTTAATTTAAAACTACTGACACACTAGACAGGTCGGGGGTATTAGTGAGCCATGCTCACTTTTGCCCTTGTTTTAGTTCGTAATAACCGTAGTTCAATATACTATATGCAGCATATAGATCTATACAACAAATGACCGGGACTAAAAAATATGTTTGTTATATCGGTCAGTTCGTTATGAGCATGTTTGTTATCAACATAGTTTACTGTATAAGAACTCAAAATAATTTATATAATCGCAAGGTTAGCACTTTTGTTTTTTACGTATGGAACAATTTGTGGGTCACTGATGGAAATAAACCTGTTTGCTGTAAGTATTGGTAAGTTGGTGCAATCTACTGATCAGTTCATGCACGAATTCGACGAAATTAATGCAATTAATGTGAGATTCAATTTTGAATAAATCAGATATACAGTGATTGTCAGTGAACATGATTTCTTTTGTTCTTTGGTGTCTGGGAAAAATCCAAAATCTTACCTGACTTGTGTCGGTCAGTGAGACTGATAAATTTATTGATCGATTTGAAGTGTTCGAATATGTAACATGTGAACTATTACTGATTATATTTTGATACATAGCGAACAGTAACAAGGATAACAAACTAATAAGATGCTGATTGTTTTATCGATGACAACTGTTCTGGTCGGACGAGCTGCACTTTGGGCTTACTGAACACAAAGCTGTTTTTGCTGCTGTGTTAGACAGCAAGACAGCCAGTCAGCAGAAATATAGGGTGGGCTAGTGCTGGAATATGGGCTTACACTGCAGTATTACAATAGGAATATGTTTTTTTGTTTTGTCATGTGTTTTGTTTTTAGTTCCTCGGCTAATGAAAGTAGCAACACACATGCCCTTAGTGCTAGCACTTGTCTAAAGTTAATTTCTAATGGTGTATGTCAGTCATTGTGTGGTTATACAGTTCAAGTGGTATTAAATTTACTCACTCGCTCCTTGGTAAGGGAATCGGGTGAAAGATGATGACTGTAATCGACCAGGTCCATGATCAACGATCCCAATCATCAGGGTACGATGACCTAATCGACCAGGCCCATGTGAGTAACGATCACAATCATCTGGGTACAATGACCTTATCGAACAGGTCCATGATCAACGATCCCAATCATCTGGGAACGATGACCTAATCGACCAGGTCCATGTGAGTAACGATCCCAATCATCTGGGTACGATGACCTAATTGACCAGGTGCATGATCAACAATCCCAATCATCAGGGTATGATGATACGATCAACCTGATCCATGATAACGATCCCAGTCATCTTGGTACGATGACTTTATCGACCAGGTCATTGATCAACGATCCCAATCATCAGGGTACGATGACCTAATCAACCAGGTCCTTGTGAGTGACGATCCCAATCATCTGGGTACGATGACCTAATCGACCAGGTCCATGTGAGTAACGATCCCAATCATCTGGGTACGATGACCTAATTCACCAGGTGCATGATCAACGATCCCAATCATCAGGGTACGATCACCCAATCAACCAGGTCCATGATCAACGATCCCAATCATCTGGGTACAATGACCTAATCAACCAGGTCCATAATCAATGATCCCAATCATCTGGGTGTGATGACCTAATCCACCAGGCCCATGTGAGTAACGATCCCAATCATCTGGGCACAATGACCTAATCGACTAGGTCCATGATCAATGATCCCAATCATCTGGGTGTGATGACCTAATCCACCAGGTGCATGTGAGTAAACGATCCCAATCATCTGGGCACAATGACCTAATTGACCAGGTGCAGGATCAATGGTCCCAATCATCAGGGTACGATCACCTAATCGACCAGGTCCATGATCAACGATCCCAATCATCTGGGTACGATGACCTAATCAACCAGTTGCATGATCAACGATCCCAATCATCAGGGTATGATGATACGATCAATCTGATCCATGATCAACGATCCCAATCATCAGGGTACGATGACCTAATCAA
Source organism: Haliotis cracherodii (assembly GCF_022045235.1). Taxonomy (NCBI): domain Eukaryota; kingdom Metazoa; phylum Mollusca; class Gastropoda; order Lepetellida; family Haliotidae; genus Haliotis; species Haliotis cracherodii. The sequence continues at coordinate 38,467,395 of NW_027266265.1, forward strand.
CCAGGTTCATGACCTTTTATCAGTATCATGAAGCTTAGCATGAATAACAAGTGCCATGTGACACACCATTATCTACAAAGCTTATTTTGTCATATACACGATAGTAAACTGACCTAGAGTCTTTATATTACTGTAGCATGCGATTTTATTGGTTTCTAATGATGCTTTCCTGCAAAATCTGGTATAAGATTCGTGATTGGTCAATTTTGAGCACGTGACCTAAGGTAGCTAATCAAATTACAGCAATGGTACCGTCCTCGTGTATGATGAATTTCAGATTTTGACGAAAGGTTTTTGTTAAATCGTGTTATTCTGAACATTTTAAGCAGGAAATCGCGATCTATAATAAAAATATGAAACTTCGGGGATGTATTGTGCCAGGTTACGAGGTGTGACAAAGATTTTTCATGCATTTATTTTGGCATTAAACATTATCAGTGCGGAGAAATCGAGGCGACAAAAGCTGAAATGTCATTTGAATCACACTACACACGATCACACCAAAAAGATGGAAATGTAAGTTTGACAACTTTTAGATATATTTTTGTTGATCTTATTCGTTACTTTGTGTAATATATTTAAAGATTTGATTGACACGTTTTGGCTCTTTGACTTGTTTGATGTGGACCCATTGTTGAAGTGTGTGTCCGAGAAATTTATTTTCAATAACATTGCGGGAAATAGATCTTGTGAATAATCTTTTAATCCATCAATGAAAAATAATAAATTGAAATAAATATGTATTTCAGACATTGTAAAACATGTCAGATGTAATAAATGAATGATATGACAGGTAGGTTCATAAAATTAAATACATGACTACAGCTTGGCTGCTCTACAGGCCTGCGGTGTCTGGGGACTCAGTGTTTGAGTCGTGTTGATCATCGTTTTCCAGAAATGAAATTCAATTTGTTTTTGCACATATTTATAAAAATGATTTTTACATACAAGTCATGATAATCAACAGAAATACTCCTCAGTCACTTTCATTGATAAATTAAGTGTGCCAAAGGGGCACGCAGGTAAGGAATTCACCGTGCCGTCTACAGTTTTAGGTGTGTCCTCGGCATGATGGCACTAATAATTTTGAACCCTGCTGAATCGGGGCGGTCGGGTAGCCTAGTGGTTAAAGCGTTCGCTCGTCACGCCGAAGACCCAGGTTCGATTCCCGACATGGGTACAATGTGTGAAGCCCATTTCTAGTGTCCCACGCTGTGATATTGATGGAATATTGCTTAAAGCAGTGTAAAACCATACTCACTCACTCACTCACCCTGCCGAATCATCAGGGTATGATGACACAATCGACCAGGTCACACATTTTGACCAGTCCATATTTTAGTTAGCTCAAGCGTCAGGCATTGAGTGTTGGCGAACTATTCTGACCAGGAATCCCCAAGGTGTTTGCATTAATGAACACTTGAACTGATGGCTGATAAGTAGTGGGTGTATGGTTATGGAACAGGGTCTACAAAGGTTGTTGGGTTTGAACTAAATCAGTTAGTTAACATCTCAGTTGTATGAATTTTCATTTTAAATTAAATGTATGTTTATAAACATTCAACACTAGTTTTACAAACTACATGTCACAGTGACAAGAAACCTTGCTTTCATCATGCAATTTGTTTGTAAAAAAATGGAGCAAAATTTTTATTTTCAGCCTTCCATGCATGTCTGAGGCAGATTATATTTTTTGGAAATGCCTGTCAAATCAATCAAGTGTTAACAAGAAGGTCAAAGGTCACCTCATGATGTCTTCAATATGTTACAGAAAGCTGAAAATATTTTTGTTGTTTTCAACATTACAATATTTTCAATTTGTCTTTTTAGCTTTTCTATTTATTTTATTCTTACTAATTTGCCCTCTGTACTGAATTACCAACACAGTGGGGATTGTAGATCAGTCTAGGTCCCAGCATCGCATGTTTGTTGTTAACACTGACATGATCGAGGGTCAGGTGATCAAAGTGTGTGTCATAGTACCTCAACATTGACCCATGTTCAGCAACCCATGCTTGCCCTAAAAGGCGACTTTGCTTGTTGTAAGAGGCGACTAATTGGATCGGGTGGTCAGGCTTGCTGACTTGGTTGATGATGCATGTCATCGTATCCCAATTGCATGGGTCGATGCTTATGATGTCAATCATTGGATTGTCTGATCCAGACTCGATTATTTACAGACCGCTATCAGACAGCTGGAATATTGTGGGGCGTAGCATTTAACAACAAACAAACAAACAAAACCTCAACATTGCAGAGTGTTGCTCACTCCTTCAACCAATGGATTTGCATGTTCCAGTCTCGATACTCTATAGGCCACCATGACGTTGCTGGCATATTGCTGACTGGCATGAAACAATCATTCACTCACTGACTTCATGTTCCGAGTTGATATGTTATATCCATGGCATTTTGTAAAGGTATAGATAGACTAGCACTTAGTCAGTGAAAACATTTCTTTAAAATAATTATATATTTTTTTCTTCAAAAGGACCTTTCTTCTTCTGCTGTTTTTAAGTAAACTAGACTTGGTTTAGTTTGATCTAGACTTGCCTATGGTTTTAGTTAAAATATATATATATATATATATATGTATGTATGTATGTATGTATGTATGTATGTATGTATGTATGTATGTATGTATGTATGTATGTATGTATGTATGTATGTATGTATGTATGTATGTATGTATGTATGTATGTATGTATATATATATATATATATATATTCCACAGTCATGGTGCATCAATCGTCACACCAAGCATGTGATCATTGAATACTTCCTTGTGTTCTCTTCGTCATGACATCAGATGAACATCAAACAAGGAGAGAAAATATTCAATGTATTATTTATTTCAAGTGTCCAGGCTTCCATATTGCTGACCTGATTGAGGCTCTGTACGTGTTATACGGAGGTATATTGCTCAGTCCTAGTGTAATAAGGCCGCATATTTCCTTCTTTCTGTTTGCAGAGCTTGTGCCTCGCATCTGAGCTCTTATCCAATATGTCTGGTCAACAACAAGCTATTTCAATTGTTAAGCTGTAAACTAGTCAAGCTTTTACATGGCAGTAACAATGACAGGGGCCGTACCAACACTTTCAGTGCTTTATTAAAGTGACATTGTATGTGGAGGACAGACTCTCATTCTATTTCCAGGGTGTAGTATGAAGAGGAAGACATCCCGGGGGGCCAGTAGATTAGACAGTTTGTGTAGGTTTCAGTTCAGCAGGCTCAAATTTAGTAAAGCGGTCGATTAAATGATTTGTCTGATTCAGTGACTTCTCTTTTTGTTTGTTTGATCGATAAAAATTGTCAAGCTTGCCAGTTTGATATTGACTTAGGCACGTTATATTGATAAACATACAGGTCAGATTTTAGACCTGTTCACTTTTAAAAGCTTTTGTATGTAGCCTGTTATTCTTCACATTCCTTAGTGTGACTGTTGGTCCATAAATTCCTTGTGTCTGCTGTTCGTCCATAGGTTTCTGTGTGCATGGCTCAATGTTGTGACTGATTTGGTTTCAGAATATTCATTTAGGCTTCTGAAATATGACAGTCTCCATATGGCGTCTGAGGTTATAATTGATCAAAGCATTAGTTTTTAAAATAATCAGATTACTATGGTGAATATATTACCTTAAAACATCTGTCGATATTGAAAGGAAGTGGAAACTTAACATGTACGCATACTTTCAGTTATGATGTCACTCATTTGGGTGTGATCTTGATGCTGAGAGTTAGTTAGGTCTGTTCATGGGACTCTCCATTGTTGAGTTGCGGCCAAACAAAAACAATTCTTAGTGTGAAAACATAGAAATGATGGTAATGCTCAGGATCAAGTGATGGAAAAGTCCATGCATTCCTCAGTGTGGCTCTTGGTCCATGCATTCATCAGAGTGATTGTGGGTCCATGCGTTCCTCAGTGTGACTGTTGGTCCATGCATTCCTCAGTGTGGCTGTTGGTCCATGCGTTCCTCAGTGTGGCTCTTGGTCCATGCATTCATCAGAGTGATTGTGGGTCCATGCATTCCTCAGTGTGACTGTTGGTCCATGCATTCCTCAGTGTGACTGTGGGTCCATGCATTTCTCAGTGTGATTGTGGGTCCATGCATTCCTCAGTGTGGCTGTTGGTCCATGCATTCCTCAGTGTGGCTGTTGGTCCATGCATTCCTCAGTGTGACTGTCGGTCAATGCATTCCTCAGTGTGACTGTCGGTCAATGCATTCCTCAGTGTGACTGTTGGTCCATGCATTCCTCAGTGTGACTGTTGGTCCATGCATTCCTCAGTGTGACTGCTGGTCCATACATTCCTCAGTTTAACTGTTGGTCCATGCATTCCTCAGTGTGGCTGTTGGTCCATGCATTCCTCAGTGTGACTGTTGGTCCATGCATTCCTCAGTGTGACTGTTGGTCCATACATTCCTCAGTGTGACTGTTGGTCCATACATTCCTCAGTATGACTGTTGGTCCATGCATTCCTCAGTATGGCTGTTGGTCCATGCATTCCTCAGTGTAACTGTTGGTCCATGCATTCCTCAGTGTGGCTGTTGGTCCATGCATTCCTCAGTGTGACTGTTGGTCCATACCTTCCTTATTGAAACTCATGGTTTGTACATGAAGTCATAATATTTGGTTTCTTCACCAGAATGTATCAATCATGCCTGTCTACACAGTGCCGCATTTGACCTTCCAGGAGACTCACGTTAAAATCATGATGTCGTTGATGACATGACTTTGATGTAACGTTTTCAATCTCAGGCCTGAAAATAATGTATTTTCATGCATGTAGAACTCTGCAGGAGGAGACATAGCCTGGGGTGCACACACTGTGTGAATATATCAGGGCTTTCCTAACAAGTCTATATTCCTGATCTGACAGTGAGGAATCACTTCAGTGTTTAATACTGCTGATGCATTTGTATGATCCTCAGCTTGTATAATGAGTCTTAATAACTTCAGAAGTGTTATTCAACTCCTACAGTGCCCCACCTAACTTGTGAGATCCTTGGGTTGATGTATGATCTCATTGTACTCTAACAGTGTGTCACATGTTCCCCCCTCTCTTTCTTCCTCCCCTCCTTCTCCCTCCCCTCCTTCTCCCTCCCCTCCTTCTCACTTCCTCTTCATCCCCCTCCCCTCATTTCTCTCTCCCTGTCTCCACATCTTTATTTTCGTCTTCTCCCCCTGTATCAAACCCCCCCTCACCCATCCTCTTCTCTCCTCTTCTTTCCCTTGTCCTCCTCCACATCCCTCTCCTAGACATATTGTCTCTAAGGCAATAATTATTAGTTTTAATCATACGTTCCACATTTTATTAATAATAAGAACAAGAGACTTAAGCCCTTTTAGACTTGTCTAGTAGGAGGATAGAATAACTACACATCCATGGATTTTTCTTTCAGTACAGTCTTGGAGCAAGGCTACCGTCTCCCTAACCCACCACCCTCCCGTCCATCCATCCTGCACTCACCTGGCATCCAACCCCCTTCCCCACCCTCCTTAAAATAAACCTATTCTCACTCACTATGGAAGAAAAGTATTATTGCAGATTTGAATATTGCTAAAAGCAGTGTAAAACCACACTCAATCTCTCATTCACTCACTAACGTTACTTAGGAGTTCTCAGGATTCAGTTATAGGAGATAAACTCAAGGACCCCAGGATCACCCTTTGCGTTGAACACTATTTATAAACCACCTTGGCTAAATGCAAACTGTGGAAGTCAATAAAATTATCAATTGGCTTTTTAAAATCATGTGTATGTATTAAAATCTTCTTCATGTTGAAGATAATATCATTATGAAGGTTGGGGCTACCGTCTCCCAAACCCACCACCCTCCCGTCCATCCATCCTGCACTCGCCTGGCTTCCAACCCCCTTCCCCACCCTCCTTAAAATAAACCTATTCTCACTTACTATGGAAGAAAAGTATTATTGGAGACTGTATCCCTAGTGAATAATTATAAATGAACAAATATATATTATCATCCAAAACTGGCTCCCACAGGAGATATCGCTTGGATGAGATCAAGAAAGCAATGAAATTACATCACAATGCTTTGATCTGCTTTGATCGCAAGCCTCGGAATTTTTCCACTTTTATCAACTCATGTTGATATATTTGATATCAAAAGACACTCGGGTTAGATTCTCTATCTAATCACCAATATCATCTGCCACTTTGGTTTATAATGAACACTAGTGTTTGATCGATTCAATTCTGCTGTTGTCAATGCCTTGCTGATTACACATCATTACATCCCTGAGTGTTTTGATATGATCCCTATTTACAAACACTGATCAGTAGGTGTATGTTGACAATGATTTCAGCTAAGCCTGTCTCGACCTAGTGAGGAAAATAGTTCAAGGTTGTGGCTGCAGTTTGTATGGACTGCATCTTGTCTGGCTGTGGGAACTCTGCACACCTCACTTCTCACAGATACACTACTACCTTCTGTGCTACTAAAATATTGAAATGTCCTCCCATGTATATTTATGATGATTTGTTAAAATATTGGGACTTGAGCTGGAGTGTCTGGCATGGCTTACTGTGTGAGTGAAACTGGAAATACACAGTGCAGGTCGGGTTCCACCATTGTTTGTTGAAGTGCTGGAGCTACAAGGAAATCTATATATGCTAGTAAATGACACGCAGACATCGTTACAATCCCCCAAGCAGAATTGCTTCAAGTTGGGAGTCTGCTTGTTAAGAGTCCACTTTTTAGAGTTCTGTTTTATTAATCTGAATAGCTTTATCTTACTGTTTGAATCAAAACATGGTGAATGTGCAAAACACTCATGTTAAAGGGTGGTGGTGTAGCCTTGTGGTGAAAGTGTTTGTTCGTTGTGCCGAAGACCCGAGTTCGATTCCCCACATAGGTTGGTCGTTGGTTGGTTGGTTTGTTGTTTAACGCTGCTCTCAGCAATATTCCAGCTATATGACGGAGGTCTGTAAATAATCATCGAGTCTGGACCAGACAATCCAGAGATTAATATCACTGAGCATCGATCCACGCAATTGGTGACATGCATCAACCAAGTCAGCGAGCATGACCACCTGATCCCGTTAGTTGCCTTTGATGACAAGCATAGTCACCTTTTAAGGCAAGCATGGGTTACTGAAGACGTATTCTACCCCGGAATCTTCACGGGTCCCCCACATAGGTACAATCTGTGAAGCTCATTTATGGTGTTCCCTGCCCCGATAGAGCTTGAATATAGCTAAAAGCAGTGTAAAACCACCCTCAATCTCTCATTCACTCTCTAACGTTACTTAGGAGTTCTCAAGATTCAGTTATGGGAGATAAACTCAAGGACCCCAGGATCACCCTTTGTGTCGAACACTATTTATAAACCGCCTTGGCTAAATGCAAACTGTTGAAGTCAACAACAAAATTATCAATTGGCTTTTTAAAATCATGTGTACATATTAGAATCTTCTTCATGTTGAAGATAATATCATTATAAAGGTCGGGGCTACTATTTGGTTAAACTACTGGTAGGTTTCTTGCACATTTCCCTTGGTTTTCAGCTATCCATGCTTGTCGTGAGAGGCGACTAACAGGATCGGGTGGTCGGGCCAGCAGACTTGCTCGCTGCATGTCATCATATCACAGTTGTAGATGATGCTCATGACGTCGATCACTCGATTGAAGTGACCAGATTTGATTATTTACTGACTGCAGACAATTGGCTGGAATATTGCTGCGTGAGGCGTTAATCAACAAACAAAACAAATGTGCAGTGATGTTCCTTCAGTGTAATATCATCTGGAAACAGGACCACAGGACGATGATTAGTCTGTCTCACAGACCCTGATACAGATATATATCAAATACAGCCCATGCAAGTCTATAATGTTTGGCAAGTCTAGATTACTGCAGTATCAGGAAAATGAAGAGAGTCACTGGGCTCCCTTTTATGATATTTATATTAAGATAACTGAACAACTGTTTTTTCTGTACCATATGTTAGACTAGATGAGACTAGATGTTAGTCTGGACGATTATGGCAGATGGTTTGGGTGCAGCATTCATTCCCTTGCCATGAACAGTAAGATACCTGAGATAAGTTTGAAATGAATCAGTTTTCTAATTTGATGAATATGTTGTAACACAACAGCTTGAGTTTCACAGAAAACAGAATGTCAAGCCAGCAGACATCCTTGATAATTACAGCTGTAGAAAATAATTGTTTGAGCAGTGATGGGTGTGGAGGGAGCAGTGATAGGGGTGGTGGAAGCAGTGATAGGGATGGAGGGAGCAAGGGATGGGGGTGGTTGGAGCAGTGATGGGGTGGAGGGAGCAGTGATAGGGATGGAGGGAGCAGTGATGGGGATGGAGGGAGCAGTGATGGGGTGGCGGGAGCAGTGATAGGGGTGGTGGAAGCAGTGATAGGGATGGAAGGAGCAAGGGATGGGGGTGGTTGGAGCAGTGATAGGGGTGGAGGGAGCAGTGATAAGGGTGGAGGGAGCAGTGATGGGGCTGGTGGAAGCAGTGATGGGGCTGGTGGGAGCAGTGATAGGGATGGAGGGAGCAGTGATGGGGTGGTTGGAGCAGTGATAGGGGTGGTGGAAGCAGTGATAGGGGTGGTGGGAGCAGTGATAGGGATGGAGGGAGCAGTGATGGGGTGGTTGGAGCAGTGATAGGGGTGGTGGAAGCAGTGATGGGGCTGGTGGGAGCAGTGATGGGGTGGAGGGAGCAGTGATAGGGGTGGAGGGAGCAGTGATGGGGCTGGTGGGAGCAGTGAGTGGAGGGAGCAGTGATAGGGGTGGTGGAAGCAGTGATAGGGATGGAGGGAGCAAGGAATGGGGGTGGTTGGAGCAGTGATAGGGGTGGAGGGAGCAGTGATAGGGGTGGAGGGAGCAGTGATGGGGCTGGTGGGAGCAGTGAGTGGAGGGAGCAGTGATAGGGGTTGAGGGAGCAGTGATAGGGGTGGTGGAAGCAGTGATGGGGCTGGTGGGAGCAAGGAATGGGGGTGGTTGGAGCAGTGATAGGGGTGAAGGGAGCAGTGATAGGGGTGGAGGGAGCAGTGATGGGGCTGGTGGGAGCAGTGAGTGGAGGGAGCAGTGATAGGGGTGGTGGAAGCAGTGATAGGGATGGAGGGAGCAAGGAATGGGGGTGGTTGGAGCAGTGATAGGGGTGGAGGGAGCAGTGATAGGGGTGGAGGGAGCAGTGATGGGGCTGGTGGGAGCAGTGAGTGGAGGGAGCAGTGATAGGGGTGGTGGAAGCAGTGATAGGGATGGAGGGAGCAAGGAATGGGGGTGGTTGGAGCAGTGATAGGGGTGGAGGGAGCAGTGATAGGGGTGGAGGGAGCAGTGATGGGGCTGGTGGGAGCAGTGAGTGGAGGGAGCAGTGATAGGGGTTGAGGGAGCAGTGATAGGGGTGGTGGAAGCAGTGATGGGGCTGGTGGGAGCAGTGATAGGGGTGAAGGGAGCAGTGATAGGGGTGGAGGGAGCAGTGATGGGGCTGGTGGGAGCAGTGAGTGGAGGGAGCAGTGATAGGGGTTGAGGGAGCAGTGATAGGGGTGGTGGAAGCAGTGATAGGGATGGAGGGAGCAAGGAATGGGGGTGGTGGGAGCAGTGATAGGGGTGGAGGGAGCAGTGATAGGGGTGGAGGGAGCAGTGATGGGGCTGGTGGGAGCAGTGAGTGGTTGGAGCAGTGATAGGGGTGGTGGAAGCAGTGATAGGGATGGAGGGAGCAAGGAATGGGGGTGGTTGGAGCAGTGATAGGGGTGGAGGGAGCAGTGATAGGGGTGGAGGGAGCAGTGATGGGGCTGGTGGGAGCAGTGAGTGGAGGGAGCAGTGATAGGGGTTGAGGGAGCAGTGATAGGGGTGGTGGAAGCAGTGATGGGGCTGGTGGGAGCAGTGAGTGGTTGGAGCAGTGATAGGGGTGGTGGAAGCAGTGATAGGGATGGAGGGAGCAGTGATGGGGCTGGTGGGAGCAGTGAGTGGTTGGAGCAGTGATAGGGGTGGTGGAAGCAGTGATAGGGATGGAGGGAGCAAGGAATGGGGGTGGTTGGAGCAGTGATAGGGGTGGAGGGAGCAGTGATAGGGGTGGAGGGAGCAGTGATGGGGCTGGTGGGAGCAGTGAGTGGAGGGAGCAGTGATAGGGGTTGAGGGAGCAGTGATAGGGGTGGTGGAAGCAGTGATGGGGCTGGTGGGAGCAGTGATAGGGGTGAAGGGAGCAGTGATAGGGGTGGAGGGAGCAGTGATGGGGGTGGTGGAAGCAGTGATAGGGATGGAGGGAGCAAGGGATGGGGGTGGTTGGAGCAGTGAAAGGGGTGGAGGGAGCAGGGGATGGGGGTGGTTGGAGCAGTGATAGGGGTGAAGGGAGCAGTGATAGGGGTGGAGGGAGCAGTGATGGGGCTGGTGGGAGCAGTGAGTGGAGGGAGCAGTGATAGGGGTGGTGGAAGCAGTGATAGGGATGGAGGGAGCAAGGGATGGGGGTGGTTGGAGCAGTGAAAGGGGTGGAGGGAGCAGGGGATGGGGGTGGAGGGAGCAGTGATAGGGGTGGAGGGATCAGGGGATGGGGGTGGTGGGAGCAGTGATAGGGGTGGAGGGAGCAGGAGATGGGGGTGGAGGGACCAGGAGATGGGGGTGGAGGGAGCGTGATGGGGGTGGAGGGAGCAGTGATAGTGGTGGAGGGACCAGGAGATGGGGGTGGAGGGACCAGGTGATGGGGGTGGAGGGAGCAGGGGATGGGGGTGGTGGGAGCAGTGATAGGGGTGGAGGGAACAGGGGATGGGGGTGGAGGGACCAGGTGATGGGGGTGGAGGGAGCAGTGATGAGGGTGGTTGGAGCAGGGGATAGGGTGGAGGGAACAGGGGATGGGGGTGGGGAGAGCATTGATGGGGGGTGGAGGGAGCAGGGATTGAGTGTACAGGTTTAATTCCTCTAAGTTAAGCACAGTAGGCTTATCTCCATTTTACCATGACAAAAGAAGTGTGAACACTTTTGTAAAAGCGAAAGTAAAGAGTCCTTAGTGCTATTTTAAGTTTCCACAAGTTTCCACAAGTTTCACCACAAGGAGCAGTAAGTCAAGCTGATGTTGCTGGGGTTGTCAGGACTCACTGATGCATCTCCATTGTGTACCTGATACAATAAACCCTACCCATGTTATAATTCTTTGACGATTTTCAAAAAATTGCTATTGAAGTCCATTTCTGGTGTTCCCTGTCGTGATATCACTTGAATATTGCTAAAAGAGGTGTAAAACCATACTCACTCAGTCACTCACACTCAACTGGAACATGGAGAAGTTCTTGCAAAAATGTCAAAACAGTTCACAACATCGGGTTTTAGTGGTTATTTCCTTAAACTATATTTGCCAAACATACTTTTAATAATCTAGGAACTGCATGCAAAACGGTTTCCTAAGCCCAAACAATGTTTATTTAATATCTACTGGGAAAAAGGTAGAGAAAACAGTGCTTACAGATAAATATTTTCTTTGACGGTGTGTGATCATTGAATAAATCAAGGCCTATCAATGAGTCTACATCTCTGGCATAAAAATCTGAATGCTGGATTCTAAACTAGTGATAGAAAGCCAGATATTTAGTAGTTGGTGAATTGTGGTACAAGAACAGGCTTTCTATTTAAAGGGGTGGTTGGCTAGCCTAGTGGTTAAAGTGTTTGCTCGTCACACTGAAGGTCCGAGGTTGAATCGATTCCCCACATGGGTACAACGTGTGAAGTCCAATTCTGGTGTTCCCGACTCTGATGTTGTTGGAATACTGTTAAAAGCAGCGCAAAACCCAACTCATTCGTTCGCACAACTCGCTCACTCTTAGGAACGAGCATCAAAAATGATAGATGGAGTGTCATAGGTTCACATGGCAGACATGTATCTATGATTAGATGATCAATGTATGTTAACAAATAGGGGAAGCTGATCTGTCCGTAAAACATATAACTTGAATTTCCTGATACAAGCTGTAAATCGATAACCAGGAGTGTTACCCCTCATTCATCTTAATGTCAGTTGGAAGAATATTTCAAAGAATGTTATTTAGTTCTGAAGAATTAAATATGGGAGATAAACTCAAGGACCCCAGGACTCCCCTTTGTGTTGAACACTATTAACCACCATGACCACTTGGCTAAATGCAGACTGTAGAAGTCAACAACAAAATTATCAATTGGCTTTATAAAATCATGTGCACATATTGAAATCTTCTTCATGTTGAAGATGATATCAATATAAAGGTCGGGGGCTACTTTTTTCTTAAAACTTCTTGTAGTTTACTTACCTTTTTAATAGGATGTATTATTCTTTATTCCACAACGTTTCGGTTTGCAGTGAAATAAAAAAATAATATAGTTCTACTATTTTCACGATAAAATTTATCAATTGTAGTGTTCCATTGGCATTTATTATCCTCCGTCCTAAAGTGGGCGGGGGTGGGGGGATATTGGAACTGAGTTTGTCCATCCATCCGTTTCTCAAACTGGGGACACATGTTCTCAAAAACTATTTAAGTTAGAGAAATGAAAATTTACACATTGTCATTACTGGTCATGATCTTAAATGAGTTCGAAAATTAGTGTCTTAAAGTCATTTTCGACAGAGTTATAGCCCTTGCTTCGTGCTTTTCAACTCAGTGCATGGTGTCTGCAATGGGGACAAGTTTTATCAGAAACTACTAATCTGACACGAACGACGAGTTTTCATGCTTATCTAAGTGATACTTGTCAGGACTGAGTGCGAAACTTGGTTCTGTAAATTATTTTTTTACAGACTTATTGCCCTTGCTCCATGCTTTTCAACTTCGTGCATAGTGTCGGAAATGGAGACAAGTTTACTCAGAAACTACTAATCTGACACGAACGACGAGTTTGCATGCTTATCTTAGTGATACTTGTCAGGACTGAGTGCGAAACTTGGTTCTGTAAAATATTTTTTTACAGACTTATTGCTCTTGCTCCATGCTTTTCAACTTCGTGCATTGTGTCGGAAATGGAGACAAGTTTACTCAGAAACTACTTATCTGACATGAACGACGAGTTTGCATGCTTATCTAAGTGATACTTGTCAGGACTGAGTGCGAAACTTGGTTCTGTAAATTATTTTTTTACAGACTTATTGCCCTTGCTCCATGCTTTTCAACTTCGTGCATAGTGTCGGAAATGGAGACAAGTTTACTCAGAAACTACTAATCTGACATGAACGACGAGTTTGCATGCTTATCTAAGTGATACTTGTCAGGACTGAGTTCGAAACTTGGTTCTGTAAAATATTTTTTTACAGACTTATAGCCCTTTTCAACTTTGTGCATGGTGTCTAAAATGGAGACAAGTTTTCTCAGAAACTACTGTAGGTACATGAATGAAAAGTTGCAAGTGTAACTATGAGACACTTTTTTTTGACAAAAATTGGTCCTATACTTACTTTTTTCAAGAGGTACTTCCAATGCTATATGTTCTTAGATTTTGAGCATACACAGTTACGGCCCTTGATCCATGTTATTTTAAAAGTGTATTGTGTCTGCAAAGTGCCATGAATTATTTGTTCCAGAGAAGGGGACTTTTGTGTGTATTACTTTCACATTTAGGGACCCGAGTGCCGATCTCTTCTTAAGGCTTTATTATAGTACTCTTTTTTTTAAAAGTTACCATTCACTACTAAATGAACAAGCAAAAGTCTAATGTTCCCCATGGCAGTGGATAGTGATAACAGCAGTAGAAACTAACTGTTTCAGTACACTAGTCCTTATAATAACACTCTTAATAATGCAAAACTCTTAATAATGGCAGATTTCTACTCGTCCTTAGGATACCTTAACTATTGGGCTTTTTGTAAGGACTATAGGACTAGTGCCAATTTCTAATGCTGGGTAATGCTGTTTTCTTGTGTTTCATTGAGGTATCAGTTTTTCAGTCAGTATATACTTTAATTGCCATCTTATGAAATCAATTCATCTGCTGTTTCCATGGAAACTCTGACACCGGTTTGTACTTTTGCGTTCATCAAAAACAAGTTGCCTGATTTTGTACGGCGTCTTGTGTTATCAATTACATGTTTCATGTATCTGGATTATTATCTTTTTGTGCTGTTTTTTCGTTTGAATTTCCCATTAGCCATAGTCTCTGAGTAAATAATGATTTTCCAGTTGATCCTTCAAAGTTTTTGAAGAGAACAGCTTTATATTTTTATGGCTTGCTGTTTGCTCCTTCATATAAAAAACCTGTTATTTTTTAATATACATATTTAGATTTGATCTGTACTAAACATATCCTGTGTTATTTTACGTGTTTAAGTATTTGATATTTCAAGCTTTTGTTTGATTTATTTAATGCAACTTTCTTCAGATTCTGATAACCGTATTCGAAGTTATAAGCGCCCACGGCGCTCTCAAAATTAGAAATAGGGGGCTCTTATTAGAATGTTATTTTAGTGGAAAAAACAGAGTTGAAAGATAAATTTCGTGGTTTATGCTGACAGCCTGAAATGTTTATGTATGACAGATATATTTTTCCAGAATTGCCCATAATGCCCATAATTAAGGGTGCATAAAACACACGAGTGCATATTATATGCGAATAAATAAGTCTTGTGTACATTGATCACTCGGAAGGGGTGCTGATTGGGATTGTTCAATAGCCAATATCTTAGCAAATGTCGCCGTGGGCGCTTATTAGAGCGGGGCGCTTATTACGTCGAATACGGTATATTCAATGTTCAAAGATTTATTTGATGTCAGTTACATCAGCTGGAACTATGTATCAGATTAGCTAGGAATAATGTCATATCCAAGATGATGTTTCCATAGTAACGAGATCAGGTGCTCAGGCTGTGAAATTCACCATGTTACATACTATCAGACTTGTATTGTCCAGTGTGGGTGCAATGATATTACTCATTACACACCAGCTTGCAGCTCATGACCCCGACCTGCCTCTGTGGTCTAGTGGTAGAGCGTACGCCTGGAGAGCAGAAGGTCCAGGGTTCGATCCCCGGCCTGGTCATACCGAAAGACGTTAAAAGATGGTACTTGTTGTTACCCTGTCTGGCGCTCTGCATTAAGGGGCTAAAACAAGGACTGGCTGGCTCGGAGTCAGTATACTGTGTCTGAGTGGGGTATTCATGTTAAACTGCGGCATTGTATCTCAGTGAGCTAGCACTATAAGTCGACATTAGTCCGGACTAGTACAAGCAGCCACATACACACACATGCATGCACATTGGTATATAAGTGCAATAATTTTGGACGCGACGTTAAACCCAATTTCACCTCACCTCATGACTCTGAAGAGTAATATTTCAACACCTTTGGAACACAATGGAATTAGCGTTGGATTGTGTTTACCTCCACTTATTTAGCCAATGATCTAGTTTTGGTGAGAGGATGCAAAGGTATACCGTATTCGACGTAATAAGTGCCCCGCTCTAATAAGTGCCCACGGCGATTTTTGCTAATATATTGGCTGGTGAACAATCCCAATTGGCACCCCTTCCGATTGATCAATGTATACAAGACTTATTTATTCGCGTATATGCACCCTTAATTACGGGCAATTAAATTCTAGAAAAATATATCTGTCATGTTTAATACGCAGACTTTTTTTGGTATCATTTCAGGCTGTCAGCATAAAACACGAAATTTACGATCTGTCAACACTGTTTTTTTTCTCACCATCTACTAAAAAGAGCCCCTATTTCTATTTTTAAGAGCGCCCTGGGCGTTTATTATGTCGAATACGGTAGTTGTAATCAGTTGAATTATTGTCATGAGTTTGAGGAAGTACTGGTCATATGAGTATGTTGACAAAGTACGCTATTACTACCCTGTGGGTATCACAGGTTAAAATAGGTGTCAGCAGCCTGTTTGTCTACAAGGTGACTTCCATCCTCAGTGTTTCCCTGCTTATAATATCAATCACTTGATTGTCTGGGCCTTACTGGATAATTTGCATGTCACTGTTTTTTAGCTTGAATATTGCCGAGTGCAGTATTTGGCAAGAAACTAAAAAACTCAAACTTGAACTTTTAATAGGTCTGTGACTTAATCACAAGCCTGAAGCCCAAATGTTGTACATTTTTGTCACCTTTGAAGATCCTGGTCAGAATTATAGGTCTTCAGCAACCCATGCTTGCCATAAAAAGGGACTACGCTTGTCATAAGAGGCGACTAACGGGATTGGGTGGTTGGACTCGGTGACTTGGTTGGTGCATGTCATTGTATCCCAATTGTGTGGATCGATGCTCATGATGTCAATCATTGGATTGGCTGGTCCAGACTCAATTATTTACAAACCGCTATCATAGAGCTGGACTATTGCTGAGTGTGGCGTTAAAGAACAAAGAAACAAACAAAGAAACAAACAAACATTTTTGTCCATCAGTGTGGTTCCATTTGTTTACATTGCAAGATCACATGTGAGACTTTGCACCCAAGACATTTTCATAGAATATTGATCAACATATCATTGGACCCTTAACTTGTTTGGTGTAGTATTACTGATAGGGAATAAATTAAACCTTTAAGGACATTCAGCGCCAGGTCTGCAGCAAATGTCAGAAACAATTCCTAAATTGGAATTAAAACTTTCCAAAATGATGTTTTTGAAGTTATATTAACTAATGACATGGCTCTGCAGAGATGACTTGCATTTCACTGATAACTGGGCCAATTGAGGGAACAAGGCTTTAATCCTTACCATTTCATTATTGCATTGAATACAATGTTCAAGTCTGAATTTAATTTTTTAAAATCCCAGTTTTGTACAAAATGATGTTTTTTTGCCGATTTGCCTGCCAACGGCACTTTGTTTAGAATCCCAGATAAAGTCCTGAGAAGCTTGCATGAAATGGATGTTTTTTTAGTTGAGTCTAGTCCAGGGGACTTGTGTAAATCTTATTTCACTGGTCCTCAGAGTTTGGTGGTGGCCAGCTCTAACTGCCAAAAATGTTCATTATGTTTACATTTTCTGTCAGTTTTATTCAGTTCCAATTTATAGGAAAATTCAAGTGTTGAAAACTGGTTCAAAATTAGAGTCCTCAAGTGCTCCTGTTCAATGAGAGCTATCATCATTGGATTTCTACTTTTCCATACATACAATTAAGTTGTCTCTGGCTAGGGTACTAGCGTGAACTTTGAAGGCTGCTGGGTATACATTCAATAGTCATCCAAGGATTTTATGTTACAACATAAAGGCCAGTAATAAAAGTGGTACTGTATTCGACATAATAAGCGCCCAGGGCGCTCTCAAAATGAGAAATAGTGGGCTCTTATTAGAATAAAATTTTGGTGAAAAACAACAGAGTTGAAAGATACATTTCATGGTTTATGCTGACATCCTGAAATGATACCAAAAAAAGTCTGTGTGTATTACACATGACAGATATATTTTTCAAGAATTTAATTGCCCATAATTAAGGGTGCATATAACATACGAGTGTGTACTATACACGAATAAATAAGTCTTGTGTACATTGATCAATCGGAAGGAATTGGAATTGTTCACTAGCCAATTTATTAGCAAATATCGCCGTGGGCGCTTATTAGAGCAGGGCGCTTATTACGTCGAATACGGTATTTGTATTGCTGCCATTCTTTTGGTTTGAGATCCCTGTTTACTTTTTGACCCACGTGTCACAAGAGTGTGTTATGAGAAGCACAAGTATGAAGATAAATAATAAAAACATCCTTCTGATCGACATGGTACACATCTGCCAAGCTTCTCACAGACATTGAAATGTGCTTGTATAGATTTACAAGGCTTCAGTGACAAAATGCTGAGTTTGTATTTTTATGGGTGTTAGCGACCTCCAAAGAGGCCTTGACAATCCTTGTAGAGTGCTTGAGTTTTACTTAAAGTGCATATCTATAATAGCAGATAGTAGGACAGGCCGCTACCAGCTATTTGTTAACTTTAGTGTTTGTACCCTTTTGCATGAATTGAGGCTTTTAAATTAGAATGTGGCAACACATATAATTTATCCCCCGGTAGGGTTCTTCCGTTCTCAGTTATGTCCCTATAGCAGCCTATACTGGTTGTAGAAGGTTACCAAATGGATCTGGGCCCACTTGCACAAAGCGATCTTAGCGCTAAGTCATGACCGTAACTCCCATACTTTAACATTAACTTACAATGGTCGTTGCGCTAAGATCGCTTTGTGCAAGTGGGCCCAGGTGGTCAGGTCCGGTGACTTGGTTGATTGACTGTCATCTAACACTGATCCCAATGGTGCTGATTGTTGCCAACAATATCAATCACTGGATTGTCTGGTCCAGACAGATTACTTTCAGGCTACAGCTGGATTATTTTTGAGTGCGGTATAAAACAAGAAACAAAAAAACATAAAATACTCAATATTTGGAATACTTTTAATTCGGACCCCGTTGGAAATTCTGGAATAGAATATGATCGCACTAAAATCCGATCTTTGACTGTGATACATTACCTCTGTGAAGATCTGACAAACCCTCCATCTCACTAACACAACAATACTCACAACACACCATCACTCACTACACACCATCACTCTCTACACACCATCACTCTCTACACACCATCACTCACTACACACCATCACTCTGTACACACCATCACTCACTACACACCATCACTCTCTACACACCATCACTCACTACACACTATCACTCACTATACACCATCACTCACTATACACCATTACTCACTATACACCATCACTCACTACACACTATCACTCACTATACACTATCACTCACTACACACTATCACTCACTATACACCATCACTCACTATACACCATTACTCACTACACACCATCACTCACTACACACCATCACTCACTACACACCATCACTCACTACACACCATCACTCACTACACACCATCACTCTCTACACTCACTACACACCATCACTCACTACACACCATTACTCACTAAACACCATCACTCACTACACACCATCACTCACTACACACCATCACTCACAACACACCATCACTCACTACACACCATCACTCTCTACACACCATTACTCACTACACACCATCACTCTCTACACACCATTACTCACTACACACCATCACTCACAACACACCATCACTCACTATACACCATCACTCACTACACACCATCACTCACTATACACCATTACTCACTACACACCATCACTCAATACACACCATAACTCACTACACACCATCACTCACTACACACCATCACTCACTACACACCATCACTCACTACACACCATTACTCACTACACACTATCACTCTCTACACACCATTACTCTCTACACACCACCACTCACTACACACCATCACTCTCTACACACCATCACTCACTACACACCATCACTCACTACACACCATCACTCACTACACACCATTACTCTCTACACACCATCACTCACTACACACCATTACTCTCTACACACCATCACTCACTACACACCATCACTCACTACACACCATCACTCACTACACACCATCACTCACTACACACCATTACTCTCTACACACCATCACTCACTACACACCATCACTCTCTACACACCATTACTCTCTACACACCACCACTCACTACACACCATCACTCACTACACACCATTACTCTCTACACACCATTACTCTCTACACACCACCACTCACTACACACCATTACTCTCTACACACCATCACTCACTACACACCATTACTCTCTACACACCATCACTCACTACACACCATCACTCTCTACACACCATCACTCACTACACACCATCACTCACTACACACCATTACTCTCTACACACCATCACTCACTACACACCATTACTCTCTACACACCATCACTCACTACACACCATTACTCACTACACACCATTCACTCATCCATTCATTTACTCACCCTTTCACTCACTTGCTAACACACCATCCACTCAATCACCCACTTACACGTGACATGCAGACCCAGCTGGGTCCATGTAAGTCCTGATGATCCTGGATGATGCTCTGTTAGTGGTTGTTTGTGTCGGGCATGCTTGAACCCTTGTGCAGATGTGTTTTATATTGATTTGTTATAGGTTCATAACGCATTGATGTGGCCTGGCCAGGTTTTGTGGGCTGCTTTATTGATCACCACTGTCCACCTTACTCACCTAGACGTGAAACAAACAAAATAAAATTTGTTCCAAAATATGGTTTTCATGTTGAAGGCGCTTTAGTTAAGTACCGTATTTCCTCTATTAGGCGCCAGCCAGCCCAAACACCCCAGCTTCTAAGTGATGCCAGGTCCAACGCTCTGACCAGGAATAGAAGCAAGGTCTTCAGTTAACAGTGTACTATTTTATATTGTGATATGTTGGGGATTTATAATGGCTGTTTCCTGCAAATGTATCCTTTGTATGACTAGAGTTTGGGATTTGGAAAGGTAGTCAGTTGCCACTGTGTCAGCATTAAAGAGAATAGATGCCAGGTCTCTATAAGACAGGTCATCTGCTTCAGGCAAGTTTATGGATGCCCGATCGTCTAATAGGGGAAATACGGTATTTTGATTGCCACTATAAGACCAATGCTGACAATTACTGCACATGTGTTTACACTGGTTGTTTGTCAAGTTTAAGAGACAAACAGGCCATTTAAGTACTCTCAAGGCAAAAAGTTGTTGGTGACATTCTGTGGATAATCTCTCCATTCTATTATGAGAAGTACCTTGGGCCCTTCCACCGCCTCGTTTTGGATGTGACATCACCGTCTCCATCCCTCTAATAATTAATTTGGTGCAGAATTTCTCTTGCTTATTTGCTTGAAATCAACAACTGGACTTAAAAACAGAACTATTTGGGCCAATGGATCCAGGGTATAAATCTCTAGCCAGTATATAGGCTGATCTTCGGCTTGGCTGTTTGTCTTCAAGAACTTGAAGCATACTGTTGTGGTAATGTGATAAAAATGAAGTTCTAAACTTCTGTTTTTTGCTTTCCCCTTGAATTCCCAGTCTATTATCATGCTCCTTCCAATCGTGTATTAGAGACCTGGCTGGTATTAGAGACCTAGCGTGTATTCGAGGAAATATAGATATGTTTTACAGTTTATATGTGGGTATTCGATCAGCAGCCATTTTCTATGAATTGATATGTAGGCTATCTATGTATTCATACGCATGTTTTTTTTGTGAAAAGGCTTAATGTATTTGAAAGGGGTTTCCGTAGCAAAAAGGAAACCTCTTTTTAACCAATCAGAATCAAGCATTCATCAATGTCATGGTAGAATATCATGCTCCTTCCAATCTCCCTCTTCACAAATGTGTGGAGACAACAGCCCACACGAGTGTATTGCATTTACAAGCATTTTGGAGGCATCTATGTGGAGGAATTTGAAGGAGACAAACCTGTGTTGTCAAGATACAGAATGAGTGTGTTTCGGAAGGTTAAGATGACTGGTAAATTGCAAGACACAACAAACGCTGAGATGGTTAAAACATTATTTAGTCTGGGGCAGTAGGGTGACCTTGTGGTTAAAGCCTTGTTTCGCCAAAGATCTGGGTTCGATACCCCAATTTGTGAAACCCCATTTCTAGTGTCTCTGACATTGCTGGAATATTGCTAAAAGCAGCGTCAAACTATACTTGCTCATTGCTCACTTTCTAATTTGCACACTCGCGCACTCACACAGTAACACATTGTCCATTGTTTTTGTCCACTGTCATGATCTTGCTGCAAAGCATGTACGGTGAAACAACATTAAACCGAAAGTAATGGCCGTGAGAAATTGACTGGACTAAATTTCCGAATTAGCAAATCATGTTGGGAATTGTCACATGTGTATGTGTAGAATTGCTCAACAGTATTCATCCCCAAAGGAAGAATTTCTGGGATGTCTAACAGGGATTTCTGTCTTTCAAAATTGAACATGAAACCTACATCACTATTTCACCGGTCTGCAGAGATGTAGAAGATAGATATTGTGAACTCATACAGGTATAAATCTTGGCAGAATGCTGATGTGATTGTCTAAGACTCTCCCTTTTCTTGTCAGGAGGGGCCCGCCACTTCAGCACCTCCTCCGGTCGTCAACAGCAACAAGATGGTGACAAAGATGACAAGGACGATAAGGACAAGAAAAATGGTGAGATAGCCTAATTTATTCCCATCTTAAACAGTGCCTACATTCTTCCCATGTACACAGTGCCTACATTTTTTTCCCGTATTACATAGTGCCTACATTCTTCCCATATCACACGATGCCTACTTTGTCCCCTTATAACAGTACCTACTTTCTCCAGTACTACACAGTGCCTACTTTCTCCAGTATTACACAGTGCCTACTTTCTCCAGTACTACACAGTGCTTACTTTCTCCAGTACTACACAGTGCCTACTTTCTCCAGTACTACACAGTGCCTACTTTCTCCAGTACTACACAGTGCCTACTTTCTCCAGTATTACACAGTGCCTACTTTCTCAAGTATTACACAGTGCCTACTTTCTCCAGTACTACACAGTACTTACTTTCTCCAGTACTACAGTGCTACTTTCTCCAGTACTACACAGTGCCTACTTTCTCCAGTACTACACAGTGCTACTTTCTCCAGTACTACACAGTGCCTACTTTCTCGAGTACTGCACAGTGCCAAATTTCTCCAGTACTACACAGTGCCTACTTTCTCTAGTACTACACAGTGCCTACTTTCTCCAGTATTACACAGTGCCTACTTTCTCCAGTATTACACAGTGCTACTCTCTCCAGTATTACACAGTGCTACTTTCTCCAGTACTACACAGTGCCTACTTTCTCCAATATTACACAGTGCCTACTTTCTCTAGTACTACACAGTGCCTACTTTCTCCAGTATTACACAGTGCCTACTTTCTCCAGTACTACACTGTGCCTACTTTCTCCAGTACTACACAGTGCCTACTTTCTCCAGTATTACACAGTGCCTACTTTCTCTAGTACTACACAGTGCCTACTTTCTCCAGTATTACACAGTGCCTACTTTCTCTAGTACTACACAGTGCCTAATTTCTCCAGTACTACACAGTGCCTAATTTCTCCAGTACTACACAGTGCCTACTTTCTCCTATATTACACAGTGCCTACTTTCTCCAGTACTACACAGAGCCTACTTTCTCCAGTACTACACTGTGCCTACTTTCTCCAGTACTACACAGTGCTACTTTCTCCAGTATTACCCAGTGCCTACTTTCTCCAGTATTACACAGTGCCTACTTTCTCCAGTATTATACAGTGCCTACTTTCTCCAGTATTACACAGTGCCTACTTTCTCCAGTATTACACAGTGCCTACTTTCTCCAGTATTACACAGTGCTACTTTCTCCAGTATTACACAGTGCCTACTTTCTCCAGTACTACACAGTGCCTACTTTCTCCACATATAACACTGTACACACTCTCGGTTCACCTGTATTTAGATTGGATTCAAGCATGATGCAGCTGTATCTATCTCTCAATGATCAATCACTTCTTCTAAACTGGTAATTGTCTTGTGACAGCTCTCCTGCTCTTGGCCTGCAGAAATTCATAGATGAATGTCCTTACCCAGACAAAACATGGCAACTGTACACCCTCCCCTGAATGGTAATCTGTTAGAGGTGGCATTGATGCAACATTCAGCGTCTCTCGTAACATAACAATGATAATACTATCTTCGGAAATGAACCTTCATTACAAAGCTTGGTTAAAGTAATTTATTATGGGCTTTCAAATTAATCATATTTCATATGTTCTCTTATATCAAGCAGAGCTCCAGATAAGCTGCGTATCTGCGTAAAATATGCATCAGAAATACGCAGTAAAATAAAATTCAACAAACATTACAGATACGCTACAAAAATAAAACTTGTATGTATCATCAAAATATTGTGAAGTAACCCTGAGTATTCGATTAGCAAATCAGCAACTTATTATGAAATTATAATTGGGCATTCCGTCAACCTTGCCAAACTCCACGATGACAGTTACATCATGATCATTCGCCATCACACTTCCTTGTTAAGGTATCGTGGTATTTTTGAGTCCTATAAAGCTCTCGAACCCACACAACACCAGTTTGCAGGGACTTGATGAATAGTGTTTTTAAATATTTAACTTAAATACCCACATGTGTAAAAAATAGTGGGTAACAGAAATTTGAATACCCAGATAGAATAACTGATACCCAATGATTTTAAAATGCATGGGTAAAATACCCACAACGCCAAAAGCTCATCTGGAGCTCTGTCATGTCAGGTCAGCAGAAAAGCCTCCATGTGAAAGAGTAGAAAGCTGGTGTACTGGCTGGTGGAACAATTTCCATTTTACTCTTGGTGATAAAGGTGGACATTGTCACTTTAATGGGAAAGTCCAGCACAGCACACATGAACTCACAATGTGAATACTCCGTGCTAATTGAAACATGTTTGCATTAGGATTCTTGTACGTTAAAGAGTAGGGCCATGGCAGATCGATGCATGCTCTGATGTTATGCTTGTTGGTGTCAATGATGGGGAATTAACACGCCAGATTGTTAAATGACCACACCTTTTGTGGCTGTTGATGGCAGGTGTCCACTTGTCAAGGGATTACGGTGTTATTGGCAGTGGGAACATAAATCTAGGATTGCACTGGTTTTTGAGACACGTCAACTGACAATAACAACACTATTGTTGTCAGTAAGCACTCATGACAAGGACGGCACTATAATTGTCAGTAGACAGACCTGACAAAGACAACATTATTGTTGTCAGTAGACACACCTGACAAGGACGACACTATTGTAAGTAGACACACCTGACAAAGACAACAATTTTGTTGTCAGTAGACACACCTGACAAGGACGACACTATTGTCAGTAGACACACACCTGACAAAGAATACAATTTTGTTGTCAGTAGACACACCTGAAAAGTACAACACTATTTTTGTCAGATATAAGACACACCTGACAAGGACAGCACTTTTGTCAGTAGACACACCTGACAAGGACAGCACTTTTGTCAGTAGGCACACCTGACAAGGACAACACTTTTGTCAGTAGGCACACCTGACAAGGACAACACTATTGTCAGTAGGCACACCTGACAAGGACAACACTATTGTCAGTAGGCACACCTGACAAGGACAGCACTATTGTCAGTGGACACACCTGACAAAGACAACACTATTGTCAGTAGGCACACCTGACAAGGACAGCACTATTGTCAGTGGACACACCTGACAAGGACAACACTATTGTCAGTAGACACACCTGACAAGGACAGCACTAGTGTCAGTAGACACAGCTGACAAAGACAACACTATTGTCAGTAGACACACCTGACAAGGACAACACTATTGTCAGTAGACACACACCTGACAAAGACAACAATTTTGTTGAGCATTGATCTAAACAACTGGGGTACAAAGACATGCATCAACCAAGTCAGCAAGCCTGATCACCCGATCCCGTTAGACGAAAAGCATGGGTTGCTGAAGATTAATTCTAACCTATGTGGTTGCTGTTACATGGCACTGATTCACCCTAGGGACTAGTAAAGATTCTGTTATACCTGCTGCTGGAAGTGTTATGATAATAATTATGCATTCAATTTACTCCAGTTTCTGTGAACAATTTGTCAAATTTGTCTGAATGTTGCTATGTTTACTCACTGTCCGAAACAACTGGCTGCCCATGGCTGGTAACTTTTTTGTTGGGCTGCATGAAATTTTCCTCCACTTTCCTGACTCTCTTGCAAATCATTTTAAGAAAACTTATGTATTCAGTTATATCATAACTCCTTGTAGATTCTCAAATAATTGTTTGCATTATTTAAACTGAATCAAGACGCGATTTCTTCTCTTATTTTGCTCTCTTGATTTTTCAATATCATAATGTCTGAATGTGGGCAGTAACTTTGAAGGTGGGCAGGCAATATTTATGGGTCACCTGCCTGACTGTCTGGTTGGGATTTTGTTATTTCAAACACCGGTTCTACTTGCAGAGAAAGATAAGCTTCCCCCTCTGCCCCGGCTCCTCATCTGGTTCTGGCTTGCAGTGACGGTGTACACTGCAATGCGTATGACGCAGGAACAAGACACCAACTACTACAGATACATCTCCTGGAACGAGTTCTACCATGACATGCTTGCCAAAGGGGAGGTAACTCCATTTTCTGGCTTATATTGTTTGGAGTAATTTCACTGGGATGGCACTCATTCACAGATTCGCAGAATAACACGTATCAGAAAGGTGACATGCAGTGATATAACTGAAAAACTTTTCAAAGCAGCATTATTCGGAACCAAGCTTATGCAAGTTAATCCGATTCACGATAAATTTTCATGTATTGATAGCAACCTCATGTAGGTTTGTAATAATGAACATCAGAATATTAAGTCCACTATTGAACCATGTGTACAGAATACTAAGTCCACCATTGAACCGTGTGTACAGAATACTAAGTCAACTATTGAACCGTGTACAGAATACTAAGTCAACTTCAGTCATGCCCTGCTTATACGGACTTCAGATATCTGGAAACTTCGGTTCCTGGACGATTTTCATTCAAAACGAAATAATTACTATATAAATTTACCTGTATATACGGAAATTCAGTTTCCGGAACCGGATGGTCATTTTCATACACAAAACACTGAAATGCACACAAAATTGTCTCACTTACCCAGACAATACACTTCTGCTGGTGGTAATCCTTCTGCTGATGGTCATCCTTTGATTCGTGAGAAGTCAATTAACCAAGTGACACTGCGTTACGTTTGAGACGAGCTTGTTTATTGTACATGTAATCCCATTTGATAAATATGGCATCTGTGGAGGTCAGAGGTCAAAGTTGTGACTTCAAACTGTGAGTATGGCCTGTCAACCAGCGAAACATAAGCGACACACGATTTTGGTGGCAAAATGGACATTTCTGACTTTACATATTCTCGTGGGTGGCGATCTGGACAATTTGGAATAATTGTTTAAAATTCAAACCTCAAAATGTGGTAAAGTTCAAACTTCCATGACAGATTTTTTTAAACGTGTATGTCTTGAATTCAGATTGAGTGGATGTATCTGTTTGCTCTGTCATCTGTCATGAGTTGCATAATTGAAGGGAAGTAACTCTTCAGTAAGAAGCTCGTTTCAGTTATACGGAAATTCGTTTACACGGACAAATTGTGAAATGACACAAGTGTCCGTATAAACGAGGCAAGACTGTATATGTATAGGATAATAAGTCAACTATTGAACCGTGTGTACGGAAAAATTAGTCAACTATTAAACCGGGTACAGAATACTAAGTCAACTATTGAACCATGTGTACTGAATACTAAGTCAACTATTGAACCGTGTACAGAATACTAAGTCAACTATTGAACCATGTGTACAGAATACTAAGTCAACTATTGAACCGTGTGTACAGAATACTAAGTCAACTATTGAACCGTGTACAGTATACTAAGTCAACTATTGAACCTTGTGTACAGATTCCAAGACCACTATTGAATCTGATGTGGCCTTGTGTACAGAATACTTGGCACTAGAACTGCAGCCTTGTTGAATATATTTGGTTTGTTAGGTCAAATTTGTTTATTTTCTTGTTAAACAGACAAGGTTACCCTAAACGTTGCAAATGGAGAAAAATATTTAAAAATTTCCTCTTTGATTGAAAATATATTTTTACAAATATATGGCCTTTTGTCACAAGAGTTTATTTGAGGAACTGAACCTCAACTAAATCATGTTGATATTTTTCTTCTTCTCCTGCCTGTTGGCACATGGAAATAAGAAATTAAATTACTCTTGCATAAGGCAATCATTATCTAGATCTGGCTTCATTATCGCCAAAATTATTAAATTTTTATTCCATATGTTGATCAAATCAGTAGATAACCTATTTCCTGAACACCTTAGCGCCATCCTCTGCCATAGTTAGACGCAAACCGATCTGTCATTTACACTGACAGGTCGTAACTCTTCAGGGGTAACAAACACTACATCATCTCTAGAAGAAAACAAATTACAAACTGGATACACCAGATCCAAGATTAATGCTACTTCACTTTCTCCACCAATTTATCAGCACCCAGATGCTGGAGGTAATTATAGGTTATAAGCTGTTGCACCTCCTGACTGCATATGGTTGGTCAGTGGATATTAATATCTGTGGTTATGGATGCCTGTGGCAGGTGATGTGGTATAAGGGGTCAATATTGCCTGGTAATATTCTCTCTGGCTCTGTCTGTAATTAATGGAGAATAGAGTAGCCTAGGCTCCCTGGTTTCAACATTGATGTTTGATTGTGATGAAGCTGTGGTCCATTAGTCAAGGATGCATTCTGGGGGTGGTCAGGTTGTTCATGAGGTCGTTGTGTTGGTGGAACGAAGAGGTTTTCGAATATGATGCCTCTTATTTTCGTTTGTGTGCATAAAGATGTTCCCAATACCTGTTAAAATAATCAATATGATATCATTTTCCTTTGTTCTTGTTTTTGTTTCATGTAGAAAACAAAATAAATCCAGTGTAATTTTATGTTATTAGCCTATTTTGGGGGTTGTAAATAAAGAACAAACATTTCCAATTTTCTTTTTTATTAATAAATTATCATGATAAATACTAGCAATTATAGGTCTTTGATTGTCATGTGTGCCAATAAACAATCATTTCCAGTATGGTGAATTAATGGAATAACAACAATCATGCTGTATATGGGGCGGTCGGGTAGCCTAGGTAGGAATAGATCTCCAGGAGCCTATACTGGTCATCAAAGGCAACTGAATGTATTTGGGCTCAGACTCTGTGTGTTGGGTCCCTTGGGCATGCCAGAAACCTATGATTGTTCACCCCAATTATGTTTCTGGGTTTTTCTGCACCATACCTGTGCTCTTGGGTTTGACAGAAGTGGTAAACATCTTAAGATCTGCATCATTTCGGGCTTTAATTCCTCCAACATTAAGATGACACACCGTGATGTAACTGGAATACTGTTAAAAGTGGCGTTAAACCCAACTCACTCACTCACTCAGGCTCTGTGACTTGTTCATTGCTTGTCGTCGTGCCCGGACGGCATTGATCTTTGCTCATACTATCAATCATTTGATTATTTACAGGATGCTGTCATATGAATGGGACATTATCGAACAATTGCTAAGTGCGGCATTAACCAATAAACAAACCAGTTTCTGTTGGGAACCCTTTCATTACTAATGTCATTTTCATGATTTGTTGATCTGGACAATGGACCTTGATTGAAGATTTAAACAGGGTCACCTAACCACAAGAGAAGATTTAGTAAGGAAATTCAAAACCTGAACTTGTTTTTATATTGGAAAAAAAGATATACCGTATTCGACGTAATAAGCGCCCAGGGCGCTCTCAAAATTAGACATAGGGGGCTCTTATAAGAATATTATTTTGGTGAAAAAAAACAGTTGAAAGATAAATTGCGTGGTTTATGCTGACAGCCTGAAATGTTTAAGTACGACAGATATATTTTTCCAGAATTTAATTGCCCATAACTAAGGGTGTATAAAACACACGAGTGCATATTATACGCGAAAATATAAGTCTTGTGTACATTGATCAATCGGAAGGGGCGTCAATTGGGATTGTTCACTAGCCAATAAATTAGCAAATATCGCCGTGGGCGCTTATTGGAGCGGGGCGCTTATTACGTAGAATACGGTAGTTTGATAATCAATTTGCTTTTATGATAACAAACATCATCAGTAGTTAACATCTACGATATTCACCACTAGGGGCTTCTCTCCCATACTTAGCCGACAGGCTGTGATATAACTGGAATATTGTTCAGGAAAGTATTAGCTGTTCTCACTCAGTAGAAATATTCTGAAAGAGAGCTTTCATGTTTGCTCTGCATTATACACAAAGTTTGCAGTGTTTGTGTGTAGAGATTTATCATGAATATCTGGAACCCCCGACTGAGCTTTACCATTGTGCTTTTGAGACCAGTTCTCATCCATAACAGTGTACAGGAATCGCAGCCTTTCTGATGAATCGGTCACATGTTTCAATATCATATGGATAAATATCAAAGTTTAAATTTGATGCTTGATATTGCATTAATTTTTTTTTCCGATTTGCTTTGATGTATAAGGATTTTTCTTGTGGAATTACCAGTCCTACTTACGGGTCATATTTCAGCTGTTTGTGTTAAATGTCATAGCATTGGCGAGGGGAGGTTTGTGAGAAGTACTGGTATGATTTATTGACTGCTGATAGCACTAGCTGAGTACGGGTATTGTTGGGCTAATGTCAATTAACTCTTGTCATCCATCTTGCCAGCTTGCTGATGTGTCAAACAGGTTCTTTGCCCTAAACATCTGTGGTAATTTTATTTTATGAATGTGATACCTATTAAAGGCATTGTCTATTGGTCGAAAAACTTCCAGTTTTTTATATATTTTCATAGTTGTATGAGTTTTGTAAGAGTGTCAGGTTTAGGGTTAATGCATGTTTTAAGGGCATTGTCAGATGCTTGAATTCCGCCATTGTCTGCTGCATTACATGGAAACGCTGTTGACCATACTTTGGGTTTTTTGCAGTGAAGGAGTAATATTTTGCTTTTGTTTGTTTTCCACAATTCCGGATATTTATTTGGTCTAGAAAAGGTCATAAAGATCATTAAAATCTCAAAATGTGTGTTAAATGAAGATTCATTGAATTTGCAATAATATTGAAGCTTTTAGAAAGAAGATTGAGCACTTTAGACATCTAATTTTGAATTAATGCAGTCATGGATATAAACCGAGAAATTTTGTGACTGACTCGTCGGTTAGGTAGAATTTATGATTTATGTGTGCTTTGACAAGTCAGAATCATTAGACACAAAAAGTAAATATTCGAAAATGATAGTTTATTTCACCGTCAGTGTTTGCCATAATTTTAATGACAAATTTCTTTCATGGCCCAGTCAAGAATGGTTAGTTGTTAAGTATCACTTAAGATGTTTAGACCCACATGGACAATTTTGTCCCATTGAATTGAACTTGCTTAAACATTCTGGACAAGTGTTTCCTTTTGACTGGTCATGAATATTGAGACAGTTCATTAGTATCTTGTGGAGAAGTATTGGGTAAGAAGTATTTTGATGGAGACATTGTCTAACACTATGCATTAATAATTATTTGGTTAAAAGTTATCAATTTTTTGGATTCCAAGATTAAAATACCTTTAACGAAACTTCAAACCCCCTTATTTTCAAACACTGTGGAAAGATAATAACATGGATTTATCTAGACATGCTCAGAGGCTGATATTCAGCTCAAAGTCTATGGCCATCACAGATTAACTATCGTATCTTAAAAAATCGGGTGTTCTTTAACTTCTTTTGAGTAGTATTAGCTCCATTACAACAAAGGTGAGGACTAGAATTATATCACCCGAAAATATTTCCCTTTCAATAATCAATGGTGGGTAAACGAAACCGGAAACCGTGAGTTTGAAAAGACAGCTGCTGAGAGTACACCACTTGATGTGTTTGATGAGCTTGACCCTGGTCAGTTATTGAAAAATAGTTGAGGCCATATGGTCCACTTCAGAATCTCACATTCCCTGGATATCTTGAAGTTTGGGCTAAATCCTGCTGGCTCAGGCTGTCCTTTATCTTTGGAAGTCAGGTTAAGAGTTCTTGGAAATTCAGTGCTGATGACCAGGTTAATATTGTAACAGCCTGGTGAGTAAAGGGCACTCTCAAGTGGGGGGTAGGGTGAACCCCGTGATCGGCATTAAACCCAACTCACTTACTCACTTAGAAGACCTGTGAAGATCCGGCGAGAGAATAGGTCTTCAGTAACCCATGATTGCCATAAGAGCCCACTATACTTGCCGTAAGAGGCAACTAACGGGACTGGGTGGTCAGGCTTGTTGACTTGGTTGATGCATGTCATCATATCCCACTTGCATAGATCGATGCTCATGATGTCAATCACTGGATTGACTGGTCCAGACTCTATTATTTACAGACCGCAGTCATATAGCTGGGATATTGCTGAGTGCAGCGTTAAACAAAAATCAAATTAACAAACTCACTTAGAAATCATGTTTTAAAACAAAACCTCAATATTAATGTGTATATTTACGTGCAAGCATGCACTGCTACGCAAGTGCAATAATTTTTCCCATTTCATCTCACTATCAGACCAGACAGTCCCCCTTTAAAGTGGGGCACTTCTTTAAGTGCTCCCATAAACATGATAAAGAATCACGTTTAGTTATCCCTTGGGGGATTCATCATCAGGGGGAACAACATTGAGATTGAGGGCAGTGTTGTGAAAATAATTGCACAAGTGTTTAGAGTAACAGTGATGAAGACTGGCTGGAGGAAGATGGTATTAGGCCTTAAAAAGTGCAGCAGTCTTCAAAACATGGACTTCTGTTCTAAATGTGGTTGGAGGGAAGAATCTTTTTTCTCATAGCTGTTAGGAAAGTGTCTGCTTATGGCAGCAGAACATTGAATTAAAGGAATTTAGTTAGAACAAACAATAGTGTTGTTAAGGTGGGGTTTTTTACATTTTGTTGGACAGAAGCTACATCATACTGACATTTTTGTGAGAGACAGAAATCGGATTTAGTCTTCTAAACTTGACCATTGATTTTGAAAAATTCTTCAATGACAGAACAGGGTATTATCTTGCAACAATTGATGGACGTTTTTTATCTGGGATTCTAAAACCTTGGCAGGCAAATTAATTATAAAGCAATATCTTGTTTTTACTTTCTTAATTTCAGTTATTTCTACAATTTATTAATGTAAGACTAAGTATTGATGATAGCCTCTGTCTGTTGCAACTAGGTTGATGAGATCAAGTATTGAGGATAGCCTTTCTCTGTTGCAACATAGGGGGGTGAGATCAAGTATTGAGGATAGCCTCTGTCTGTTGCAACTAGGGGGGTGAGATCAAGTATTGAGGATAGCCTCTGTCTGTTGCAACTAGGTTGATGAGATCAAGCATTGAGGATAGCCTTTCTCTGTTGCAACTAGGGGGATGAGATCAAGTATTGAGGATAGCCTCAGTCTGTTGCAACTAGGGGGATGAGATCAAGTATTGAGGTCGCCGCGAATAGCTGCAAAATTGCTGATGCGGCGTTAAGCAATATTCACTCACTCACTCAAGTATTGAGGATAGCCTCTGTCTGTTGCAACTAGGGGGATGAGATCAAGTATTGAGGATAGCCTCTGTCTGTTGCAACTAGGGAGATGAGATCAAGTATTGAGGATAGCCTCTGTCTGTTGCAACTAGGGAGATAAGATCAAGCATTGAGGATAGCCTCTGTCTGTTGCAACTAGGTTGATAAGATCAAGTATTGAGGATAGCCTCTGTCTGTTGCAACTAGGGAGATAAGATCAAGCATTGAGGATAGCCTCTGTCTGTTGCAACTAGGTTGATAAGATCAAGTATTGAGGATAGCCTCTGTCTGTTGCAACTAGGGAGATAAGATCAAGCATTGAGGATAGCCTCTGTCTGTTGCAACTAGGCTGATGAGATCAAGCATTGAGGATAGCCTCTGTCTGTTGCAACTAGGCTGATAAGATCAAGCATTGAGGATAGCCTCTGTCTGTTGCAACTAGGCTGATAAGATCAAGCATTGAGGATAGCCTCTGTCTGTTGCAACTAGGCTGATAAGATCAAGCATTGAGGATAGCCTCTGTCTGTTGCAACTAGGCTGATAAGATCAAGCATTGAGGATAGCCTCTGTCTGTTGCAACTAGGCTGATAAGATCAAGCATTGAGGATAGCCTCTGTCTGTTGCAACTAGGCTGATAAGATCAAGCATTGAGGATAGCCTCTGTCTGTTGCAACTAGGGAGATAAGATCAAGCATTGAGGATAGCCTCTGTCTGTTGCAACTAGGCTGATGAGATCAAGCATTGAGGATAGCCTCTGTCTGTTGCAACTAGGGAGATAAGATCAAGCATTGAGGATAGCCTCTGTCTGTTGCAACTAGGGAGATAAGATCAAGCATTGAGGATAGCCTCTGTCTGTTGCAACTAGGGAGATAAGATCAAGCATTGAGGATAGCCTCTGTCTGTTGCAACTAGGGAGATAAGATCAAGCATTGAGGATAGCCTCTGTCTGTTGCAACTAGGCTGATAAGATCAAGCATTGAGGATAGCCTCTTTCTTGGCTGACCAAAAATGCTGGGGGTCATGAAACAAGTAGAATGTGATTCATTTCAGCCAGTGTATCGTCTTGGATTGATACAGAAACAAATATATCATGTATTATATCATGGCATGAAAACTCACCAATATATCTTTTCACTAGGTCGATGAGATCAAGGTCAGCCCTGAGTCGGAGACATGCATCATTCAGTTGCATAAAGGGGCTGTGGTCAAGGGAAAGAAGGTCGGTTATTGTCAAGGGAGAAAGTGGGTTGTCCCCACTGCTATTGTGTCAATGTCAAGGTTCATACAGGCTTAATCTTATGATTAATATTATGTCTGGATTAAAAGAAATGAGGCTAATAAAGCAAAAGAAAAGCCTTGAAAGGGACCCTTGAAAGGGACCCTTGAAAGCCTTGAAAATGCTTTGAAATTTAGTATTCCATATGGGGGCACGGGTGGCCCAGTCGTCTAAAGCGCAGCAATACGCTGTGCAGAGTTGCGTCCCTTGCACGCCAGAAATCTATGATTGTGGGTTCGAATCCCGGTTCGCCCCAATTATGTTTCTAGGTTTGTCAGCACCATACCCGTGCTCGTGGGTTTCACCGAAGTGTTAAACGTCTTAGACCTGCATCAGTTCGGGCTTTCCTCCCACATTAAGCTGACACGCTGTGATATAACTGGAATAATGTTAAAAGCGGCGTTAAACCCAACTCACTCACTCACTCACTAGTTATCAAATATTATAAAAAGAAACCCAGACACTTTCTTCCTGATACTGCAGTAATCTAGACTTGCCAAACATTATAGACTTGCATGGGCTGTAATGGATAGTAGTATTCCATATCTGTGTGAACCTTGAAAATAATGCAATGGAGTATTGCTATGGGCATATGTATGTTACTGCAGTATCCACTCTCTCACTGCACTCTGTTCAAATTGAGACAGGGGTGGTCAGGTAGCCTAGTGGTTAAAGCGTTCGCTCACCACGCTGAAGACCCATGTTCGATTCCCCACACGGGTACAATGTGTGAAGCCCATTTCTGGTGTACCCCGCCATGATATTGCTGGAATATAGCTAAAAGCGGCGTAAAACCATACTAATTCACTATTTTTGAATTTCATGTTTACAAGTGGGTTTATTCCCGAATAAAACAGCTCATTCTCAGAAGTGTTGGCAGAATTGCCCATATCCAGAGCATCTGTAGAAATTAAGTCAATTCTTCCAACATTGACATGAAACGTGTTGTTTCAGAGTGAGTTCATGTACTATACCATGAAAGTGCCCGACCCCTACAAGTTTGAGGAGAAGGTGAGGAAGGCCGAGGCTGAGCTTGGCATCAAACCTGAGCAAGGTGTGCCCATCTCCTATGACAGGAAGAGGTAAATCACCGTCACATTATAACTTGTATATAGCTTTCTCTAATGCTTGCACAGCTTCAGCTTTCAAAATACTTTGAACTTTGCATGTATCTTGGAGCATAAAATAAAATCTGGATAAAAACCTCAGTTTTGGTAGTTTATATTGTTGTGGGTTGGTTGTTGTTGTTTAACGCCGCACTCGGCAATATTCCAGCCATATGACGGTGGTCTGTAAATAATCGAGTCTGGACCAGACAATCCAGTGACTGACATCATACGCATCTATCTACACAATTGGGATACGATGATATGCATCAACCAAGTCAGCGAACTTAACCACCTGGTCCCGTTAGTTGCCTCTTACGACAAGCAGGGGTTACCGAAGACCAATTCTGACCTGGAATCTTCACGTGACGTATGTTGTTGTGAAATACACAAACCTATGATCCTGCGTTCAGACGGTGTTTCGGGCTGATGATGTCCGTAGACTCACATCTGTGCTTGTGGGTGCCACGGAAGTGTCAGACATCTCAGACCTGTATCATGGTGGCCTTTCCTCCCACAAGATGCCATGCCATGAAAAAACTGAGTACCTTTTAAAGCAGCATTAAACCAAACTCTATCAATCTCTTCGATTCTGTTATCTTGATTTTTATTTGATTTCCTTTTGTGTTGTCATTCAAAGTGCCCTGTGGTGTGTTTCAGCTCATGGCTTGCCTTCATCTTCATGGCAGTGATTGGCATGGCTCTCTTCCTGTTTCTGCGCAGCGTCACGAAGGTGTCACTCCCGAACCCCTCCGACATGTTTGTAAGTACGCCTGCACGGACAGGGTGGTTTCTGTCATGTTTTCATTTGAGTTTTCACCTGTATGGAGTGTGATGCTGATCAGTGGGGGCGGTGGGGTAGCCTAGCGGTTAAAGCGTTCACCCGTCATGACGAAGGCCCGGGTTTGAATCCCGACATGGGTACAATATGAGAAGCCCATTTCTTATGATCCCTTGCCATGATATTGCTGGAATATTGCTAAAAGCGGTGTAAAACCATGCTCACTCACTCATTCACTCACTCACTCACTGTATCTGTGTATTATTATTTTTGTGTGTTATGTGAAATTCAGGAAGTTGCAATCCATTTGAATACAAGTGGGTGTTTCTTCTGCACAGTACATTCCTGTTTAAAACAGTTTTTTTTAAAAATGTTGTTATTTGAGAGTTGGGTGCTGGAATCAAATTATGTGCAGTTGTGATTTTCTCTCCAGGCCAATGAACGCAAGGCCAAGTTCGTGCGGGTGGATGTCATGTCTCAGCAGGGCAAGGGTATCAGCTTCAAGGACGTTGCAGGGTTGAAGGAGGCCAAGGTCGAGGTCATGGAGTTTGTGGATTATATGAAGACACCCCAGAGATTTAAGGTAGGAGCCAGTCGTGAGCTCTACACAGGTGCTAGAACAGCTTGAAGCCTCAGTTACTGCAGTTGTGAGTGGGGTCCATTCGTGTATTCAAACCTCTTAGCACTAAGATCAAGGTAAGATTGTATAATTGAAAAAAACAGGGAAAATTCTCCTTTTTTTTGCTGCAACCCCTTGAAAAATTACAACATATAGGAAAACCTTTTAAAACACATTTTACATAAATCAGATTACTTCAGCCGAGGACCTCACATTCTCACTGACAGGCACAGTTGTTCTTTTCTATGGGCCCCAAACAGATTTCTGTCCAAGCATCATTTTGAACTTTACAAATGTTTGTCATTCTTTGAATGTATAAGGAAAGGGAAACTTAATCATAGTTTTGCAGTTCCACAAGTCTTTAGAACTTTAGCCTAGTCCCACAATACTGATACAGTAAACTACGTTTATAATGAACATGCTTATTACGAACTGACAGATATAACGAACCTATATTTTGGTCTCGGCCATTTGCTGTATATAAGCTGTACACATGCTTATTACGAACTGACAGATATAACAAACCTATATTTTGGTCTCGGCCAT
The DNA here is from genome assembly GCF_022045235.1 of Haliotis cracherodii. Taxonomy (NCBI): domain Eukaryota; kingdom Metazoa; phylum Mollusca; class Gastropoda; order Lepetellida; family Haliotidae; genus Haliotis; species Haliotis cracherodii. The sequence goes on from NW_027266265.1 coordinate 38,504,775, forward strand.
TTGCTGTATATAAGCTGTACACATGCTTATAACGAACTACGGATATAACAAACTAAAATTAGTGATCCCTTTGGGTTCGTTATAACCGTAGTTTACTGTAGTGATATTATAACTTTGTTGAACTTGACCCTGATGTGTTTCTGTTGTTGATTGCAGGAACTTGGTGCGAAGATTCCTCATGGAGCACTGTTGTTGGGTCCACCAGGTTGTGGAAAGACGCTGCTGGCAAAAGCTGTGGCCACTGAAGCACGAGTCCCCTTCCTGGCCATGGCAGGATCTGAGTTCGTCGAGATGTTGGGAGGTCAGGGTCTTTAATCTTGTTGGGAAGTCATTAAGTTAGAGTCTGTTTTGGAGGTGGTCACTTGGTCATGTTGAAAAGTCGGGATCACTAAGTCATTTTAAGAGGTCAGGGTCATTAAGTCATGTTAGGAGGTCAAGGTTACCAAGCTATGTTAAGAGGTTGGGGTCACCAAGTCATGTTAAAAAGTCAGGGTCGCTAAGTCAAGTTACAAGGTCAGGGTCATCAAGTCATGTTAGGAGGTCAAGGTTACCTAGTTATGTTTAGAGGTCAGGGTCACCAAGTCATGTTAAAAGGTCAGGGTCGCTAAGTTACGTTCAGAAGTCATCGGGAGCTCAGTGTCAAGATGATGTCATCAACAAATTTGATCCTTTGCTTTTGTAAAGTCAGGCACCCTGACCACACTATTGATATATGTACTGTATTACTGGTAACAAGTTGCTGTGATAAAGTGCTGATATTATCAGCTACAACATAAAGTCACAACTGACTCAGTTACTCCTTCCTACTTCAAAGACTTGTGTTTGAGCAGGTCTGGGAGCAGCGCGAGTGCGAGACTTGTTCAAGGAGGCCAGGAAGCGGGCTCCTTGTATCATCTACATCGATGAGATCGACGCCATCGGGAGGAAGAGGAGCGGCAGGTAGCTTTTGTCTTTGAAATTAGTGAAGTTATAATGTCTAGTGGACACAAAATCACAGAACTTCAAATCGTTATTGACATTCAAGTAATGCAAGTATAATTGATGAAACAACGATGCTCAGTTAGAACTGATTTATTGTTTAGTAGGCAGATACGTTGTGTATTATCTGCTCACCTGAGTAGTCATTCGTTTCAACCAGTGATTACCCTGTAATATTTGTCCAGTGTCGGTGTGCTGCATATATGTCTGTGCTTTAATTCAGAGAAGTCTCAGATGTACTATGTCATATATGACATACCGTATTTGATGTAATAAGCGCCCAGGGCGCTGTCAAAATTAGAAATAGGGGGCTCTTATTAGAATATTATTTTCAGTTGAAAGATCGTAAATTGTGTGGTTTATGCTGACAGCCTGAAATGTTTATATACGACAGAAATAATTTTACAGGATTTAATTGCCCATAATTAAGGGTGCATATGACATACGAGTGCGTATTATATACGAATAAATGAGTCTTGTGTACAGTTGGAAGGGGTACCAATTGAGATTGTTCACTAGCCAATATATTACCAAATATCGCCATGGGCGCTTATTAGAGCAGGGCGCTTATTATGTCGAATACGGTATTGCCCAGATCAACCTGGCTTCAGCTATCAAAGCCTTTACAGTCTTTGATATAACTATAAGCTTCTACAGTGCTAGTCCCACTGCCTTAGTTATAATCTCCTGGCTCTTTTACTCTGCTGATACAAAGGCAATCTGGTCAGTGGAAGGGAGATAAATCTTGTTGAGCAGTTTATGCTGGAGAAATGTGGTCATCAAATATAGGCAGGTCATGAGGAGAGTCTCTCTGTGTTAATTTTAGACATTTTGTTTTTAACTCACTTCATCTCAGGCTGCAGTATAAAGATAGGGTTTTCAAACCCATGTTGTGGGAGAATAAGATTTAGTGGATTGGTTGGTCTCAATGGATTTAGTGGATCAGGTGGTCATACCCAGGCATAGTGGATCAATGATTTCCATTATACTACCCTGTGTAATCCTAACTAAGAGGTCCGCCTCTGTGGTCTAGTGGTAGAGCCTCCGCCCAGAGAGTAGAAGGCCAGGGGTTTGATCCTTGACTGAATCATACCAATAGACATAAAGTATGATACTTGTTATTACCCTGCCTGGCGCTCGGCATTAAGGGGCTAAAACAAGTAATGGTCAGCTCGGAGTCAGTATAACTGTGTCTGAGAGGGTATTCATGTTAAACATGGTATGTCAGTGGGTTAGCGGGGGCACTGGTGGCCCAGTCATCCAAGGCGCCGTGATTCGCTGTGCAGAGTTGCGTCTCTTGGGCACGCCAGAAACCTCTGATTGTGGGTTCGAATTCTGGTTCGCCCCAATTATGTTTCTAGGTTTGTCAGCACCATACCTGTGCTCGTGGGTTTCACCGAAATGGTAAACGTCTGAGACCTGCATCAGTTCGGGCTTTCCTCCCACATTAAGCTGACACGCCGTGATATAACTGGAATACTGTTAAAAGCGACGTTAAACCCAACTCACTCACTCAGTCAGTCAGTCAGTGGGCTAGCACAATAAAATCGGCATAAGTCCGGACTAGTACAAGCTGCCACACACACACGTGCATGCACGTTGCTCTTGAACGCGACATTAAACACCATTTCACTATACCTCACCTAACTAAGAGCAAACTAGCTTCTGTTCCCAAACATCTTCACTTTTACAAAAGGCAATAAAATAACATTTTATTTTTGCTTCATTATAAATAAATTATGGAGCAAATTTTGTGTTCAATCCAGCTTACATGTCCACTATGAAGACAAGTTGTTCGATTTTATAGTCATGTATGCATGAACATGCCCAGTTGGCTTTCTGTGTCAGGTGCCACTGATCTGTGGTCAATACACCATGGAGAATTGTGTCCCTTACATGCCACGAACAGCATCTAATGGGCTCAAATGCCAGATTCTTGAATATCATTCTTGTCTTGGCAGTCTCATGTGTTTCTCCATGGTGGTAAAATCTCCAACCTGTGTCACTTTGGGCTTTCATCCCACATTATGAAGACATGAATGACAGTTTGCAGTGCGGAGCGGTCGGGTAGCCAAGTGGTTAAAGCGTTAACTCGTCATGCTGAAGACCTGGGTTTGATTCCCGACATGGATACAATGTGTGAAGCCAATTTCTGGTGTCCCCCGGCGTGATATTGCTGGAATATTGCTAAAAGCGGTGTAAAACCATACTCACTCACTCACTCACTCACTCACTCACTCACTCACTCACTCAGTATGCAGTGCAGCACTGAAATACTGTTGTAAGCAGTGTTCAACCCCGCGGACTGACTGTTGCAGCAGCATGGGCGGCAGTGCAGAGGAGGAGCACACCCTCAACCAGCTGCTGGTGGACATGGACGGCATGGGCACCATGGAGGGTGTCATTGTCCTCGCCTCCACCAACAGAGCCGACATATTAGACAGGGTAAGTTGTGTACAGCAACATCTAGGAGCGTCTCAGATCCATGTCGTGTCTGGTAGATCCATGTGGAGTCTCATAGATCCATGTAGTGTCTCATAGATCCATGTAGCGTCTCATAGATCCATGTAGCGTCTCATAGATCCATGTAGAGTCTCATAGATCCATGTGGAGTCTCATAGACCCATGTAGAGTCTCATAGATCCATGTAGAGTCTCATAGACCCATGTGTCTCATAGACCCATGTAGAGTCTCATAGATCCATGTAGTGTCTCATAGACCCATGTAGAGTCTCATAGACCCATGTAGTGTCTCATAGATCCATGTAGCATCTCATAGATCCATGTAGTGTCTCATAGACCCATGTAGAGTCTCATAGATCCATGTAGTGTCTCATAGACCCATGTAGTGTCTCATAGACCCATGTAGTGTCTCATAGATCCATGTAGAGTCATAGATCCATGTGGAGTCTCATAGATCCATGTAGTGTCTCATAGACCCATGTAGTGTCTCATAGACCCATGTAGAGTCTCATAGATCCATGTAGTGTCACATAGACCCATGTAGTGTCTCATAGACCCATGTAGTGTCACATAGACCCATGTAGTGTCTCATAGACCCATGTAGTGTCTCATAGACCCATGTAGAGTCTCATAGATCCATGTAGTGTCTCATAGACCCATGTAGTGTCTCATAGACCCATGTAGAGTCTCATAGATCCATGTAGAGTCTCATAGATCCATGTAGAGTCTCATAGATCCATGTAGCATCTCATAGATCCATGTAGCATCTCATAGATCCATGTAGCATCTCACAGATCCATGTAGCATCTCATTGATCCATGTAGAGTCTCATAGATCCATGTAGAGTCTCATAGATCCGTGTAGTGTCTCATAGATCCATGTAGGGTCTCATAGACCCATGTAGTTTCTCATAGATCCATGTAATGTCTCATAGATCCATGTAGAGTGTCATGGACCCATGTAGTGTCTCATAGACCCATGTAGTTTCTCATAGATCCATGTAATGTCTCATAGATCCATGTAGAGTGTCATGGACCCATGTAGTGTCTCATAGACCCATGTAGTTTCTCATAGATCCATGTAATGTCTCATAGATCCATGTAGAGTCTCATAGATCCGTGTAGCATCTCATAGATCCATGTAGTCTCATAGACCCATGTAGTCTCATAGATCCGTGTAGAGTCTCATAGATCCATGTAGTGTCTCATAGATCCATGTAGTGTCTCATAGATCCATGTAGAGTCTCATAGATCCATGTAGAGTCTCATAGATCCATGTAGAGTCATAGATCCATGTGGAGTCTCAGTGATCCATGTAGAATTTTAGATTCATGTAGTGTCTCATAGATCCATGTAGAGTCTCAGTGATCCATGTGGAGTCTCAGTGATCCATGTAGAGTCTCAGTGATCCATGTGGAATCTCAGTGATCCACATGCCTCTCTTATAGATCCATGTAGCCGAGTCCAGCTTCTCATAGGCCCATGTAGAGTCTCATAGATATTATGGAATATTACTAAATGCAGAATAAAACAATGACTAAGAAATAAAAGGCGTCAGACTCTTTTATCAAGATAACAAGAACAGTGGACGATACACAACAAACAAACACAAGATGAAAACAAGCTCCAGATAAGTTGCAGAATGGTGACTTTGTTCCATTGAATATTGCAGGCTCTGCTGCGTCCTGGCCGATTTGACCGTCACATCATGATTGACCTCCCAACACTCGAGGAGAGACGGGAAACATTTGAGATGTATCTGAAGAAATTGAAACTGTCCGAACCTCCCTCAGTGTATGCTCCAAGACTCTCCCAGATGTCCCCAGGGATGAGTGGTGAGTGTCTCATGTCAATACCTGTCTTCAGAGGGTCTGGAGAGCTGGAATGTTTGGAAAAATATTCTGATTATTTCTATGTGTAATGTTAGTTCTCAGGATGGGAAGATAGGGTTGGGGTGTGTCAAGTGAGTTGGCTTTTGGGTAGACTTGGGTGGGTGTGCTGGGTGGGTGGTGGCTGTGGGAGGAAGATGGTTGGACTGGGTATCTGCAGGTTGCTTTAGGTAATGTGAGGTGTGGTGTCCACATCTTGTGATTGGTAACCAAATAAACATACAATGGTCCACTGAATGTTGAGTGCTTTTGGGTTGGATTGGTGTTGTGGGTAATACCTTAGGGCCAATCCCGTGACTTGGCAAGGTACGTCACACTTTATGTTGTGTGCTGTGGGGTGGGATGGGGTAGGGTGGAAGTATTGAGGAACATTTCCAGAGGTAAAATATACTATGCATAGAATTCAGAAGATCACATGTAAGACATGAAACACTTCCATTTTGGTTCATAGCCATGTTATAACTTCCTATATTCATCATCATGTACCTTGTGTGAAGGAACAATCTCATTAACCTCAGATCTTAGTTCTTGCTACCGCTAAACAAAAGATCTGAAGACAGGTCACGTCAGAATGACCTTTCATCCAACCAATCAAGCGTTGCTTACCAGATCATGAAAGTGACAGTCGGAATGTGTTTTCTAATCATGCAACCTCGAAAAATGTAACATGGGGTATTCTGAACGACCGTTATGGACTTAAAGACTGAATCCACACGATCTAGGCCATCTATTAGCCAGTCCAGAATGTTCATTTGTTCAGTTTTCAAATTTTTAATCGAGAATTTGCCAAAATGTTTCGAAGCGTAGTCTCCAGTTTGAAACTACTGCTGTAAAGCATGGGAAAGCTGCCTTCTGATTGGCTAATGTCGACTTCTTGTCAGTCATTCCATTGGTCGATCAAAGTTTGCAAAAGGTCAATCTAATGTGACCCATAATTGGATGTCCTCAGATCTTTGACACTACTCTTCAAAACCAACTACTGTTGACATTTCTCAAAGACATGCTGTGCATTTCATTATTAATAATGTCACTATATACATGCATGTATTATCATATAGTACTTAACTTTTGGTAAGGATGTTCTGAGTGTACAGTTTAGGGCTGAACAAGACCGATTGTTTGGAAGTGTTGTTATACATGTAGTATCTGATAAGGGTGTGAGGTATTACCGGTATATTGGTAAATTGAGGTTCATTCTTTCCACGATACGTATCACAATATCACTTTTTCGTGCTCGATATATCAATGATTTCAAATTAGGGTTTTTTATCATGTGTTTAATGTTATGTACTTGCCAAAGCCTTTGCTGCCCAGGAGCGAGCATCTGGGGCCCCAAGATGGCTGCGTATTTATTGAATGAGTAAACAGTATGTTGTACCAGCATCTTCTTTTGTTCCATTTATGAACTTCAATTAACACCTTAGTGCATCAGATTGCTTCTGAATTAAACATTTATGATTATACAGTATATCGTGATACATTTCGCAATACAGCCATGTGCAATGCAAAATATTGTGAAACACTTTAATCCTCCTTTACCCATCCCTAGTATCTGATATTGCAGGATATTCTGAGTGTACAGTTTAGGACTAAACGAGACCGATTGTTTGGAAATGTTGTTATACAAATAGTATCTGATATTGCGATGGAACTGAATCATATTTGACTTTATTTCACGTTCATTAAACAAGAGTATTTGATTCAATAATATTTTGTCCAATAGTTTTGTAAAAAAAAGTCCAGTACCCGTATCAATTGTTGATTAGTATATTATTTTTATTTTTTTTAAGTTGGCGGGGTATATAGAAACGGGCTCCGTCCTTCCGTCCGTCACGTTTTCTTTTCCGGAGCATAAATCATAAACGGTTCAATATTTTTTCATCAAAATTGCAGGTTTGTCAAGTACATGCTGAACTGGTGCCTTTTGCTATTTAGAAATTTTAGAATTTTTTATTTTTTTACGTTTCCATGGCAGCAAGATGGACTTAGGTTCCAAACTCTCTTTTTTTTACAATTTCCATGAAAAGTTCCACCTCGGTTAAAAAAGGTTAGGGTTCGTTTAGATTTAATTATGTCATAAATTCGGCAACAGGGGCAGGGGATATAGCCACGTTAGTGGCAAACTTATTATTAAAACAACTGACAAGCAAGATTGTGTGATGCCCCGTGACTGTAGTGTGTTGTTCCTGCAGGTGCCGACATCGCCAACATATGCAATGAGGCAGCCATCCATGCCGCCAGGGAGACGAAGAAGAAGGTGGATGCGTCAGACTTCGAGTACGCTGTGGAGAGAGTTGTGGCTGGTGCGTAGATAGATGTAGGGGGTGGTGCAGGATGGAGGGACGTCGATAGAATCATTTTTTGTTTGTTTGTTTTTGTTTAACGCCGCACTCAGCAATATTCCTGCTATATGACGGCGGTCTGTAAATAATCAAGTCTGGAACAGACAATCCAGTGATTGATATCATGAGCATCGATCCACGCAATTGGGATCGATGACATGCATCAACCAAGACAGCGAGTCTGACTACCCGATCCCATTAGTCGCCTTTTACGACAAGTATAGTCACCTCTTTGCGGCAAGCATGGGTTGCTGAAGACCTATTCTACCCAGGATTATTCACGGGTCTGATAGAAATCAGCTTGCCCTGAACGATGTACTGTCAACTTTGTAATCAGTTACTTTGAAATCCAAGTGGGGATTCTGTGGTTTGAATAGGTCCCCAGTGACCTATATTGGTTGGAAAAGGTGATCAAATGGGTCAGGTGGTCAGACTCTGTGACTGTTCATTGCAGGTCCTCGTCTCCCGATGAGTGGATTGTTGCTCACAATATCAATCACTGGATTGTCTAGTCTGCACTCATACATGTATAGCTGGAATGTTGCTGAGTGCAGCATACAACACGAATGAATTTTATAATGCAGAGAAAGTCCAACAGTTTTCCCCTGTCAGACAAAAGGTGGAATGTTGATTTCATGTGGAGTAGAGCTAGCTGGAGCTGGCTAGACTTGCTTTTGGATAAATATGTAGATTTATTTTTTTTCCTAAAATAAATATATTCCACAGTCATGGTGCAGGCCTACCCTCGGAGCACCTAAGTGGCCTGTTGGACCAAGTGTGCCTGTTCCTCTGTTGTAGGTGTGGAGAAGAAGACCCGCCTTCTGTCCCCCACAGAGAAGAAGGTCGTGGCCTACCATGAATCTGGTCATGCTCTGGTCGGCTGGCTTCTCAAGTACACAGATGCTCTGCTCAGGGTAGGTTGGTTACACAGACTCACCAAGTGAAAACGCTCTGTAAAAATCTTACTTGTTAACCTTTGGTCAGATGGCCTTAATCCGAAATAAGTCTGTCTGTCTGTCTGTCTGTCTGTCTATCTGTCAAATGTATATTGCTAGAATATTGATGACTGTAACATTCATTCACTCACCCATCTTACTTCATTTCGGGGGAACGGGTGGCCCAGTTGTCTAAGGCGCCACAATTCGCTGTGCAGAGTTGCATCGCTTGGGTATTCCAGAGACCCTGATTATGTTTCTAGGTTTGTCAGGACCATACCCACGCTCGTTCTTTTCCAAAAAGCAATATAGCTAATCAATTTGGGCTGTCCTGCATCAAGCCGACACACCATTATATAACTGGAATATTGTTTGAAGTGGCGTTAAACCAGACCCACTCACTCACTCACTCACTTTTTCAGATATCCATTGTGCCAAGAACCAACAGTGCCTTGGGATTTGCTCAGTACATGCCCTCTGACCAGAAGCTGTATTCTTCTGATGAGGTGAGTTCAGAGGATGTCATGGAATCAGTTTTACAATTAATCTCCATTTGAGGAAAAAAAACAGGTTGAGATTCTTGAGCTGAATAAGCCCCATGAACCTACCCTTTCTTCAGAGCTGACTATAATTTAGTACCTGTGGTCACAATGTGTGACCTTACTGCATGTGGATCATGGTATCCAGACAGTGTGGATCGATGTTCATGCAGAAAACCCTGGTTTCTGACCCAGGGTGAAGATTTATTGGTCACCATCATACAGCCAGAATACCCGACTAGGTCTTCATGTCATCTTATCCCAACTGCGTGGAATGATGCTCATGTTGTCAATCACTTGATTGTCTGGTCCAGACTCAATTATTTACACAGACCGCTGTCATATAGCTGGAATATTGCTGAGTGCGGAGTAAGACAACAAACAAACAAATACAGCCAGAATATTAACGACTGCAGCATAACATTTCACTCACTATGCCAGTGAAACAGATATTTAAAACTCTATTCTGAGAACATATTGGCGCAAATCATATACATAAACTACAGCAATATATCTTTGCCACAAATATAGCTTTGATTTGCAGTTAAATAGATTTACATCAACATTTGATCTTTAAGTGTTCCGCCCAAAATCCTGATGTATATTATAGAATTTCAATGACGTTTACTCTGAAACGTTTTGGGATCTTATGTTAGGTTGTCACTTTAAGACGGTGGTCGTCAGTGGTTACTGTGCCTGTTTCAGCTGTTTGAGAGGATGTGTATGGCGTTGGGAGGTCGTGCAGCTGAAGCAATCATCTTCAACCACGTCACTACTGGTAAGGGGGACAACTCAATCATAAACTGATTGTGCCATCCACTGCTACACTGCAGTCAGCTCCGTAACAAGGAAGTATGTACAAGGAAAACTTCATGACCCTAAGATTATTGATCATTGTTCCAGACAGTTTGAGTGACTATTTTAGACCATAGCTAGAAATAGGATTCCGACTGTAGTTCCTTCCCCAAAAATGACACATCAAGTTGTTGGAGAAAGAAAGACAAGTTCTATGGATGAACAACTTCTTTATTACAATTAGTGCGACGTTTTGGTGTAGATCCTAACACCTTTATCAAACAAGTGATGGATAGTGCTGAGCAACATAGTTTATACAGTAGATTGATTGATGGAACACAGAGAGCTGATTAAGATAATTGGAAGCCAGTGAATTAGAAGCCAGTGAATAGTCTAATGAAGTAATAAAGAAGTTGTTCATCCATAGAACTTGTCTTTCTTCATCACACCAACTTCTAAATGCCACTGAAAGAAGTTGTTGGAGTTTATACATTATAACTGATTTTGGTTGATATATTTTCTCAGGGGCTACATAAGTCCCTCTACATTGACTTGTTTCTGTCTCAGGGGCTACATAAGTCCCTCTACATTGACTTGTTTCTGTCTCAGGGGCTACATAAGTCCCTCTACATTGACTTGTTTCTGTCTCAGGGGCTACATAAGTCCCTCTACATTGACTTGTTTCTGTCTCAGGGGCTACATAAGTCCCTCTACATTGACTTGTTTCTGTCTCAGGGGCTACATAAGTCACTCTACATTGACTTGTTTCTGTCTCAGGGGCTACATAAGTCCCTCTACATTGACTTGTTTCTGTCTCAGGGGCTACATAAGTCCCTCTACATTGACTTGTTTCTGTCTCAGGGGCTACATAAGTCCCTCTACATTGACTTGTTTCTGTCTCAGGGGCTACATAAGTCACTCTACATTGACTTGTTTCTGTCTCAGGGGCTACATAAGTCCCTCTACATTGACTTGTTTCTGTCTCAGGGGCTACATAAGTCCCTCTACATTGACTTGTTTCTGTCTCAGGGGCTACATAAGTCACTCTACATTGACTTGTTTCTGTCTCAGGGGCTACATAAGTCCCTCTACATTGACTTGTTTCTGTCTCAGGGGCTACATAAGTCCCTCTACATTGACTTGTTTCTGTCTCAGGGGCTACATAAGTCCCTCTACATTGACTTGTTTCTGTCTCAGGGGCTACATAAGTCCCTCTACATTGACTTGTTTCTGTCTCAGGGGCTACATAAGTCCCTCTACATTGACTTGTTTCTGTCTCAGGGGCTACATAAGTCCCTCTACATTGACTTGTTTCTGTCTCAGGGGCTACATAAGTCTCTCTACATTGACTTGTTTTTCAGGGGCTCATGATGACCTTCAGAAGGTGACCAAGATGGCGTTTGACCAGATCCGGTCGTACGGCATGAATGACAAGGTGGGGTACCTGTCCTTCCCCCCGGAGTCGACCGACACCCTCGGCACCAAGCCCTACAGCAAGAAGCTGTCAGCCATCATGGACGAGGTACGACGCACATCTTTGCTTTAGAGTCCATTTAGATTACTAAGAAGTAAATGCATTTTTCCGTTCACAATCTTTATTTACCAAAGCAAATGCAAAAGGTCAAATGTTTGTATTGGTGAAGAAGACTGTAGAAAAGGGTCTAAGGAGGTTTACCCCCATGTCCTTATTGTGAATACCAAAGGGTAATTATCAAGGGCAGGGTATGTCTCAAACTCATTAAAATCAGATCTTAGTTCTCGCTGCCACTAAACAAAGATCTGAGGACATCCCATTACTGGTCACGTCAGACCGACCTTTCATCCGACCAATCAAAGCGTCGCTTACGAGATCATGAAAGTGATAGTCAGAATGTGTTTTCTAATCATGCAACTGCAAAAATATTAACACAGGGTATTCCGAACGACAGTAACAGCCCGTATGACTAATTCGGCCCAAATTATCATCAATCTCTCGCTTCCGTGGGATAAACATTTGAACGGAGGATGCGTTGCACAGTACGTGGGAAGCACTGCCATACAATCTCAATCATATATTAGACATAGGATTTGACACTTTAATGACCGGACTAATTCCAGAATGTTCATTTGTCCAGTTTTCAAAATTTTAATCGAGAACTGTGTCAACATATGTTTCAAGTGTAGTCTTAAATTGAAGTCACCAGGATGAAACGAGTGCCGTAAAGCTAAAATAAGCTGCTTTCTAATTGGCTGATGTCAACTTCTTGTTAGTCATTTCAGTGGTCAGTCAAAGTTCGTGAAATGTTGTTCTGACGTAACCCGTAATAGGATGTCCTCAGATCTTCTTTAGCGGCAGCGAGAACTTAGATCTGATTTTACTTAGATTGGGTATGTCTCCCATTGTTCTAAATCATTGAAATCATCTGCCCTTGAATAAACACAAAGACTCGATTAAACGCTGTGATCTCGATTAATCGCCAGGTAGTTTTTATGCACTGAATTCTCCCAATTATTATCTTTGCGATTAAATGCTGGGGGTAAAGTGTGCCTGAAAGAAATCTGCCCCGGAATTTAATCCAGGAAATACTGTGATCCCATTTTCAGTACATCCCACTATGAAGGTTGATAAGTTTTGTAGACAGTGATATTATATAAGAAATCCTTGCACATTTCAAAACATTGGGATTTCAACACTCCTACCTTGGGTCACTGTGAAATTAACTACCCAGGAGGCACATCTCAAAGCATTCTTTGCCGCCATGACAGGTTTCATTGTAGTGCTAAGGTCTGTTGTGGGGCAGGTTCCACAAGGCAATCTTATCGCTGTGATTATATACCTAAGTCTGTGGTTAATTAGCAGAGTTATGAAAATGGCAGCGCTAAAATCACTTTGTGGAAGGCCAAGGATCTTTTGAGAAGATGTTGCATCAGTATTTGCTTGTTCTGAGGTAGGACTTATGAAATGGAAGATGGATTATTTCTATGACTGCTAGATGTTCAACTACAGAAAGAGGTTGTGCTTGGTTTCCAGGAGGCGAGGAGCTTGGTGAACCGAGCTTACCACCACACAGTGGAGATCCTGGGAAACAACAAGGACAAGCTTCACACGGTGAGGAACCCGCACTGCTACCTGTAGAGATGACTAACGAGGCGGCCTCAGGTGCCCCGGCTGTATCCTTGACCACTGATTTACTGATGTAGAATTTCTCAATGCCATACCTGTACTATAAACATCAGTGACCTGCACTATAAACATCTATGATCTGTACTATAAACATCTATGACCAGTACTGTAAACATCAGTGACCTGTACTGTAAACATCCGTGGCCTGTATCATAAACATCAGTGACCTGTACTGTAAACATCGGTGACCTGTACTATAAACATCTATGACCTTTACTATTAACATCAATGACCTGTACTATAAAAACATCTATGACCTGTACTATAAACATCAGTGACCTGTACTATAAAAACATCTATGACCTGTACTATAAACATCGGTGACCTGTACTGTAAACATCTATGACCTGTACTATAAATATCAGTGACCTGTACTATAAAAACATCTATGACCTGTACTATAAACATCGGTGACCTGTACTGTAAACATCTATGACCTGTACTATAAACATCAGTGACCTGTACTACGAACATCAGTGATCTGTACTATAAACATCAGTGACCTGTACTGTAAACATTGGTGACCTGTACTCTAAACATCGGTGACCTGTACTATAAACATCTATGACCTTTACTATAAACATCAATGACCTGTACTATAAAAACATCTATGACCTGTAATATAAACATCGGTGACCTGTACTATAAACATCTATGACCTTTACTATAAACATCAATGACCTGTACTATAAAAACATCTATGACCTGTACTATAAACATCTATGACCTGTACGATAAACATCAATAACCTGACTGTTTGATTGGCCTTCTAGAAGTTGGCAAATAAGTAAGATAAACGTACAACTTTATGGATGACAACTTCTGGTTTATTGCATATGGCGATGTTTCGATGTAGATTCTTACAACAACCAATGTTCTACTTTTCTCTATTACTGGCAATGTTAGTCATCTGCTTATCACAACTTGTCATGCATATTTACCTCTCATCACTTAGTTGTTGTCACTCCAGCTTGATAACGATGTAAGAATCTACATAGAAATGTCGCAGTACGCAATACACTATAAGTTTTTCTTGTTTTCTTATCAATAACCAGTGTCACTGTGTGCTTTCCTTTCACGTTAAGCTGGGGGCGGTCGGGTAGCCTAATGGTTAAAGCGTTCGCTCGTCACGCCGAAGACCCGGGTTCGATTCCCGACATGGGTACAATGTGTGAAGCCCATTTCTGGTGTCCCCCGCCGTGATATCGCTGGAATATTGCTAAAAGCGGCGTAAAACATACTCACTCACTCACGTTAAGCGGACACACTGTTTGTTATATCACTGAAAAAGTAAGTGAAATCAGCACTTATTTAACCCCACCCATCTGTTGTTTGCACCCTACCCCACTTTAGGATTTCTCAAAAGTGGTTAAAATCTTTGTTTGTTTTGTTTGTTTGTTGTTTTTTTAACCATGCCCAGCAATATTCCAGCTATAAGGACCAGACAATCCAGTGATTGACATCATGAGCATTGACCTAAGCAGTTTGGATATGATGACATGCATCAACCAAGTCAGCGAGTGTGATCCCCTTAGTTGCCTCTTATGACAAGCATAGTCGCCTTTCACGGCAAGCACCTGTTGATGAAGACCTATTCTACTCCGGATCTTACTGGATGTCTTTGACCAAGGCGATTGGTTAACATGTTGCGATGTAACTGTAACACTGTTGAATGAGGAACTAAACCCAACTCACTCACTCGCTCTATGTTGTGTTTCAGCTGGCTGCCACACTGCTGAAGGCCGAGGTTCTGACGTACGATGACATTGAGAAGCTGATTGGGCCCCCACCACACGGGAAGAAGAACACAATAGAGCCGCACGGCTGGGAGGGAATCATGCCCGAAAATAATGACGTCGGCCCTGAGAAACGGAGGAGGAATAGTGGCAGGAAGTCCAAACGGGAACAGCTGTGATCACTGACTTCTCAGCATCTGAATCACACCAGACGAACCGGTGCCATTCTCAGGCAATCGGTGGAATACAAGACTTGATTCATTTGATGGCCATGACGACTGGGTTAGACACAGACAGTAGTCTGTTAGTCTTGAGACTAGTCAATGTGAGCTCAGCTGTGGATTAGCTTGAATTCTCATTTCTGGTCACTGTGCAAAATAAGCATTAAAGTCCAGGACCCCTGGTCATAACGCTAATGTCAACGGTTAAACATTTAGGGTGTTCCTAGATCCCAGAACCTCCCTTAGATTCGAATACAGCTGGTTATTACTGTGAAATACATTACATACATGACACAGTATTTGCTGTTGATTTGAAATGTTCCACACAGGATAGTTTACCCTCGATTATTAAGTCTATTACATGTCCATTTTGTTAGGATAAATACCCTGGACTCATTCGCCACCACCATTTCTCTCTAACTTAGCACAAAATTTCTCTCGCTCGTGAGACAGTAGTATTTAGCACCATGCTGTTAGAAATGGGCTCAAAACAAAGCTATGTTTGTTTGTTTGTTGTTTAACGCCGCACTCAGCAATATTCCAGCCAAATGACAGCAGTCTGTAAATAATCGAGTCTGGACCAGATAATTCAGTGATTGATATCATGAGCATCAATCCACGCAATTGGGACCAGATGACATGCATCAACCAAGTCAGTGAGCCTGACCACCTGATCCAGTCAGTTGCCTTTTGCGACAAGCATGGGTTGCTGAAGACCAATTCTAACCTCGAATGTTCAGGGGACAACAAAGCTATGTCAGCAATTGGGTCCGGGATGTTTATCCTAATGGAATGGAGACATAATACCCTGGATATTCGAGGATGGGTTCTGTTGTGATATGGTACATCTGGTAAATGTAATCATGTGTCTGCCACTTGAAAGTACACAGGGAATATAAATATATTTAACTATCTAACTTTCATGGTCCTGCCTCAAACTGAAATCTCACACCATGAGAACAGAACGATGTGTGATAGACGTTTGCATTGTGTGTGCTTCATTGTTTATACTGTGTGCATCAGATTTGTACAGACTGAAGACTGAGTCAAATATGATAATAAATTTCCTATGTTACTGCCTTTGCCTTTGTGATTCATTGTCTGTAGTGACCGCCTCCGTGGTTTTGTGGTAGAGCATCCGCCAGGAGATGCAGAAGGTCCGGGGTTCGATCCCCGGCCGCGTTATACCAAAAGACGTTAAAAGATGGTACTTGTTGTTACCCTGTCTGGCTCTCGGCATTAAAGGGCTAAAACAAGGACTGGTCGGCTCGGAGTCAGTATACTGTGTCTGAGTAGGGTATTCATGTTAAACTCTCTAAGGCACTGCAGTCTTTGTTTTTATGGAGATAGTGATCTTGCCAGAAGATCAGCAGATCCCTGAAGCAGGCAAACATTTCTTATGACATAGAACATCAGTGATAGAAACTAATAGTTTTAGTCCACTCGTCCTTATAATGATAACATGTAGCAAAACCATTAAAAATGGTAAATTTCTATGAGTCCTTATGATACCTTAACTATTGGGCTGTTTGGCAAGAACTACAGGACTAGTGCCAATTTCTAACACTGAAGGGATTGGGAGACCAGTCCTGAGTCCTATTTACAGGTCGAAGCCTTTGATAGGTTGCCATGATAAAAAATTAGTAACTAGCATAAAACATCAAACAAACAAACTACTCGTACAAATCCATTGCAGTAAATCCTCGGCTCGTTACATGATGGCCTGTCTGTTTGGATGCTTTCACATCAAGAGCATTGGATCTGTGGATTGATCATTGATTAGTTTTGCTGAGGCAAGACATTATGGATGTACAAGTGAAATATAGAGATTCTTTTTTTGTTTGTCTTCTTAAACCTGCCACAATATTACAATAGTAGTCTACATATTATAAGACCGCCTCCGTGGTCTAATGGTAGAGCGTCCGCCCACGTCATACCTAAAGACGTTAAAAGATGGTACTTGTTGTTACCCTGTCTGGCGCTCGGCATTAAGGGGCTAAAACAAGGACTGGTCGGCTCGGAGTCGGTATACTGTGTCTGAGTGGTGTATTCATGTTTAACTGCGGCATGGTATCTCAGTGAGCTAGCACTATAAATCGGCATCAGTCCGGACTAGTATAAGCAGCCACACAAACACACACACGTACATGCACGTCGTTATATAAGTGCAGAAATCTTGGATGCAACGTTAAACCCCATTTCACCTCACCTCTAAATATTATACGTCAAGTCGTCAAATACACATTTTCAAAGGAATGTTTGTTATCATTGAAATGCTGTGAAACAGTTATCAAATTATTAATTGATTCAGACACGAATAATGAATTATAAAATGCATATCAACATTTTTTTTCAATAGATTTTAATTAAGTAAAAGTTGTAATCACTTCAGCAAACCTAATCCTGAAGAAAACATGAAGAAAACGTCTTTGAAGCGCTCATAAAATATAAATATTGCAACTTTTTGTGGTCAAGGGGAGGTCACTCTCAAGTCCTGTTAAATTTAGCTCCACCACTGTCGGATGATACCGTGATATGGAAGCAAATTCGAAAGCCGAATGTCCTGTGTGCGGAAAGTACTTTCCCTCTTCTTTCATAAACACACATGTGAATGAATGCCTCAACTTCTCAAATGTCGAATCAACAGCAGACGACACGATGTCAAAGTCGAACAAACGAAAGACAAGTGACGGGTCTGGAGATAAGGGATGGGGATTTTTCAAACAAACAAGTGTGTCAAAAAAGGTGAAACTTTCCGACAGTACGAAATCTAAATCGAAACACGAACTCGAAAAGAAAGAAACTCTTATAACTACAACATCAACCAATTGTGACAGTGATGACGACGTCTCCATATTGATAAACGACGACGATGATCAACAAAGCGGGAAATCCCAAAAGACATCTAACATCAAAAACATTTTTCAGAGTTCTATTCCAAACCGAAATTCACCTAGTTCATCCAGCCATTCTAATTCAACACAAGCCAAGCCGTCAAGCAGCTGTAAGAACAAGTTCGCCCCCCTGGCCGAGCGGATGAGGCCCACAAGCCTGGACCAGTACGTGGGTCAAACCAAGGCAGTGGGCAGGGAGAGTCTCCTCCACTCCCTTCTCAACAGTAGCCACGTCCCGTCCATGGTGCTGTGGGGACCCCCTGGATGTGGAAAGGCAAATACCTTGTGTCTTTTATGAAGGAGATATTGACATGCTTAAAGTGACATATACTTCACAAAAGAAGTTAAAGGACCAACCAATTCTTTCATATGAATTACTATACAGTAAACTACGGTTATAACGAACTCAAAGGGACCACTAATTTTAGTTCGTTATAACTGCAGTTCGTTATAAACATATATGCAGCATAACTACAGCAAATTGTAGGGACAAAAAAGTAAGTTTGTTATATCTGTCTGTACGTGATAAGCGTTTTCGTTATAAACGTAGTTTACTGTAGTTAATTTAAAATTCAATGTCTTTTGAGTAGTAGGCCTATATAAGCGCCCAAATATTTGCAACCACTGCTGATAAACTACATTTTCACCTGTCTTTTGTGTTCCTCAAGACACAGGGGCCAAAAGAAATCATGTTTGTTTCTTAACGCCGCACTCGGCAATATTCCAGCTGTATGACAGCGATCTGAAAATAATCGAGTCTGGACCAGAAAATCCAGTGATTGACATCATGAGCATTTACCTAAGCAATTGGGACATGATGACATGCATCTACCAAGTCAGCGAGTCTGACTATCCAATCCTGTTCGTTGCCTCTTACGACAAGCATGTACTGCTTAAGACGTGGTTCATTTAAGCTTACTTCTGGAAATTGGCAGCCTACTAAGGAATAAAATCAATAGAATTCTCT
Source organism: Haliotis cracherodii (assembly GCF_022045235.1). Taxonomy (NCBI): domain Eukaryota; kingdom Metazoa; phylum Mollusca; class Gastropoda; order Lepetellida; family Haliotidae; genus Haliotis; species Haliotis cracherodii. The sequence continues at coordinate 38,523,695 of NW_027266265.1, forward strand.
GTACACATTTGGTTTTCAAAATGTCATGATGAACAAGAGCATTTGGCATTGTTAAATTAACCATGATACCATGTAGTTATTTCTGCTTGAATATTGGTTTAATTATTTTTATATCAAAATACAGCATAATTCAGATCGTAATGTGAACTTAAGGTTGTCATTACTCATTAGACGGCCTAAGTTTTGAATTCAGCACCACTAAGTTTACAAACAAGTCACACTACCCTAGGAATTCTAAAGGCATCATGTTTGTTTTCCCCCATACAGGAAAAATCGAGGTGTGTCCTTCAGGATCAATCGTTGATGCTTGTACATAGCCAGAATCTTTAGTTGCAGTCTCGCTGTCTTATATCATAACCGGATGAGGGGCTGTCGGGTAGCCTAGTGGTTAAAGCGTTCGCTCGCCACACCGAAGACCCGGGTTCGACTCCCGACATGGGTACAATATGTGAAGCCCATTTCTGGTGTCCCCCGCAGTGAACTTGCTGGAATATTGCTAAAAGCGTCGTAAAACCAAACTCACTCACTCATAACCAGGTGAGCTACAGTACAGGCATTAGGCTTTCTGTAAAATTCCATTCTTTCACAGCACCATACGCTTTCAGACAACACTGGCCAGGATTATCGCCCACAACTGTAAATCTCACAGCAGCGTCAAGTTCGTACAGCTGTCTGCAGCAGCGTCGGGAATCAACGATGTCAAACAGGTAGTCACTGTGGCAAAGAACGACCAGAAAATGTTCAAGAAGAAAACTATTTTGTTTCTGGATGAAATACACAGATTCAACAAAACACAACAGGTACAACGTGTATTTCTGTCACCTAGCAGTCGTCATAATGTCATTAATTTATAGAGAATCTCACCCTCGTGTCTTGATATCAGGGGGCACGGGAGGCCCAGTCGTCTAAGGTGCCGTGATTTGCTGTGCAGAGTTGCGTCCCTTGGGCACGCCAGAAACCTATGATTGTGGGTTTGAATCCCGGTTTGCCCTGATTATGTTTCTAGGTTTGTCAGCACCATATCCGTGCTCGTGGGTTTCACCGAAGTGGTAAACGTCCAAGACCTGCATCACTTCGGGTTTTCCTCCCACATTAAGCTGACATGCCGTGATATGACTGGAATACTGTTAAAAGCGGTGTTAAGCCCAACTCACTCACTCTTGATATCAAATATATCAACACATGTCAATAAAAGATTAAAACTCGGAGGCTTGCTGAAACTATTTCACTCCTCAGAGTTTGTAGCTAGTCCTGCTTGAACGAGACAAACATGTTTACTATGTTTACATTTTCTGTTTTATTCAGATGCAATGTGTAGCTAAGTTTCAATCATTGAAAACAGGTTCAGAATTATAGCCCTCAAATGCTCCAAGTCTATGAGGACTACCATCGTTGTATTTGGACGTTCCTTGGGCTAGCGGACTAGCGTGAATTTTGAGGGCTGCTGATAAATATCGTATCATGATTCAGTTATCGTATTGTCCAAAATATCTGTCTGCCCACCTCCCCGTGGCTGGTAATTTTTCTGATGGGCTGAAATCTTCCTACACCTCCATCTGGCAGATAATCTGAACTACTTATTTGGGCTGCAATGAATACACTATGCGGGGAATACTATATGTATAATCAATATAGGGTAACGAATATGAATATTTATTCACGAATACACTGACAGGTCATCAGTTGAGGTATTCAGTGAAACAATATCAAAATAAATTACCTGACATGGTTTGACATGTTGACAGTGTTTATGATTATTATCATTTTGTACATTTATTTATATACTGCATTTATCCAGGTACCAGTATCTGCTACAAAGCGACAATGACCAGTGACCACATTACTGTCAAATTAAATATGTAACAGTGTTGTCTTTAAAGAAATCTATGTATGCCTATAAATAGTTGGGGGCATGGGTGGCCCAGTCGTCTAAGGCGCCGCGATTCGCTGTGCAGAGTTGCGTCCCTTAGGCACGCCAGAAACCTATGATTGTGGGTTCGAATCCCAGTTCGCCCCGATTATGTTTCTAGGTTTGTCAGCACCATACCCGTGCTCGTGGGTTTCACCGAAGTGGTAAACGTCTGAGACCTGCATCACTTCGGGCTTTCCTCCCACATTAAGCTGACACGCCGTGATATAACTGTAATACTGTTAAAAGCGGCGTTAAACCCAAATCACTCTCACTCACTAACTATAAATAGTTCTTATGGATATTTGTAGTACAAAGCACTCCATCTATTGTTTTCATAAATATTCGATTTTTGTGATCATGAATAATGAATGTAATTCATGAAGGGATGCAGTTCGATTCACCGAATACACAAGTGAATCGTAACAGCCCTAATACTTATGTATTCATTTTTTTTATAATTCCTTGTAGATTCTCAAGTAATTGTATGCAATATTTCAAATGAATCAAGACATAATTTGTGTCTTAGGTTTTGCAACTTTGAAATATTTATAATGCCTGAATGCAGGAGGGTAACTTTGAAGATGGGCAGGCAACACTTATGGGTCACCTGCCCGACTCTGGTTGGGTTTAAAAAGTATATCGTACACAGAGTTATCATGATATGTATCATAAATACAGCTCGAACCCAACTCACTCACTCACTCACTGTTGCCAGGACTCCCTGCTGCCCCATGTTGAGGATGGTACGCTCACTCTGATTGGTGCAACCACGGAGAACCCGTCCTTCCAGGTCAACGGGGCCTTGCTCAGCCGGTGTCGTGTGATTGTGTTAGACAAGCTCTCAACAGAGGATCTGTCCATCATTCTACACAGAGCTGTAGAGGAGCTTGGAGCAAGGGTGTTCGAATCTCAACAAGACATAGAAGATGGTGGCGACAATGCACAGGACGATGGAGACAGGTTTGATCATGTTTTATATTTATTTCTGTTTTAGAGCTAATAGTGAAAAGATGTTTACAGGTGTCCCAATGTATGAAGAAAAAAATAACTCTCTGTAAACCTTTTTTCTACTGTGGGTCTGATTGGCCTAGGCGTGTCATTTGCAAGCCACCATCATACTGCTAAACTATCGCTGAGTGCAGAATTAAACATCATCTTCCTGCCTGTTCCGCCCTCAGCCCTCCTGTGTGGGTGGAGAAGGATGCTATCACGACGCTGGCTAACCTGTGTGATGGAGATGCTCGAGCTTCCCTCAACGGCCTCCAGATGGCAGTACAGTCGCGGGTCATCTCGGCCAAATTTGCAGCAGCGACGCAGAGTGACGGAGACATGAACCAGAACAACATCGTCATCATCAACACGGATCATGTGAAGGAGGGTCTGCAGAGGTCCCATGTTCTGTATGATCGGACAGGTCTGTGCTTTTTCCTCTCCAGAGGGTTCGTTTTGTCACTAGGGTACTGAGGTTCAGTGGTCAAAAGTTACATCCCTTGGCTGTATCAGGATCCAACAGATGGGGGTTTGAATCCAAATGGTCTGCCAATGCCATATACATGCTCATTGGTTTCATCAAAGAGGTGCTAATGTATATTGGGCAGAGTTACATCCCTTAGCTGTGACAGGATCCGATGGATATGGGTTTGAATCCTAAAGGTTTGCCAGTGCCATAATCATGCTCACAGGTTTCACCAAAGAGTTAGACGTCTATGATCTGCGATGCTTTGAACATTCAGCTGACAGAACATGATCATATAACTTCAATACTGCACAAAGGGGCAGGACATATAGTATAATCCAACAAACTCACTATTTTAATATCAGTAATATAAAGATATTTGTTAAGTAAAGCAAGTTTGTTCCTTCTGAATACCTAAGCTGGAGACCCGTGAAGATCCGGGGTAGATTAATTCTTCAGCAACCGATACTTGCTGTAACAGGCGACCATTCTTCTCATAAGAGGCGACTAACGGGATCGGGTGGACAGGCTTGCTGACTTGTCATCATATCCAAGTTGTGTGGATTGATGCTCATGACGACAATCACTGGCTTGTCTGGTCCAGACTCGATTATTTACAGACTGCCGTCATATAGCCGGAATATTGCCTAGTGCAGCGTTAAACAACAAACAAACAAGCAACGAACCTTAGCTGAAGCCTTCCCATACTTGTGCATAGAAACTTCTTGTGTCTGTGTTTTGTAAACCACTAAAAATTCTTATCATCATAATCCTAGGTTGCCAATTTTTTCTTCTGAAAAGTAGGTTTTCAGCATGTTGAGCGTGAAGTTTGTTGGCCCAAGCGTAATTTGTTGATCCTCAGTCATAATGTTAGTAGGGGCACAGGTTGCTAAGTTGTCTGAGGCGCCGCAATACGCTGTGCATCCCTTGGACACGCCAGAAACCTATGATTGTGGGTTCAGATCCCGCTTCACTCGATTGTGTTTCTAGGTTTGTCAGCACCATACCCGTGCTCATGGGTTTCACCGAAGTGGTAAACGTCTGAGACCTGCATCACTTCGGGCTTCCCTCCCACATTACGCTGACATGCCATGATGCTGTACCCTGACAGCATAGATCATTCTCACAATATCGATCACTGGATTATCTGGCCCAGACTTGTTTATTTACAGGCAGTCATATAGCAGGAATATTCGGGAGTGGGGCATTCTAAGATTGCTTCGTACAACGGCACCCTGGTGTCCCCTGCTTTGATAGGGCTGGCATATTACAAAAATGGCATAAACCCCAACTCACTCACTCACTCATGCTTAGTGTGACGTCATCTATCAACATTGCACCTCTTCTCCCCTCCTCCCCCAGGTGAGGAGCACTACAACATTATATCTGCGATGCATAAGTCTATTCGAGGCTCGGACGCTAATGCTGCCCTCTACTGGCTGGCACGGATGCTGGAAGGGGGAGAGAACCCCTTGTATGTGGCCCGGAGACTTGTAAGGCTCGCCAGTGAGGATGTAGGTAGGTGCTTCACCAACTACTAGATTTTACCAATTTTAGATTTTTTGTTTTTTTCGCGTTTTCTTATTCTCTTTTATTTATAAGCCAGTTTTGTAGGTACTGAGTATATAGATATTTAACATCCTGTTCATAATCAGATAGTCACAACAGATATAAGAAAACCAAATTGTTATAGAATGAATGAGCTGTTGGTCATTACTGGATGACGTTGACATTCAGGGTTTCCAGTAATTTGTGCTCCTAATGAAGTAAATTAGGCTTAAAAAATGAATGAATTAGTTCTCAGGAAATGACTTTTGAAAATGTAGGGGTTCCACTCTAGAAACTGTGGAAATGTAAAAAATTTAGTTCTGTAATCTATGTGATACATGCTCAGAGGCCGTTAGTTAAAAATAGCCACAGAGTTCCCCTAACCATGACTACTGAAACAAATCTGCAAGTGCTAGTGCGAAATATTGGCAATATTTCGACCATGTATTGTAGTTTGTGAATGATTATGTATGGAAATTTGTTTAAGAACTACCAAATTATGAATAGCATTCATTCCTTAGCATGCACATTAATTGATTGCACCCCAGGAGATGCACTCACTATTTGTTTTGTGTCTGTTTTCAGTCTGTATGCGTTTAGTATGTAGAATTTCACATTCGGTAATCCCCCGAACATCTTGTCACCATCCTGCCTGCCTTGTTGGGAGTAAACAGTATTTTAGACACTGTATCCATTTGTACAGTAAAAACTATGTTGAGAATCATTGTACTACTAGCGTATGGTAAGTGATCACCTACTATCTTTGTCTTTGACTGGATAATCTGACTTCCAGGTTTGGCGGACCCACTGGCGCTGAACCAGGCTGTTGCCGCGTACCAGGCATGTCACTTCATCGGGATGCCAGAGTGCGATGTGAGATCAAAACACACTTACCAGAAAATATACTGGATTTTCAAAACTGTACAGGATTATACAGTAAACTACGGTTGTAGCGAACTCAAATGGACCATCGATTTTAGATCACCATAACGGTAGTTTGTTATAAGCATGTATACAACATCTCTACAGCAAATATCCGGGACCAAAAATTAAGTTTGTAATAAGCGTGTTCGTTATAAACGTATTTTACTGTATGCCCATTTTTTTCCACCTGTTAACATAGATATTGGATCTTAAGATATTTGAGAGGGTGTCAAAATCCCCTGGAAGCCGTCCCCAAACATACAGGATGTCTTCCTTTTGTAGTGAAAACCTGTTTGAATTGATAATATATTGTCCTAAATTGATTGATTTGATTTTGTTCATGGAGTAATACACTTATATAGATGTTCATGGAGTAATGCTCTTGTACTTACGTAGATGTTCATGGAGTAATGTTCTTGTACTTACGTAGATGTTCATGGAGTAATGTTCTTGTTCTTATGTAGATGTTTATGGAGTAATGGCATACCTTGATACACACATTGCAACATTCCCCAGGTGATACTGGCCCAGTGTGTCGTGTACCTGGCACGAGCCCCCAAGTCAGCAGCAATGTACCTGGCGTACAAGAACGCCAAGTCGTGTGTACGGGAACACCAGGGTCCTCTTCCGTCCGTGCCTCTACACCTGCGAAACGCCCCCACAAAACTCATGAAGAGCCTCAGTAAGTTGAACACAGGAAGTGTATCACTGGCCACATGGCAGGGTTCACACAGTCCAGGGCTGAGACAAGGCAGGGACAGATGCATCACATACTGGGTGATGCTGAGGGGGAACTGATTGCTTTCAATACTGAGGGAGGGGTGTGTTGGAGATAGAGGGGATAGGTGGAGGGGTGTGTGGTGAGGGAGGGGTGTGTTGGAGAGAGAGGGGATAGGAGGAGGAGGTTATGTTGGTAGGAAGGGGGGTGTGACAAGGCAGGGGTGTGTGTGAGGGAGGGGTGTGTGGTGAGGGAGGGGTGTGTGGTGAGGGAGGGGTGTGTGTGAGGGAGGGGTGTGTGGTGAGGGAGGGGTGTGTGGTGAGGGAGGGGTGTGTGGCAAGGGAGGGGTGTGTGGTGAGGGAGGGGTGTGTGACAAGGGAGAGGTGTGTGTGAGGGAGGGGTGTGTGGTGAGGGAGGGGTGTGTAGTGAGCGAGGGGTGTGTGTGAGGGAGGGGTGTGTGGTGAGGGAGGGGTGTGTGGTGAGGGAGGGGTGTGTGGTGAGGGAGGGGTGTGTGGTGAGGGAGGGGTGTATGGTGAGGGAGGGGTGTGTGGTGAGGGAGGGGTGTGTGGTGAGGGAGGGGTGTATGGTGAGGGAGGGGTGTGTGGTGAGGGAGGGGTGTGTGGTGAGGGTGGGTGGGTGGGTGGTGGTGGTGAGGGAGAGTGGTATGTGGGGAGGGGTGAGGTGAGGGAGGGGTGTGTGGTGAGGGTGGGTGGGTGGTGGTGGTGAGGGAGAGTGGTATGTGGGGAGGGGGTGAGGTGAGGGAGGGGATGTGGTGAGAGAGGGTGGTGGTGGCGAGGGAGGGGGTGTGTGTGAGGGAAGGTAGTTGGGGGGGGGGGGGGGGGGGCAGTGAGGTGAGGGAGGGGATGTGGTGAGAGAGGGTGGTGTGGTGAGGGAGGGAGAGGGGTGTGTGGCGTGGGAGGGGGGGGGCTGAGAGAGGGTGGGTGGGTGTGTGTGGTGAGGGACGTGTGTGTGTGTGTGTGAAGGAGGGTGGTGTGGTGAGGGAGGGTGTGTGTGTGTGTGTGTGTGTGTGTGTGTGTGTGTGTGAAGGAGGGTGGTGTGGTGAGGGAGGGTGTGTGTGTGGTGAGGGAGGTGTGTGTGTGTGTGTGTGTGTGTGTGTGTGTGTGTGTGTGTGTGTGAAGGAGGGTGGTGTGGTGAGGGAGGGTGTGTGTGTGGTGAGGGAGGGGTGTGTGTGTGTGTGTGTGTGTGTGTGTGTGTGAAGGAGGGTGGTGTGGTGAGGGAGGGTGTGTGTGTGGTGAGGGAGGGGTGTGTGTGTGTGTGTGTGTGTGTGTGTGAAGGAGGGTGGTGTGGTGAGGGAGGGTGTGTGTGGTGAGGGAGGGGTGTTTGTGTGTGTGTGTGTGAAGGAGGGTGGTGTGGTGAGGGAGGGTGTGTGTGTGGTGAGGGAGGGGTGTGTGTGTGTGTGTGTGTGTGAAGGAGGGTGGTGTGGTGAGGGAGGAGGAGGTTGGGGAGAGGAAGAGTGTAGTTGATATTGGCGTGCATTCACTGTCACCATATTTGTCACTAGTTCAAACTACAAGATGCAGAGTGGACGGTTACAATGTGTGACATGGAAAGATTCACTCACTGTTTCAGACTATGGGAAAGGCTACAAGTACAACCCAGCCTTCAGCGAACCGGTAGACCAGGAATACTTCCCAGAAGAGCTCCGGGGAACAGACTTCTTCACATGAACACAAGAGTTGTCTCCCCTAGAACCTGGCACAGAAATGCTTCAATTTGGTAGAGGAAACTATTCCACACAGCAATCTTAGTGCTAAGTTGGTCGTAACTCCCATACTTTATCATAGACTTATGATCAACGTAGCACTAAGATCGCTTTGTGAACCCTTGTCATGATCTGACTTAAGTCAGGCCTCAGTAGATCAGACAGTATGGGACACTGCAGACAGTAAAGCGCCTCAGCCGTCCTCAACAGACGTGAGGCAACAGAGATCTTGGACTTCTTAAACATAGAGTTAACATGGTTACCAGTTGAAATTTGGATAACAATAAAATTGCAATCAGAAAGTAGGATTGGGGATGAAATGTGACGAAGAGTGGATGGATAAAGTCTTCTTTGAACAAGTCTGAGAGATGTTTCCCTTGCCATATCACTCTTCTTTGGGGTAATTTTATTACTGGCCTGAAAATTCTGACCAGCAGTACTGTCTTACTATCATACTGTCCCCTCTCTGTTGTATGTAGGTACATATGCTGAATTTGTGCATTGATCATGTCCTTCAGTGATGTGGATTTTGCGCTATGCAAATAGCCTTATTATTAATTAATTAAAAATATTAAAGACTTATTGAATATGTATTTTATTCCACATGTTAAATTTCGAGTCAGGGGATGCTTAACAAAGAAATAATGAAAAATATACTGACATTTTCCCCTTGCTAAATGACAATACCAGTAAGATAGATGCTTGCTTTGGTTTGGTCCTGGATCCTATCCATGTGTTTCCTCCCATCTGCTGGGGTAGGTAGCCTAGTGGTTAAAGCAATTACTCCTCCCACTGTTATTATGGGTTTGAGTCCCAATATGCATGAAAGCCTCTTTGACCAGTATGATTGTGATATGATAGGAATAATGTTCCGAGTCCTGTAAAAGCATACACACTCACTCTTTTTACAAAAAGAAATTAAAAAAGAAATTTAGGATGCCAATTTTTTAAAATTATTTCAGAGTATATGCTTACTCCTTCATCACATGAATCAATATATATATATATATATATATAGAGAGAGAGAGAGAGAGAGAGAGAGAGAGAGAGAGAGAGAGAGAGCGAGCGAGCGAGCACTTGCCATGTATAACAGCATGTTCAGAGAACACTTATCTCACGAATCTCTCCTTAGCTCAAAAAGAAACTGCATGTTAAAATCATGTTTACCGTTACCTTTGGTGCATGAAAAGTCCAAAAAAATCAATCTAATTAAAATCAGATCTTAGTTCTCGCTGAACAAAGATCTGAGGACATCCCATTACTGGTCACGTCAGAACGACCTTTCATCCAACCAATCAGGGGCGGTCGGGTAGCCTAGTGGTTAAAGCGTTCGCTCGTCACGCAGAAGACCCGGGTTCGATTCCCGACATGGGTGCAATATGTAAACCCCTTTTCTGGTGTCCCCCCCCCCCCCGTGATATTGCTGGAATATTGCTAAAAGGGGCGTAAAACCATATTCTCTCACTCCAACCAATCAGAGCGTCGCTTACCAGATCAAGAAAGCGACAAGACAGAATGTGTTTTCTAATCATGCAACCTTGAAATATTTAACAGAGGGTATTCCGAACGACAGTTACGCGTTTTATGATTATATCCGTACAATCTAGGCCATCTGTAAGCCATTCCAGAATGTCCTTTTTATCAATTTTAATTCTTTTTAACCGAGGACACGTCAAAATATGTTTCGAAGCGTAGTTGCCAGTTTGAAACTAGTGTAGTAAAGCTCGAGAAAGCTGCCTTCTGATTGGCTAATGTCGATTTCTTGTCAGTCATTTCATTGATCAGTCAAAGTCGGTCTGACTTGACCCGTAATGGGATGTCCTCAGATCTTTGTTTAGCGTTAGGAAAACTAAGATCTGATTTTAATGAGATTGAAATAAAATAGAATATTTCTTACGCTGATTTCTTAATAGAATTTCCAGCACTCCCTGTGAAACTGCTTTATTCTTTCATGTATAGATGAAAAGCTGTTAATGATCAACATTATGTACATAAAGCACCATCATGGAAAACTGGTTTTGAACGATTTTAAGACCATTTTAATGGCATTAAAGAGCATGTATTCAGCATTTTATATGAATGCGTGAGAATTTCCCAACCTTGCGTGTGAGCATGACATGGGTGATAAATGCGTGAGACTCACGCGAGATGCTTGAGACTCACGCGAGATGCGTGAGAGTTGACAGGTATGAAGAGGGAGTATCTTAATTATCTGATGGCTATTGTAAATCTTATCAATCTAGTTATAGTTGTTATAATTAGTGTCATGTGTAAAACTGACACACCTGTGCAATATGGGGGGCACGGGTGGCCCAGTCGTCTAAGGCGCCGCGATTCGCTGTGCAGAGTTGCATCCTTTGGGCACGGCAGAAACCTATGATTGTGGGTTCGAATCCCGGTTCGCCCCGATTATGTTTCTAGGTTTGTCAGCACCATATCCGTGCTCGTGGGTTTCACGGAAGTGGTAAACGTCTGAGACCTGCATCACTTCGGGCTTTCCCCCCACATTAAGCTGACATGCCGCGATATAACTGGAATACTGTTAAAAGCGGTGTTAAACCCAACCCACTCACTCACACTCTGTGCAATTATGGTAGTCAGTATATGATAGAGGGCAATACATAATAAAATTTGAGTTTGTACTTTGTAGACAACATTTTAAAACTGTTTCAGAATGACATGAATCAAATTTGCTAGGATGTGAGTGACTTGTTGATCCGAGCCTATACTGACCCAGGCTACATTCAAAGTTCCACCTCCAGCAACCCATTCTTGTCTCCTGTGAAGAACTGGCTTAGAATTCGTCTTCAGCAACCCATTGCTTGCCGTAGGAGGCAACGACTATCGGGAGCGGGTGGACAGGCTCGCTGACTTGGTTCATGCATATCAGTATCCCAATTACGTGGATCGATGCTCATGATGTCAATCACTGGCATGTCTGGTCAGTTCTTAAATAAACTCACACAAAATGAAAGTCAATTCTTATTTCTTTTTATGTCACTATTTTTACCTCAAAGGACGTAGACCTTGATCTATACACACCTATATTTAGTACGTGTGACTTCATGGTTACACTGGGGCGGTCGGGTAGCCTAGTGGTTAAAGCGTTCGCTCGTCACGCCGAAGACCCGGGTTCGATTCCCGACATGGGTACAATGTGTGAAGCCCATTTCTGGTGTCCCCCGCCGTGATATTGCTGGAATATTGCTAAAAGCGGCGTAAAACCATACTCACTCACTCACTCATGGTTACACTGACAGCCATACAACAACCAGCTGTATCGCGGAATAAAATAATTTTGATTTAAAGTTTATACGATATACGGCTTTTCCATTGGACGAGAGATTTGTCACATGACCGCACAATTTGACGTTCATACGTTTTTCACGAGACCGTATTCTTGAAATGACGTAAACACTGACGGACTACTTCCACATGCCTGGGGAAACCCCTGAGAATTCCCTAGCACGAATCGATACAGAAGCGTTTTTTCTGAACATTTACACCCTTTAATCTTGAACTTAGCATTTCAGTATACATTGAGAAACGTCAGAGAGTTTGATTGCATGATTGTTCACGAATATCCTTGCTACGACCCCTCCAAATGGACAAAACGAAGAAATACACTTCCAAACTATCGTAGTATACATACAGACCACCAAATAGCTGCAATATTGCTGAATGGCGGTTAAGGTGGTCACTATTTCACTTTGTCTGATGGCACTATTTCACTTTGTCTGGGTTAAATTAAATGATCAGAACTACAGAAAGGGAATAAATATGTTTATCAATGACATCTGAACTGTACCAGAACTGAACTGAACCAGCTCCCAGAAATCCTACTGTAAGGGTTTAAAGCAAGATTGATGTTACCTTCGTTAAAGGCCAGTTTCAAGCCTCTCTGTGTATGCATGCCAGACCCATGAAGATCGGGGTAGAATAGGCCTTCAGCAACCCATGCTTGCCGTAAGAGGCGACTGACGGGATCGGTTGGTCAGGCTTGCTGACTTGGTTGATGCATGTCATCGATCCCAATTGCGTGCATTGATGCTCATGATGTCAATTACTGGATTGTCTGGTCCAAAGTCGATTATTTACAGACCGCCGTCATATAGGTTGAACATATGTGGAGTATTGCTGAGTGCGGCGTTAAACAACTAGCAAAAACATGCTGGGAGGCTAGCCAGTCTTAGCACTTGTTATCAGAGCAAGTTATTCCCAGAAGAATTGGCATGTTCAGTTTAATCTAGCATTTCACCATTATCGCTTTCATTCTTATTAGATGTGTGCCCTCTTCCCTTTACCATATCTAAAGGAAAGATAAATAACAGACATTGTTTATTTTGTATCAAGCTTTCAATGAAGGTTACATTTTTTATTTTCACTCGAGAGTGTAATTTTACCCTTGTACATGGCCGATGTCTAAACCTCTTTGTGTTACGGTGCTTAAGATCATATCATGTGTTTTCACAAAGGAAATTAGGAGATAAATCCACTGTGTTTTGAAATAAGACGGAGTACCAATGTAGAGTAGATGCCTCTTAATAAATCTTGGAACCCTGCTTTAGCGAGAGGTTTCAAATGTGTAAATAAGAGGTATCTACTCTACAGTGGGACTACATCAAATACTAAAACACAAAGGGTTTATCTCCATTTTACCATGACGGCAACGGCTTTGAAAAGGTTGCTCTCTTGCAGCGTGTAACAACACAGGGTACAAAGGTCGCTATCTTAGAGCACTCCAAACCGGGGTCACAGGAAGTTGTATATGTAACAAATATTAGGTTCAACATTAAAATATCCATAGTTTTTACTAGTTCAAAATAAGTGTTCAAAACACATAGTTTTTCAATATGAAGTTGACAAATAACCCTCCAAACTGAGTCCAAAAGTATATGATTTAATTTCATCACAACCTGCTGTGCAGTGTTTGGACTCACCAAGTCCTTTCTTGGAAATCAGGGCGACAAGTCATTTCTTGGAAATTGAATATGCCATTTCCCATTTTAGGGGTGACAGGTTGTAGAAATAGTTTTAAAAATGCTGATCGAATATATTCCTCCAACAAACTGTATTATTTGACATTCTACTATTTATTTTACTGGTGTAAGTCTTGTTAGTTAGTTAGCAGTTACCCCTAGTTAACAATACAAATTTAAAATAGCTGCCTCTCCATCCCGAACTTGACCAACATCACCTTTACAGTCAACTGTAAATGGATGCCTCGGACAAGTTAGACAAAGCAAAATGACAACCCCGATCTATGATGTGGTTCAACAATAACCTGTAGATTTACTGAGAATGAGCCTGCTGGTACAACGTGATTGGCAATGGAACTGCATTGAGTATGACTGAACAGTTGGGTTTTTTGGCTGCAGACGAGCCTGCATTTTCACACGAGGGATTCAAAATTATTCGACGACAGCATATGAACGAAATGTGACAGTTGTGGCCCTGACAGAGTGCTTTGTGTTTGTGTTGCGTAATTGTGCGTGTTCTAACAAGTTCCACAGGTTTGATAAGCTGTTGTGATCAAGTGCCTGTGCTGTGACCACAGTAATGTCGGGACGTGTCAGTTTTCGTAGCTTTTCGAAGGGAGGGGTGTTTTATGATGGTCTTTCAAATCCCCTCCTGCCAAATCCTAACGTTGGTGGTTGACGGAAATGGCAATGGATATCCATCACAAAAATGGTTTGTAACCACATGTCACGAATAAAGTTTTTAAAACACTTATTTATGATGTTATATTTTACTTACATTTGGGCTATTGTTTGTTTTAATGGGGAAATTACCCGTTCGCGACCGAACATGTCCCTACATATTCACAAACATAATTTGTATGCACAACATATGCCTTAGTTAAGTTATCTCATCGAAGCAGTCAGGGTCACGGCCTAGAATGACTAAATCGTCGCCTGAAACATCCCATAGCCAGCGTACCGTATTTCCACTATTCGACACTCGGACGTCTATTAGTTTGGCGGGAGACGTTGACCCGACGTGTATTAGAGAACTAGCGTCTAATACAGGAAATGTCGAAACGGTATACAGTTCTTATCGGTGATCGGCAGCCATTTTTTATGGATCGATGTATTCATTTGTGTAAAAAGGCTTAATAATTTTAAGAGAGGTTTCTGTTGCAAAAAGGAAAACTCCTTTTAACCAATCAGAATCAAGCATTCTTCAATGTCATGGTAGAATACTTATTATCCTGATAACAATTGTCAACAACAACAACAGCAACACTTGGACAACATGAAATATCTATCAAATGTGAGACTGTGATAAAAGTGACTCAACAACAATGTGGACGATATATACTAACAGTATGTGAACTGACATCAACAATATTAAATATGTGATAAACAATAAAGTAGATGTAGGCACAACAAAGAGGTATTTAACTTATTCACGTAGATATATTGATAACTAGTAAAGTTACAAAAAATGCCATCTTGGAGTTTAGCGATACCAAGACTTTGGAAACGACTATTCTGTGCGGTCTTCAGTCACAGGTTTCTAATCACAATACGCACATCTGATTTCAACATTCGCATCACCATCGAGGATGCTTTCTAATCGTTATCTCTTTTTGAAATAATAAGTATTTCAAACGTTAGACTCAACCCATGTCCACCCACGCATTATCGCTTCTAACATCACATAGTCTGTCATGGTAGCATAAACTTACATGTCACTCATGAACTTATTTATTTCCCTGAAGATGTCAAAACAGTTTTTTTCATCTCTTAATTGACCTTGATACTATATTTATCAGTGAGTTGGGTTTAACGCCTCTTTTAACAGTATTCCAGTTATATTACGGCGTGTCAGTTTAATGTGGGAGGAAAGCCTGACGCAGGTTTTAGACGCTTACCACTTCGGTGAAACCCACGAGCACGGATATGGTGCTGACAAACCTAGAAACATAATCGGAGCGAACCAGGATTCGAACCCACAATCATAAGTTTCTGGCGTGCCAAAGGGACGCAACTCTGCACAGCGAATCCCGGCGCCTTAGACGACTGGGCCACCCGTGCCCCCCTATATTTATCAGATCTGAGTTGTGTCTACTATCCAGCTGAAACTAAAGATGGCATGACAGTTTAACAATATTGTTTGACAGTTTCAACAATCGATCAAATCCTTCTACAGCTGCCACACATATAAAAAGTCTTGGTATATACCTTTGTACAAAAAATGATTATGATGAATCTACAATTGTTCATTGTCAAGTCAAGGCTTTTGATTTCTTTCGGAAGATGTGCGTGTCCTATCATGAAAGTGACAGAAACCCCAAAACATCCTCTCCTTCGAGGAAGCATTCTGAACAAAGCCCCTCCTGAGGTCAATAGCAGTTTTCATGACAACCAGCTGCTATAACCGAAGTCTCGTGCATTTGAAGCAGTCTTCGTGTTGTTCACAGGACGGATTGTTTGGGTAAATGGAGACACACCTTGATAGGCACTTCTCTATACAGTGAGGTGGAGTCACCGACTTGCCCAGAGGAACAACTACAGCTGATGCCCGCTCCTCTACATCTGTCATCGCTCAAGATGTACCGATTCTGGTAGGCAGTGGGTCTGGAACAATAGCAGCTATTTAGAGAAGGTGGCAAAAGGGTTACATATGTCTTTTCCAAATACAGATTCTACAGATTTAAGTGACTATAGAAAAAGTCTTGCGATTTGCAGACGTCTGATACTAGGAGGGGTATGCAGTTTTACGCCAGGAAACTGTAGATGTCTGAAAAAAGGCGTCTTGGAATAATAACTTTCATGGTCTAAAACAAGAGTGCGGAATTAGATCCTCCGCTCGTTACATCTTCAACATCATCAGAGGCCCGGATGATTGTAGGATGCAAGTGTCGGGGAAATCACTGGAGAACTCCACTGATAAAGCCATTAAACATTCGCGTCCATTTCGGTCGGAGGGTAAATGATATGACGAATATAAGGAATTCTCTTATATCAATTAATTTTACTTATGACACGTTCACGATAATATTGTTTGATTGGCCAGTAGCTGAATCCCACCTCCAGCTTGGTCGTCTCGTCTGTGAGGACGTACTGCTGCTTGTTCCGAGACACCAGCGTCTTCAGTTTCTTCCACACGTTGATCACCAGCTCTGGATTCACGTCGGGCTTCCTCAAACCACCTGAAACACCAACACACCATAAGCAACAACGGGAATAAAGCAATACCATAGACACAGGGAAGCTCCACCCGAAAGCCCCAGTGATATTGCTGGATTGTTGCTAAAAGCAGCGTAAAATCATACTCACTCCACAGATTCTCGAAGACACATTAATACATTAATTCTTTGTCGATGTGATGCAACTAAAGTACTCATGGAAATAAAAAAAAACTGTTTTGCTCGATTTAATAATCGACACAAAGCATTACGTAGATGTAAATACGAAATAACAAAACAACTGGAAAAGTACTAGTCTGGATTTGCTAGTTTTATCTCAGTGCTCAATACAAAAGGTACTTTACAGGAGGTAATTTGTAGGCACTTTCAACATTAAAAAATAAAACTAAGTCCAAATTGACATGGCAGAAACAGGCTATAGGCATAATGCAAATTAGCCTGGAAAAAGGTTATCAAAACAACAATAAAAATAACAGATATGTTTATGTACATAATAATAATGACATGTAAGTTGTTGATTGAGAAGGGAATACAGTAAAATACGGTTATAACGAACTCAAAGGGACTACTAATTTTAGTTCGTTATAACCGTAATTCGTTATAAGCATATATACAGCATATAGTCGGGACTAAAAAGTTAGTTCGTTATATCTGTTAGTTCGTTATAAGCGTGTTCGTTATAACCGTACTTTACTGTATGTTACTTTTACGTTCTGATATTTTAACGATGATTCACTATCCCACAATGCCACTCACAAATCACTAACCACTGACAAATCACATGCACGTGGGTTTCAAGCACCTGTTTTCACCTGTCGTCAAGGTGTCATAGGTCATGGACATTCACCTTGATCTACTAACACCTGGTTATGCTCAGTTTCACAATAGTCTCTTTTGTTCATATTTTTACACACTTTTACGTGTAAAAAGACATAAAAACCTTTGATACGCTGTATTTGCGCCAAGGCCCAATTAGTACAAATTGAGTTGTTTGAATATTTATATATTTTGAATATTAACTGCATTTATTTAAAATCTGAGATCGAAAAAACATTTTTTTTCCATTTCCGTGAGTACTTTAATTTGGAATCCAACTGTATGTTCGATTAATGTACACTGAAAGCGGACAGGAAATTGTACACACAGTGACGTGCACCATAGGTACTGCTATATTTACAAATGTGATATGGATGAGAAGGACGCCTGGTTTGGTTTGCTGACCTGTTAAAACTTAAAAGGCTGATAAATAGCCCGTGACGCACACAGTGGTTAAATGACCCATTTTGGTTATTTCTCTTTTAACGCCGCACTCAGCAATATTCCAGCTATATGACCTGTAAATAATCGAGTCTGGACCAGACAATCCAGTGATTGACATCATGAGCATCCATCCACGCCATCGGGTTACGACGACGTGCATGAACCAAGTCAACGAGCCTGACCACCCGATTCCGTTAGTCGCCAATTACGACAAGCAAAGCCGCCTTTTACGGCAAGCATGGGTGCTGAAGACCTATTCTACCCCGGGCCTACCTGACCCGTGATAAAGCTGATGAAGGTGCCTACAGTGTTACACTGACCTGTGAGGATGCTGATGATGACGCCTACAGTGAAGGCGACGAGGACCGACGTCCCGCTGTACCACATATACGAGAGGCGGTAGATGGCCATCGGTGGCGGAGGGGGACTGTGGATATGAACCAGGCGGTATATAGTGCTAACAGTATCGCCAAGACTAAAATCTAGTCTCTGAAATGAACACATCTTACAGAAAAAAGTAGTTAATTATCTTAATACAATAGGGGCGTTTGGTAGCCTAGTGGTTAAAGCGTTCGCTCACACCAAAGACCCGGGTTCGATTCCCGACATGGGTACAATGTGTGAAGCCCATTTCTGGTGTCCCCTGCCGTGATATTGCTGGAATATTGCTAAAAGCGGCGTAAAACCATACTCACTCACTTACTTAATACAGTATGATAAAAAGGAGCCCAGAGACTTGCATGGGCTGTTTTGGATATATTTGTTTCAGGGTCTGTATGATAGACTTAGTATCACCCAACCATATGGCTATAATGCATGTAACAATTTACGGGACGAGTGGCCGAACCAGGTTTCATTGGGCATTAAAGGCAAAATAAAATGGTGCATGAATGGATCACTGAAAATCAGTGATGACACCAAGTGTTCGCAAACAGCGTCAAGCCAAACCTAAGCAATTCGCTGTGCAGAGTTTCGTCCCTTTGTCGTGCCAGAATCCGGCCCGACTATGGTATTTTGTTTGTCAGCGCAATACCCGTGCTCGTGTGTTTCACCAATGTGGTAAAATGTCTAAACCTGCATCACTTTGGTCTTCGTCCCCAACAAGCCGACACACCGTGTCATAACAGAAATATTGTTCAATGTGGCTTTAAACCCAATTCACACAAGAATAGTGAGTAAGTTGCGTTAGGGCTAAAGCCGCTTTGAACAGCATTCTAGTCATATCACGGCGTATCAGCTTAATGTGGGGAGAAAGCCCGAATTGATGCAGGTCTCAGACATTTACCACTTTGGCGAAACCGCATGGTGCTGACAAACCTAGAAACATAGTCGGGGCGAACCGGTTTCGAACCCACAATCATGGGTTTCTGGCGTGCCAAAGGGACACAACTCTGCACAGCGAATTACGACGCCTTAGATGGCTGCGCCACCCGTGCCCTTTCAAAATAGAATAAGAAATACGGTATCATAACAGCATCGGAATACATTGAATAACATGACGATGCAGTATTCCTCGCTGGCAGTGCATATGAATTCGTAGTGTCCCCAATGAACATATTTGTGAACCTTGTAACTCTATTGTCTGACGTACTTACCTGTCCGCAGTAAGGGTCGTGTTTACCATGACAACGGTCATGTTGCTAAGCAATGACCTCATGGTGGTAGGTGTGCTGTACGTAGAGTTAAACCCCGACATGACGTCACAGCCGTCGGTGGTGATGTTAAGGATCGGTGGGCGAGATCCGTTGACAGTGGAGCCTATTACCACCCACAAACTGAACACAAGGCCCGAGAACAGGGCGGCTACAGCACCCTGCATCATGGGAGGAATACAAGGATAACCACATTTAGTACCAGGTGATAACATCAATTTTAGCTAAACTGGATAGAATATCATGAACTGGCCCGCAAGTTATCATGCAAAATGCAGACCACAGTTATAAGGGTAACGCGATTTTTCAGGGCATTATCATTTGCAGAAGCCCGAGGTCTTCCATTAACTGCCCGATGAAGGAGGGCAGTTGAAAAGACCGAGTGTTTCTGCAAATGATAATGCTCTGAAAAATAGCGTTACCGTTATTATAGCTAAAATGGATAGAACTTGTTATCAAATAAAAATAAACAAAATCGGTTTTGAAACATTTACTGCAATCAACACATAACGAATGTCACTGACCCACTTTAACAAGTATGGAAACGTCATAGAATAAACCAGATGACGTCGCCAGTCGTCAAGCAATATGAGAGTATTAATACTATTATACAGTTACAGTGGCCCGCTAATTTCTGATAACACGCGGGTGGTTTATTGATAATTATATCCATTTTAGCTATAATACTTGATAATGTCCTCACTTTGCCTGACGATGGCCATTATCAATATGTTTTCATATGCCGTCATAGCTAGTCTGCATACTAACGTAAACGAACATGGAGTCTATCAGAACGATTCTGTCTACTCGTGTAACTGACCAAGCGCCTCACGAGTCAACTGATGACATTATGGGTCGATGATGTCATGCGCATCTATTTAGGAGTAAGCAATAGCGACTTAAATGAGTAAACACTCGACATGATGCAGATGGAGGGTAAAGCGAACACTACGGCGAAGCGCAACGTTAAACTTGATTGCAGCGGTAAGATTTCCATTACTGCACTGTCAATCGTTTCTATATCTACTACGAGTCACATCCATCAAACTCCGAAAATTTACTTTCGATGAACTCTGTTTCTCTCTGATGTTGGGGGAATCGAAAGCCAAGGTCGAATAACGCCACGCGATTTATAGTGATGTTATCCATTGTTGAGGTGTTTCTAGGCCAGCGTCACACTAAACCTGCTGAGTCCTTATTGTGAGAGTAACACCTGCCATACGTTGTTGTTTGGGTTAGTACAATGGTATTACCACGACTAATTTTCTCCATTTGTGTAAAATAACAGTAACGCTATTTTTCAGGGTACTGTTGTACAAAACAATCTCTGCGCTACGACTGTCGAAAGTCTAGGCTACGACTGTCGTAAGTCTATGTTAAGGTGGCCCGTGAAGATCCGGGGTAGAACAGGTCTTCAGCAACCCATGCTTGCTGTAAAATCGACTATGCTTGTCGTTAGAGGCAACTAACGGGATAGAGTGGTCAGGCTCGCTGACTTGGTTGATGCATGTCATCGTATCCCAAATGCGTGGATCGATGCTCATGATATCAATCACTTGATTGTCTGGTCCAGACTCGATTATTTACAGACCGCCGTCATATAGCTGGACTATTGCTGAGTGCGGCGTTCAACAACAAACAAACAAACAAACAACCGTCCTCCTTTGTCAGGCAGTTACAGCAAACCTCAGGCTCTTGCAAATGATAACGCCCTGACGAATAGCGTTACCCTTATAACATCTTATGGATTTTCCCTTCCCCCGGACAAGCAAAAAAAAGACGCGTTGTAAAAATATAACGATAGGCAAATTTCACGAAAACAACAAACGTTAGAATCAAACTTGATATGTCCCTTTCATGGTGTCGTGTTCGTGTACGTACGGGCGTGGTGGCGAAGGGGACGAAGATAGCGAGGAGGAAGAGGCCGAGGAGGGGCCCGCCCGTCATCCCGAAGGAGCTTAGGGTTATCTGCAACATCGTCCCGCCCATCTTACCAGCGAGGAACGCCAGCCCGACCGTCAAGAGACCAAACAACAGAGCTGTGGAGAGTGAAAATAGAGAGTAGGGTTTATTTGAAGGTTTTAGCACTGTTCCGGCAATATCACTCCCGAAGCCCGAAGTGCTTTACACGTCGGGGAATCAAAGCATGGGTCTTCCGCATGGATAGCAAACGTTTCAACCCCTAGGCTTCACCGTCGTCCCTATCTGAGGCGGGCAGGGGCTAGAAATATCTGGTTCGTGTTTTGATTGCACTCATTTTCATTGGTTGATTCATATAATTCATGTTGGAACAGTGCTCCACTGGTTTCTTTGACTCACATATTGTCTGGTTCAACATGCTGCAGTAACTGAGGGAATCACGATTGCCTTATGGCGCAACCAGATCTATCACAGCATCCTATAAATAATCTGGGCCTGGCAAACGGGTGGCTGATAACATGAGCAACGACACACGCCGTTCGGAATGATGACACGCAGTCAGCCATGTCTACCAATTGTAATCAACTGATCCAAGGAAAGGGGGGTAACCAGACTCCAATACCGGGCCACAAAGCGATTGTAGAGCTACGACTGAGTTACGATCATCTTAGCGCTAAGATCGCTTTGTGGAGCTGGCCCTGTGCACTAGTTATAGGCTTAATACACAGTGACTGATTTAACGTTGAATGGCATTTCTGTTATATCAGGCGTTTCAGCTTCCTGTTGATGTTAGGCCATACATGATACATTTCTTAGACCTTTTCCACTTTGGTGAAACCCAGAAATACGTGAATGGTACTGACAAAACAGGAATCATTATCAGGTGAAATGTTTTGAACCACTTCTAGGAGACGCAACTAAGGGAATTGTGGCGCCTTAGACAAATCTGCTACCCGTGTCCCGAGTAGACCTATGCTAAATGTACACTGCCAGCAGGCCACTCACTCAGCAGCTTGGAGATGACTGTTCCGAGCTTCTCTCGCATGGCGGTTCCTGTCAGTGTCTTGTAGCAAGGCTTGATGATGTCCTCAAGATGGACCAAGGCTAGGGCGTTCACGCCAGACGACACTGTACTGCACAGCAGACGACATGGTCAATGTCATTCATAAACACAAAACAACAAACGAATTATACTTAAGATCAAGGTGATCTTATATATGTATGTCCCAGGCTCATCATTAAGCCTTTCTTGACAACGGTATAAGGATATATACCGAAACGTCCCCATTACAGTAAATAAAGAAGTTGTTCTCCATAAATTGTCTCTTATGTCATCCGTCAACTTCTAAGTAATGCCTATCAAACAATTGACCAAACATGAACGTAATATAATTCCTCCATTTGGTGTACAGGTTAGAATGAAAGGACAAGGTCAATTATGTGGGTTCAAGCGTTGTAAGTTTTCACAATGTTAAGGATATACATGTATGTCAGATATAAAGCCAACTGCGGTAGATTAAGGCATTGATCCCAGTGCTGAATGCTTATAAAACGTTATTCATAAAACGTATGATACTGGTTATGGGGGCGTGGGGCTCAACGTCTCTTTAAACAGTATTTCAGTAAAATATATCACCACGTGTCAGCTTATTACAGGAGGAAAGGCCATAGTGACAGATCCTAAACTTTTAGCTCTGGAACCCACGAACACAGCTATGTCAGACAAGGATCACAATACGGGTGAAAAGATGGAATTGGAAACCAGGGATCCTAGCAGTCGAATAAGGCGTATTTATCACCCAAAATCTTGCTTCCTAGGAGATATGGCTGCAATAAAATTGCATGACGTCATCCTCATGACACTACGATCTATAAACATCACTAATCTCTCTGCTACTAAGCTGGTTAGACACAAGATACTACTTATTACTGATTAAACTGAAAAAGATTGATAAATGGAATGATTTGGATGATAAATAGAATCTGATATTCGTGTCTTCAGATATGAAAAAAATCAACTCTCGTCAATAAATGTTTTAAACTCCCCGGCAAGCATCGGAGTTGAGACTTTTATGATTCTATATATATACTTTGCAAAAACATTTTTTGTTTTCGGTTGAAACTACAGGAAAATACACTGGCAATGAAAACATGTGGCGAGAACATTTCAGAAGAATTTAAGCTCCCAAACACAACATTGTGACATGAAGCACGTGCAATGGGGTGGTATTCCATATTTACCATTGTCACTCAGACTAGTTGTGAGCAGATGAATGTTGTTTTCTTGAAACCAAATGCTCAAAGACACTTTATCAAATGCATCCAATCATTAAGGAAGCAACAGTATTGATCATACAACGTTTGCAAACGTGCTGAACGTATACGTGGCATGTTGCAGTGACGTGCACTTTCGACGTCCATGACCGAAGGAAACGCGAGCTTGGAGACGTCCTAATTAGATTTTTTTTATATGGACGTTAACGTCGTAAAGTATGATCGTTTGGGGGAGGGTCCATAATGGTATGGGTGGTATCACAATGACTGGCCGAACTGCGCTCCATATTGCCCATGGCAGAGTTTACAGGTCAATACTATCGGGAAAACATCATTGTACCACTCGTGCTGCCATTTGCACAACGTGTTGGGCAACGTTTCATCTTTCAAGATGAGAATGCACGCGCTCATCGTAATATAATTGTGACCCAATTCCTCCAACAGAAAAACATCCACGTTATGGCCAGCACCAAGTCCTGACCTTTCCCCCATTGAACACACCAGGGACGTCATTGGCACTCGTGTACGTCAACGTCAAAATCCACCCACCACTCGCAATGAAGTCGGTGTTGCTCTCACTGATGATTGGAACATGAGTTAAGCTGGCATTGGTCGATTCATCAGAAGCATGCCTCGCATGTCTGGTCAACAGAGGTGAGGTGATTTTACTCGCTATTAGTGACGTTGGCTGCAAAATGCACATTTCAAATTTGACCACCGACATCTTTAACGGCCTAGTACGGCACCATCTCATCACAGTTGATGTGGACACAACTCAGGTTCTTACATCACCTAATTCACGTATGTCACTCACCTGAGAGCAGCGCTGAACACACAGGAGATGAAGAGTCCTGCCAGGCCCGGGACCATGCCCAGGGTCTCCATCACCAAGAGGGGCACCAGCTGGAGTGACACGGAGGGGGAGTTAGGGTTGGGGCACATAGGTGAGGTGAGCTGAGGTAAAATGGAGTTAAACGCGCGTGTGTGTGTGCGTGCGTGCGTGTGCGTGTGTTGCTGCTTGTACTAGTCCAGACTGATGCCATATTGCGCTAGTCCACTGAGATATCATGCTGCAGTTTAACATGAATACCCCACTCAGATACAGTATACTGACTCCAAGTCGACCAGTCCTTGTTTTAGCCCCTCAATGCGGAGCGCCAGACGTAACAACAAGTACCATCTTTTGACGTCTTGTGGTATGACGCGGCCGGGGATCAAACCCCGGACCTTCCGATCTCCGATCGAACGCTCTACCACTTGACCACGGACACGGACTTGATCCACACATATATATATATATATACTAGTTATATAACACTCACACCGTGTGGTGGCGACGGATCTAAAGTTGTTCATTAATATATAGTAAAACCTTGTGAATCCGGACGAAACCGACGATAAATTAACATCTATCTCGGATAACGAAATATGAAATAACTGCCTGGCAAAAGAAATTATACACTTAAAAACTGGATTTGACCCAATTATTACAAGCGCTACGAAGACGTTAACTGTCTGATAACAGTCTACGAAACACTGCAAATTAAGGCCCCAAACACAACAATGATACCCATATCAATTACGTCACCATCGAATAATTTTAGCCACCATCAAACATTTGAGTATACTTTTACTTTTGTATAAATTCGTTCGCGAAAGGTGGTTTCCAAGGGTCTAGATTAGCAAGGTTCCACTGTATTTTTGCATCCTACACGCAGATGTCTAAAATATGACCAGTTACATGACATTCCTTGTGTGGAGATGTTACACTATCAAGTGAGTGAATGATTTAAGTTTAACACCGTTTTAAGCAGTACTTTAGTTACATATTGGTGTCTCAGCTTAATGGGGAATGAGGCAGGTCGCAGACGTGGACCACGTTTCTGAAACTGTAAACAAGGTCATTGCGCAGACAGACCACGGATCATAATCGGGGCGAATATTGGATTCGAACAACTATCAGAGCATCCAAACAACTAGGGGGCGTAACTCTGCACAGCGAGTTGGCCACTGGGCCTTTGACCACTGGGTCCCTATGGGTAAGTGATCTGACCAAGTATCCTATTCCTATACTGTGACCAGATGGCCATTGCGTCACCCTGCTTTCCTCTGACAGGGGGCGGTCGGGTAGTCAAGTAGTTAAAGCGTTTGCTCGTCGATTCCCGACATGGGTACAATGTGTGAAGCCCATTTCTGGTGTCCCCCGCCCTGATATTGCTGGAATATTGCTAAAAGCGGCGTAAAACACCTCACTCACTCCTCTGCCAGAAAGATATGGTTACAGGTTTGTATTCTATATTAGTGACAGAAGGATTCCTGGGACGACATACCTGGTCAAACTTGGTCATCTTGCCGGACTTGTAGGGGTCGCAGTCCTTGTACTTGGCATACGTCACCAGCCCCACCCCTGTCATCAACGTCGTCGCGATGATGTTGGAGGGCAGGTTGAAGTAGATGGTGCTGAAGTAGTGTAGCCGATGTAATAATTATTGGTAAGAGAAATCAAGAATATCTGTTACAATTCACGTGAATGTCATAAAATGTTACCAATGATGCTAATAATATATCACTTCCCTTTATCGTGTCTGTAACTATCTCTCTATCTTGCGACAAGTCATCTCTACACAGTCCGCCTTCTTATTTATCTGTCAAGACTGTCACACTTCAAAAGGCGTGAGTTTCTCGAAACAGCACCTTTGCATGCTTGAGCTAAACATACTCCGTGCACTGAGTATCTAGGCCTATCCCTGTGTATGTCTGAGTATCAAGACCTACCCCTGTGTATGTCTGAGTATCTAGACCTACCCCTGTGTGCGCCTGAGTATCAAGACCTGCCCCTGTGTACGCCGGAGTATCTAGACCTACCCCTGTGTACGCAGGAGTATCTAGATCTACCCCTGTGTATGTCTGAGTATCTAGACCTACTCTTGTGTATGTCTGAGTATCTAGACCTGCCCCTTTACATGTCTGAGTATCTGGACCTACCCCTATGTATGTCTGAGTATCAAGACCTACCCCTGTGTATGTCTGAGTATCAAGACCTACCCCTGTGTATGTCTGAGTATCTAGACCTGCCCCTGTGAATGTCTGAGTATCTAGACCTACCCCTGAGTATGTCTGAGTATCTAGACCTGCCCCTGTGCACGCCTGAGTATCTAGATCTACCCCTGTGTACGCCGGAGTATCTAGATCTACCCCTGTGTATGTCTGAGTATCTAGACCTACTCTTGTGTATGTCTGAGTATCTAGACCTACCCCTTTACATGTCTGAGTATCTGGACCTACCCCTGTGTATGTCTGAGTATCTAGACCTACCCCTGTGTATGTCTGAGTATCTAGACCTGTCCCCGTGTATGTCTGTGTATCTACACCTGCCCCTGTGTATGTCTGAGTATCAAGACCTACCCCTGTGTATGTCTGAGTATCAAGACCTACCCCTGTGTACGCCGGAGTATCTAGATCTACCCCTGTGTATGTCTGAGTATCTAGACCTACTCTTGTGTATGTCTGAGTATCTAGACCTGCCCCTTTACATGTCTGAGTATCTGGACCTACCCCCGTGTATGTCTGAGTATCTACACTTGCCCCTGTGTATGTCTGAGTATCAAGACCTACCCCTGTGTATGTCTGAGTATCAAGACCTACCCCTGTGTATGTCTGAGTATCAAGACCTACCCCTGTGTATGTCTGAGTATCTAGACCTGCCCCTGTGTATGTCTGAGTATCTAGACCTACCCCTGTGTATGTCTGAGTATCTAGACCTGCCCCTGTGTATGTCTGAGTATCAAGACCTACCCCTGTGTATGTCTGAGTATCAAGACCTACCCCTGTGTATGTCTGAGTATCTAGACCTGCCCCTGTGTGTGTCTGAGTATCAAGACCTACTCCTGTGTACGCCTGAGTATCTAGACCTGCCCCTGTGTATGTCTGAGTATCTACACTTGCCCCTGTGTATGTCTGAGTATCTAGACCTGCCCCTGTGTATGTCTGAGTATCAAGACCTACCCCTGTGTATGTCTGAGTATCAAGACCTACCCCTGTGTATGTCTGAGTATCTAGACCTGCCCCTGTGTGTGTCTGAGTATCAAGACCTACTCCTGTGTACGCCTGAGTATCTAGACCTGCCCCTGTGTACGCCTGAGTATCTAGACCTACCCCTGTGTATGTTTGAGTATCTAGACCTGCCCCTGTGTATATCTGAGTATCTAGACCTGCCCCTGTGTATGTCTGAGTATCTAGACCTGCCCCTGTGTATGTCTGAGTATCTAGACCTACCCCCGTGTATGTCTGAGTATCTAGACCTACCCCTGTGTATGTCTAAGTATCTAGACCTGCCCCTTTGCATGTCTGAGTATCTAGACCTGCCCCCGTGTATGTCTGAGTATCTGGACCTACCCCTGTGTACGCCTTAGTATCTAGACCTGCCCCTGTGTATGTCTGAGTATCTAGACCTACCCCTGCGCATGCCTGAATTTCTAGACCTATCCCTGCGCAAGCCTGAGTTTCTAGACCTACCCCTGCGAGTTTCTACACCAACCCCTGCGCATGCCTGAGTATCTGGACCTTCCCCTGTGCATGTCCGAGTTTTAGACCTACCCGTGTGCACGCCTGAGTATCTAGACCTACCCTTGGGCATGCCTGAGTTTCTTCACGGCAAGATAGCGCTGCACGAGGGCCTGGTTGATAGCGTAGATGCTGAGGGTCGTAATGGAACCTCCGAACACCAGAGACCAGAACGTGTGACGCTTCAGTGGGTCGGGATCAAAACTAGAAACATGAACAGCATTAACACAAGATGTACCTCTCCCGTGAAGCCTATATCAGACTGGTTTCTAAAAGTGTTTCTCAGTCGATTTCATTGTTTACGGCAGCGTCCATGACAACGTAGCGTATTCAACATCACGTGACGAAAATAAATATGGTAATATGGTGCCACATATTATTTGATGAAGAATTACCAAGATATTGGATAATTTATTTATTAAACCGATTCTTTCATATTACTTTAGTTAACCATTAACTCATCGTCCCAATTAAAAGGAATTAAATTGCCCCTGATAATCCTTGACAAGAATTATTGTCCCTTGAAAACAATGAAATTGCCTGCCACAAAAACTACATTGTTGGAAGTTATGAAAATAATACAGGCTCCGTTGTCTGAAATCACACTAGTTACCAAGTCTAACGGGTTCACAGACTTAAAAGTGAGTTGGGTTCAACGCCGCTTTTAACAGTTTTCCAGTTATATCACGGCGTGTCAGCTTAATGTGGGAGAAAAGCCCGAAGTGATGCAGGTGTCAGACGTTACCAATTTGGTGAAACCCACGAGCACGTGTATGGTGCTGACAAACCTACAAACATAATCGGGGCGAACTGGGATTCGACCCTACAATCATAGGTTTCTGGCGTGCCCAAGGGACGCAACTCTGCACAGCGAATCGCGGCGCCTTAGACGACTGGGCCACCCGTGCCCCCACAGACATAAAGACAAGAAATACAAATCATCAGAGCAGTACGTGCTGTTTCCACGTGTCTAATATCAAAATACACTGGCACTTAAATACTCATTTTCCGGGCTGCATATATAATCTGCATGCCAATTATTATCATTTGTGATACAGTCATAAACCCCTTATAAATTCTACATTGAAATGACACAGCCAGCTATGAGTTTTCAAGTCTTTAGTGGATCATTCTCATGTTCAGATGTAACAAGATGTCTGCGTGCATGTTTCTTACTCAAATACATTTTCCAATCTCCCGCCTTCGGAAGCTTTCTGCCACACTGCCCTTGCCCCTCCCACTTCTATTGTTCCCTTGATGATCAGCGCGAGTATACCGGATATGACGATAACTATCTGGAAAACGTCTGTCCACACGACTGCTTTCAAACCTCCCTAAAAATTACAAATAGTTACATAATACATTATATTCAAAACAATACAAACAAATCAAAGCAAATATTTAATAACAATATATTATTTACTATAAAAAAGGTAAACATATTCAATCAAATTAAGTGTAATAAAGAAAACTCTGTGGTTCGATTCCGAAAGAGTTGTCATGAAGTGAGTGCAACCCAGCCATGTTACTTACCAGTGTGGTGTATACAGTACAGACGCCACCGATTGCTAGTATAGATACAAGCATGGACATACCGCTCACTGTGGTGGATGAAAAAGACATGAAAATTAAATGAATCCTTGAAGCCCCTCGCAGATAAAGATCACATTGCGAAGTTGGAAGTTGAATATGATATCCCAATATGAACTGCCGGCCAAATGAAAGTATTCACTTGAAAATTGGATTGGACAAAAATATTACAAACGTTATGAAAAGGTTGCTAGGTTGAAAACAGTTGCCGAAACACTGCAAACTTAAGGTCCAAAACACAACCATGACACCCGTATCAAATACATCATCAAACATGGGGGTATACTTTTTTAGACCGACAGTTTATATTGGGATATAATATACAACTTGCAAATGAAATCTATTGTCCTGTCCTAGAAGTGAAAGTTAACTTAAGAGCAATCCTATCGCGAACATCTAAAATTAGATTCACCAATAAGATTTTGTCCGCCTACCAAAATAATAAACATGACGCAACGTAAGTATGACCAATAACTAGTTAATAGGACACCCGGGAAGATCTGGGTTAGAATAGGTCTTAAGCAACCCATACTTGCCGCAACAGGCCTCCATACTTGTCGTAAGAGGCGACTAACGAGATCGGGTGGTCAGGTCATCGTTTCCCAATTGAGTGGATCGATGCTCATGATATCACTGGATTGTATGGTCCAGACTCGATTATTGACAAACCGCCGTCATATAGCTGGAATATTGCTGAGTGAGGCGTGAACACAACAGACAAACAATATGAGAAGGACCTTTTCGCAGTGTCATTACGATCTGTGTTGGGAGTGGACATTTTTAATTTGTGTACCAAAAGACTTTGAAGATGGAGTTTAATGAAACAGACTTTAGGTAAGTAAACTTACATGAATAAATCACGTGTGAAGACAAAACATTTTTCGTACCATTATTGGTTGAATTCCAACAAATACAGGTGCTCAATTATTCTTTTTTAAATAAGTAGAAATTGCGAACCGTATTCCTTATTTTTAGAAGGACTCATTAGTGACAGTTGGTTGACACCCCCCCCCAAAAAAAACCCATTTTATGTAACATCATTTAATAGCCCCCATAAAATAAAAAAATCCCGACCGCCTCCATGGTTTAATGGTAGAGCGTCCGCCAGGAGAGCGGAAGGTCTGGGGTTCGATCCCCAGCCGCGTCATACCAAAAGACGTTAAAAGATGGTACTTGTTGTTACCCTGTCTAACGTTCGGCATTAAGGGGCTAAAACAAGGACTGGTCGGCTCGGAGTCAGTATACTGTGTCTGAGTGGGGTATTCATGTTAAACTGTGGCATGGTATCTCAGTGTGCTAGCACTATAAATCGTCATCAGTCTCCACTAGTACAAGCAGCCACACACACATACACGTGCATGCACGTCGCTATATAAGTGCAAATATCTTGGACGCGACGTTAAACTCCATTTCACCTCACCTCACCTCACCAAATATCCCCCACCCCCTCCTTAATAATAAATTACCAGTCCCTTATTTATTTTCTTTAAGTGCGAAAATATATAAAAGGAAATCAGTAAAACATAAGCTTTATTATTTATTTGAGTAAATCCAGGCCCCCAACCTCCTAACCCTGAAAATCAAATGGTTTCTCCCTAATTGACCAAAAGAATGTTTACACACGGTAATGTTATTTTTTTAATTGAAATCTATTGCTGCTTTTTTTTTGACCGACTCACATTTAAATACCACGGCATTTCGCTCGCTTATCACAAAGGTACGGCCTACGAACGGAGATAGGTCTATCAAATGACAAAGACTTCACAGATTCTTCCATATCTTTCAAATAAGGACATGTTGGAGCAATCAAACACAGCTTACCCCACATTTTATCAAGAATTAGGTTATCAACCCGATGTTGAGGAACACGTAAAGTAGAAATGCCACTTACAACATCAAACAAAACACAACTCAGATAGGCGCATGACTTATTAACATGACCCCAAAGGCGTAGCTGATTTGGTGTATCTTATTCCCCTATATAGGGCCTCCCTCCACCTAGCGTGAAACATCATATTCTATTATCAGCCCCAGTGCTTTAAAGGGGCCCAATTTGGGTTAGTAATGAGGCATAGCGACAGGTTACTGGCAGATGATAAGCGGGACAGAAACAGCACAAGTCGACGACCTGCTTCACACAGATACGGAGGACGAAATCAGCTTACTTATTCCTTTCATTTCAGCTGAGAGTAAAATTTTTGAATGGCCATCTGTTTTACACATTGGCACTCATGGGTTCCGTCGTATATAAAAAATCTTACAAAATAAGGGTAATTAGATTCACCAATGACGTCATTAGCGAATAACTGCGTTCTGTTGTGGCATTGTTAGGATCATTTGAGTGTAGGTACTCAGCCAAGGAGATGGTTAATAACGCGGCTTCTTTTAACAAGCTACAGGAATACGTACTGAAGCTGTCGTATTTAAATACATATATTCAAGTGTTGCATGAAGCCATAGACATTGTCAATCAAAACTGATGGATTAGTTCAGTCGTAAAACATTAAACTTTTCTATTTTGTTCCGATTGTGTTAATGAAACATTACGGGAATTCGTTCACGACGTCTCGCAAAGAGTATTAGCGAATCTAAACAAAATTCAAAGCGAACTATTTGGGTTAATGGAGTCGGTGAAACAGCATGGGTTGGTTCCAATGTCTGGAGTGGGTTGTGAATCTGAATAAAGGAAACAACAATAAAAGCCTTTAAGCGATGTGGCCAAACATTGTCTTTGTTACAATACCAAACTAGCTGTTTCCATCAGAAGTGGTTAGTGTGGTTTGAAACCTCTGACTGACCAATTAGAATTTAGTATTGTCAAAGTCATGGTAAACAGGTTACCCCTTTACGTTACAAAAGGCCTACTGTAACAGACTGACGTATTAGGGAGCAGCAATTTGATATCCGAGGAATGGGGTGGGGTTTAGGTGGGGGTGGTTGTGGGCTTAGGCTGGGGCTGGGGCTGGGGCTGGGGCTGGGGCTGGGGCTGAAAAAAATAATTATGTTTCAAACTGTTGAATAAACGAGACATTGTTACATTATAAGAAAGTTACAAAATTGAAATTGAGGCTCATAGTTTAAACTAATAAAATATCTGTTTTGTAGATCTGCTGAAGCTGAAAAATATCTAGTATCTCCATACAAAATCAAACCTCCGACTATCAAGGTTGGTTGGTTGGTTGGTTGTTTAACGCCGCACTCAGCAATATTCCAGCTATATGACGGCGGTCTGTAAATAATCGAGTCTGGACCAGACAATCCAGTGATAAATATCATGACCGCCTATCAAGGCCTTGGAATGTGTTATGGAGGTTTCCGTTCAGCCTTTATAGAGTGAATTCTGACATACGAGCACGCGCGCGTGTGCGTGTGCGTGTGCGTGTGTGTGTGCGTGTGCGTGTGTTTGTTCGCGTGCCTGCATGTGTATGTGTGTGTTGAGGGCCGACTCTCCCCACGACGCAAAAACAGTTTGTTACCGTGAAACTATGTCAAAACATTTTCCCTGACATTCCTAACATTGTAGGGATAGTGTTTGTGACGTAAACGTAATCAATTTCACACACGTACCTTGACTGAAGACGAGGGCAGGGGCATAGAAAACAACAGCCATGTACACCATCTGCAGGACGAGAAATTGACATGATATCATAACATAGCATATTACATATCAGATACCATTGGCATGTAAATCTCTGTCACCTATTAAATATGTTACAGGCGCGAGAGTATGTGACGTAATTAAATAATTATACCATTAACGTACTGTTGCTTAACTATCATTAAATACCAGGTGTATTAACGTGTCGCACATTACATAGTATGGAAGCATATGTGTGCCACATCGATACTTTCATCTGTGTAGAAGATACTTTCATCTGTGTAGATGATACTTACATCTACGTAGAAGATACTTCCATCTACGAAGATGATACAATAATCTACGTAGAAGATACTTCCATCTACGAAGATGATACAATAATCTACGTAGAAGATACTTTCATCTACGTAGATGATACAATAATCTACGTAGAAGATATTTTCATCTGTGTAGATGAGTCTTACATCTACGTAGAAGATACTTCCATCTACGAAGATGATACAATAATCTACGTAGAAGATACTTTCATCTACGAAGATGATACAATAATCTACGTAGAAGATACTTTCATCTACGTAGATGATACAATAATCTACGTAGAAGATACTTTCATCTACGTAGATGATACTTTCATCCACGTAGAAGATACTTTCATCTACGAAGATGATACAATAATCTACGTAGATGATACAATAATCTACGTAGAAGATACTTCCATCTACGAAGATCATACAATAATCTACGTAGAAGATATTTTCATCTACGTAGATGATACTTTCATCTACGTAGAAGATACTTTCATCTACGTAGATGATACAATAATCTACGTAGAAGATACTTTCATCTACGTAGATGATACAATAATCTACGTTGATGACGCTTTCGTAGACGATTTGTTTGACTTTCTACTTTTCTAAACATTGCATAAAGTAAATCTTCCTTTTTCAATATGTCAAAGTTACTGGAGAACGACACACGCCAAACTCTCTTTCAACCGTAATAAAGAGAGGAGAGCACAAAATGTTCTCCAAACTACAAACAACTATAGGTCATTATTCAAACTTTTAGCGAGGTAACATATCAACTATGGCATGGTTAACGCCGGAGAAATCACTCGAATATGTTGATTGTCATGATTTCTCCATTACGGAAATTAGGTTTAAGAAATAAAACGTGTTTTGAAGGAGTGATAATCACTCAAACTATAAAAAAAACTATATCAAACAGATACTCGTCATCAACCTATGAAGCATTGAAGCACTTTATTTTAGTGCTGATAGTTTGACATTTTTAAATGATATCGGAATGTTGTAAAAATACGGAAAAGGCCAAATGAAAATAATCAACCAACACCCTCACAAACGTTTAATCAAATCAACAGTAATTAAAAAATCACCTTATATAAATATTAATGTTTGTATAAACTAGTATCCAACTAGGGTAGCAACTTCACAAGACAATATCACTGTCTGGGTAACGATACTACGATTATTATACCACATGCGGGGATTAAAGTATCTTCTACGTAGATAAAACTATCATCTACGTAGATGTAAGTATGGTGTTTAATCGGGGAAATACGGTATGCATAATGTTGTTACTGATTCCATTATAAAATAACTAAACCAACAACAGACACGTTTGACACAAAATATTTTCTGAAAATGTTAGTATCGGCTGAACCGAACAACAGCACATGTCTCGCTGCACTGGAAGACTGCCGAGTGGGACACTGTGCTGTTTATCTCACAGCAGGACCAGGAATAACTCGTCTCTGTCTGGAATTTTAGCAATACAGGTTGCTAAATTTGACAACTGGTAATCCGTGTCTGTGTAATGAGTGAATTAGCTTCCAGCATCACTGTGTGCGCTGCATCATAAATTTGTGCATGCACATCTGAAGGGGTGTCAAAGAGGGGGTGTCATCGCAGTTGCTGAGCGGTCTGCTCAGAGGCGCCATTGTCGCAATCTTTGTTCTTGTAGTAACGACTATCGCCCGGTTCTTATATGATTAAATTTGAATATTCCACTTGATTAGCCGATATCACAATGTATATCTTTATTAGAATTTTAATCGGTTAATCCATACCACGTGACGAAACAATCATGTTCAAGCTGACATAACAGAAAACTGGCCTGCAAAGGTTTGATAGAATCACGTGACTTACACTGACCTCGAATATTGACTCGTCACATGATCACAATTTACCTGATATATACACGTCAATATTGACTTCAACTTGTCCGTCTGCGAGTAGGCAATGATGAATTCACCGATCTTTCTGACAAAATTGTAATTGCAATAGAACAAAGGACCGCCAAAAAAGTGAAATTAAACACTTTTTAAGTAATTGCGATATAACAAATTCATTGATTAACCTCGAACCTGATACCTTCGATGGTTCGATTGCGTGTGGCTGCGTGTGACTGCGTGTGGCTGCGTGTGACTGCGTGTGGCTGTGTGTGACTGCGCGTGGCTGTATGTGACTGCGTGTGGCTTTGTGTGACTGCGTGTGCTGTGTGTGGCTGCGTGTGGCTGTGCGTGACTCCGTGTGGCTGTGTGTGGCTGTGCGGGGCTGTGTGTGACTGCGCGTGACTGTGTGTGTCTACGTGTGGCTGTGTGTGGCTGTGCGGGGCTGTGTGTGACTGCGCGTGACTGTGTGTGACTACGTGTGACTGTGTGTTGCTACATGTGACTGAGTGTGGCTACGTGTGACTGAGTGTTGCTACGTGTGACTGTGTGTGACTGCGTGTTGCTGCGTGTGACTGTGTGTGGCTACGTGTGACTGTATGTGATTGCGTGTTGCTACGTGTGACTGTGTGTGACTGCGTCTTGCTGCGTATGACTGCGTGTTGCTGCGTGTGGATGTGTGTGACTGCGTGTGGCTGCGCGTGGCTGTGTGTGACTGTGTTGCTGCGTGTGACTACGCATGACTGTGTGTTGCTGCGTGTGACTGTGTGTGGCTACGTGTGACTGTGTGTAACTGCGTGTGACTTACCATTTGCAATGTGAACACCAAGCAGCCCATCACCCTTACGCTGTAGTTGAACCTGAGTTCTAAGTACTGAAACAGAAGAATGAAAGGTATCACCAATCATAAGCATTCATACCTTATATATACATCGATATACTGTACTGGACAAATATCTCTCAGCAGGGTCATGGGTGACCATGCAGTCGTCGCCACAACTTGCCCGAGCAGGGTTGCGTCCCTTGGGCATGTCAGCATCCTATGACAGCGGGACTGGAATCTCAGACTCGCCTTGTTTTTTGTAGCACTGGTTTCACCGGCTAAACGTGTTAGACGTGCATCACATGCTGTTTCTTCTCCTCCTGATCGAAATACTGTTCAAATTGTAATACTGCATCTTAGAGAGAGAGAGAGAGAGAGAGAGAGTGAGTGAGTGAGTGAACAATGCCACAGATCAGAAATGCCACATAAACAATGGAATACTTAAGGACCAGATAAATACCACAACCCACGCCATCAGGGTACGCTGTCCAACAGTGTAAACATCCAATTATAATTTTATTCGGCTCTGGCAACAGACGTGGAGTACGACTTATCCCCACTGGGGAAATACACAGCCTCGGAATCCCCTAGGGGACGTAACTCTGCACAGAAAATTGTGGCACTTGACATGACCTTGCCCCTCGAATTATGAAATAACATAACATAGAGGGTGTTCTCTTCGCGCACATCCACGAACTGACAAGCTGTTTTCACATAAAACATTATATTTTGGGGAAATGTTGAACTAGAAATGATAGCTGCCAAGCTTGATGCAGGATCGCGTTTCTCCTGGCGTGACTGCTACGTCGTCTAGCCATAACATCGGGCGTCCTTGACCTTCTACATAGGTGTTCTCTAAAAGTTTGGCGCCACTGTTATACGCCGTGATGATATCAGTCACTGGATTGTCTGGTCAAGACTCGATTATTTACAGTCCACCATAAAAAAGCTGGAATATTTCTGAGTTCGGCGTTAAACTGTTTAACTGTATACTTTTGTGCAATGTGGCTGTGCATTTGTGCATTTACATAAACACAATTACTGTGGGCAGACAGTGCATTCTATTATTTGGTAAATGTTCAAATGAATGACATGCGTCGCTTTGAAAGGCGCTATATTACGTTTGTTGAAGTTGGGGTTAACCGGCCTACACAATACAATCTTTGCATCCTCTTTCTTTAATGAAGTACGGTCATTTAAACGGGTTATGAAATCTCCACCACAAGGAAGAGAAATAATTTGTCCCTTTCAGCTAAACCTAATTATAACGGTCGAGAGGCATAACATTTACAGCAGACATTTTCTTGGAAGCCAGACAAAAGGCGCACGTTGATCTGAGGCAGTTGAAAGACATTTAGTTTTGCATTCTGCAGACTGTCATCATTTCGTTTTGCAATTGAAGAGCTTAGAGCCATA
Organism: Haliotis cracherodii; assembly: GCF_022045235.1. Lineage (NCBI taxonomy): Eukaryota > Metazoa > Mollusca > Gastropoda > Lepetellida > Haliotidae > Haliotis > Haliotis cracherodii. The sequence goes on from NW_027266265.1 coordinate 38,561,418, forward strand.
AGGGCCAATGTCATGTAGAGACCATTTTGAGAAAAGTAATAAAAACCATAATCTTATGCCTGCTTATGATTTTTTTTATTCACCATCAAATTCCTAAACTGTAACACATTCTGACAGCAAAACTAAATGTTAAAAAAACATTCACAATAAGGAAATAAACTTACGTTTTTAATTTGTGTAAGGGCGGATAGGGCCAATGTCTGTATGTTGGCTCTGTATACCCTCGGGCATTTGCAAGGGATTTAACATGAGAGATTGATAAACTACTACTAAAAGTATAAACACATACTACTGAAGCTCTTTTAAATGTTTTAAACTGATGCCAACTTTTTTGAGATGGTTGACACATAATAATTTTGTTTCTAAATTTTCAAAATCTCTTGAACAGAGGCGGAAATGATAGCTTAAAGGCCCAAAAAAGTGACTTTGGCTCTTTTGGATCTTGCCTTTGGCCCTTTGATTTTTAAGAAGCTATATTTCAAACACAGTTCAATGAAAACATCCAATATTTGTTCTACAAGCAGACAAGAACGCATAGATGTTATTAATGCAATAATATGCAAAAAGGGCAAAAGCGCATTTTGGCCCCTTTTGGCTGTAAGCTCTTCAATTGGAATGGCGTAATTTGAGAGAGTTAGTTTGAAGTGTGATACACATTCTGTATAGACTGTTTGGCCTATATTCTGCTTCCCCGTCCCGTATTTGCTATTTTATATTTTTAATATAGTTTCATTATCTTCTTGGAGAACCCTTTTTTATCGTTAGATTCAAATTTCCCCAACGAATCACTACTACAATCAGTCCATCCCACATATACAATTCCACCCCATAATTCTACCCTCAGTCCCACACTTACATCCTCACCCTCACCCTCACCCCCACACATACGCCCTCACCCCAAACTTACACCCCCACTCCCACACTTACACACTCATCCCACACAAACACCCTCACCCCACACTTATACCCTCACCCCTACACTTACCTCACCCCCCCCCCCCACATATCACCGCACACTTACAGCCTCACCCCACATTTACCATCTTCCCGAGGCAAGGGAGTTAACTGACTATAAAAGTCCAGTTTCCACCCTTGCCGAACTAGGCTGGTATTATGGAGTTACATATTGGCTGGACTAACGAGTCTATGCATAGTCCAATCAAAATCGCGCACCGAAATCGAAATCCGGTTCGTAAAGTGTCATGCATAGTTCGGTCGACTGCAGGATTTGCAAAGCATGTGTACCGCTAACTCGTTGTCAACAAAAAAAATCTTTATCTTTTCCTGTTTTTAATCAAGGTGCTCACGTGATTTGATGCACTTCGCGATGTAGATCTTGATTATCGATCAGATCGTCTTGACTGGGCGCCACCGTTTTGTTTGAAGCAAATGCAAGTGATACGAGAGTGGAATCTGATTGGTCAATAGGAGAGGCATAGAAAGGACATCACTCGTAATAGTCACTGGTGGCGCTACGATCGAGCCCAGGAATTCCAGCCTTGTTCGGCAAGGGTGGAAACTGGACTTTTAAAGTCAGTTAACTCTCTTGCCTCGGGAAGATGACATTTACAGCCTCGCCCCACACTTACACCTTCACCCCCCACATACAACCCCGTCCCTACACTTACACCCTCACCCCACACATACAGCCTCACCCCACACTTCCACCCTCACCCAACACTTACACCCTCACACCCCACATACGACCCCGACCCTACACTTACACCCTCACCCCACACATACAGCCTCACCCCACACTTACACCCTCACCCCACACTTACACCCTCACACCCCACATACGACCCCGACCCTACACTTACATCCTCACCCCACACATACAGCCTCACCCCACACTTACACCCTCACACCCCACATACGACCCCGACCCTACACTTACATCCTCACCCCACACATACAGCCTCACCCCACACTTACACCCTCACCCCACACTTACACCCTCACCCCACACATACAACCCCGTCCCTACACTTACACCCTCACCCCACACATACAGTCTCACCCCACACTTACACCCTCACACCCCACATAGGACCCCAACCCGACACTTACACCCTCACCCCACACATACACCCTCACCCCACACATACATCCTCACCCCACACATACATCCTCACCCTACACTTACACCCTCACCCCACACATACATCCTCACCCCACACATACATCCTCACCCTACACTTACACCCTCACCCCACACATACATCCTCACCCCACACATACATCCTCACCCCACACTTACACCCTCACCCCACACATACATCCTCACCCCACACATACATCCTCACCCTACACTTACACCCTCACCCCATCTTTACACCCTCACCCCACACTTACACCCTCACCCCACACATACAACCCCGTCCCTACACTTACACCCTCACCCCACACTTACACCCTCACACCCCACATACGATCCCGACCCTACACTTACACCCTCACCCCACACATACATCCTCACCCCACACTTACACCCTCACCCCACACATACATCCTCACCCCACACATACATCCTCACCCCACACATACATCCTCACCCCACACTTACACCCTCACCCCACACATACATCCTCACCCCACACATACATCCTCACCCCACACTTACACCCTCACCCCACACATACATCCTCACCCAACACATACATCCTCACCCCACACTTACACCCTCACCTTACACTTACACCCTCACCCCACACATACATCCTCACCCCACACTTACACCCTCACCCCACACATACATCCTCACCCCACACATACATCCTCACCCCACACTTACACCCCCACCCCACACATACATCCTCACCCCACACATACATCCTCACCCCACACTTACACCCTCACCTTACACTTACACCCTCACCCCACACATACATCCTCACCCCACACTTACACCCTCACCCCACACTTACACCCTCACCCTACACTTACATCCTCACCCCACACATACATCCTCACCCTACACTTACACCCTCACCCCATCTTTACACCCTCACCTTACACTTACACCCTCACCCCCACACATACATCCTCACCCCCACACATACATCCTCACCCCCACACGTCGACCACCATCCCCACACTTTCCAACATCACGTTCTGGTCGGCGTCTGTACATGGATCCCTTGAACGTTCTCTACATGGGTTTCACGGTGAGGTAGCCTAGTGGTGAAAGTGTTGGCCCATCATGCCGTAAAACCTAGTTCGATTCCATGTGCATAATATGTGAAACCCATTCATCGTGTCCCCGTCGTCATATGACGGAATAGTTCTTAAAAACGGCGTCAAACAATACTCCCTCATATACTTAACGTCCCAAATACCATTACATCCCCGTTGCATCACGGGAACTCAATACAAAGCCTCAAACATCCCATTTACAAATCATGGTTAATTCATCATTTTCCCAAGTAGCACCTGACCGAGGGACACTAAATAATCTACATCGTAGTATTGATTTTTTATCAGACTGACACAAACGTCACCGATAAAAGCATTAATAGCCGTACGGAGAACAGCATTAAACTGCCCTTGGGGACCACGTGTGTAAAATCAACATTGAAACATCTGTGAGCTGTGTATCCAACCGACGACAAATCGTAATGAAACCGTTACACTCCCACCGGTGCAATCAAATAAGTCTTGTACAATATGCAGAAAGCCAGGACAGGGAAACCGCCATTTTAATCCATTCTGAGGCAGAATGGTTGCAGATGGCGACGAATGATTTACTGTCAAATAGCCAGAAGCAAACACAATGTCGGTAAACAAATCGGCGACGCACCTGCAAAGCTCTGTTTGTTTCGGCTGATGAATTGTATAATCGACATAATGAATACTACTCTTATCTACGGTCATCACTGCCCACTGCATTTAGATAACTCAATTGCACTTTACACAGTGCTCAAGTAGCAGTCTCCTGTTGTAAATTTACGAAACACTCCTGTTGAATATTAACGAAACACTCCTGTGATTGCTTTGTTATAAGTGGACTTAGTCCCACTGATTATTAAATCACTATTTATCTTGTTACAGTGGTTATGTGGTAAAGTATCGGGTTTGTTCCTCAACAAAAGGCACCGTTTAAGTCTCTACACAGGACAAATTAGTATGCTGCATCGTTTTTACCAGACACTAGTAGTAAAATCGATGCATTGATTGATTTAACTGTTCGAATCCACATTCCCATATGGCGGCCTGTGCAATTCTCGACTTGTGAACCGAAGCGTTGTCATGCAAAAGTAGAATACCACGTGTTAACATCCCACGGCGTTTCTGGCGAATAGATTTTCGCAATTATTTCATTACATTAGCATAATACTAACCATTGATTGTAGTTTTAGGGGGCATGTAATCAATCAGTAATATGCATCTTGCATCCCAAAATATGGTGGCCATTACCTTGCCAGCCGATGGTTGAGTGCGAAACTTCTTCGGAGGCAGAGAATTGGGGTGCTTCCATTCCACAGATTCCAATGTAGTTTCTGGGTCCCAGTGGTGGATCCATGTTTCATCACTTGTCACTAGACGAGAAAGAAATCCGGCTTCATCAGCAGTATAGACATCCAGGAGGTCTCGACAACTTTCAGTTCTCTGATGGTGATCTTGAGCTCTGGGTTTTCTAGGTACCCATCTTGCAGATACCTTGGACATACCATGAATAATTGTTCCAACTGATATATGGAATTCCCTAGAAAGTTCAGATACTTTCACTCGTCGGTTAGACAAAATTCTTCTTTCTACAGCAGCAATGGTTTCCGGTTGAGTGGCATCTGAAGGCCTGCCTGACCCTGGGTCATCGTCTATGGACTCCCTACCCCTTTTAAACTGTAGAGACCAGCGGCAAACTGTGGAATAGTCAGGAGCATCCTTACCCACCACCTTACACATGCGGTCACGGATTTCTTTTGCGTTGCATCCCTCCTTGGTAAGGATCTTTATTACATCGCGGTGTTCATGTTTGAGAGAATCCATGATTGTGACCACCCTTTAGTGAATGAAACAATCACATCTAACTTATTGTTGTGTCTGGAACTTGTTATGACAACTTGATGTTATGACTAGTGTCACGCCTGCCACAAATCTACATTGTTTGTGCAAACACAAATGCCCAAGTTGCAAAACTTTTTGAACGCCCCCCGTATCTTAAATACATTCATACATATTTCATTCCAAAAGGTTTAAGCTAACGTGAGACTATTAATTCCGCTTGTATATTAATTCTTCTACTCATAACACCAAGCTGTTGTCGATGACCACTTGCTTTTGTTAACATATTTAGTTCATCATCATGTATTATTTGGTTGAATGCCTTCATCAATAGAACTTGTTCTGGAGAGGTATTAACATAAGCCTTCTTGACTTGTTTTCACATCCAAATTCATTGATAAATATATGTTTAAATCACATTACAAATCGCACATATTTTACCCTATTTCGTAAAATTCCTCGTAAATTTTTAAGATGGATATTTTTTTGGACAAAATATACCGTAGGACAACCGCATATTATTTGCAATTTATCCGCAAATAAACCTTAGTTTTACACAACGTTATCGCAGAATATATACAAACTTTATCGTTATAGTTTAGAATGTGTGACGCCAATAATCCAGTAATTACAAAAGCAGGTTTGATAAATATTGGTCGGCCTTTTCAATAAAATAATAATAAATAAATATTAATGATATTATTTCTTTTTGCTTGCAATATTTTTCGCTGTTGTGCCAGCCCATGCATCAGTTCTGTCTGAGACAAGGGTGCACAACAGTTATTGTTTTCGCAACCTGAGACAATTATTTTACCAGTATTTTCTCAAACAAATCCCAGGAATAAATGCGACAAAAATCCTTTCCCTGTTCATAAGAAAAAGAGTCGATTGTACGATTCAGACTATCTTGAACAGGTGTTTATGAATCACTACCACATAATGACACCAGGTGTTCGCGAAAAGATGAGCGTATCCTACGCTTACAGTGGAACCGGTCACAAACACATGCAAAGGCAAGTCAAATGTTGACCTAAAAATCACGGGAACACCTAAGTTGTTTCAGTTGTATATTTGCGAATTGTTAACTAGTTATGTCCCGGTTGATGAAGTAGTTCCCGCTTAAATTTTGACGCGTCATGTGAATTCTCCTCATTCTGGTGATTATATTCACGACACAGAAAAATATTAAAATCATATTAATAGAAGAATGTGTAATGTGTTTACATTTATTTCACAACTCATTAACCCACAGATGGAGTATGTTAAACGTTTAAACCATGGGTAACTTACCCCATAGAAACGTTATTTTAAAAGAAACTAGAACACATTAGATATGAATATATTTAGCTTACACTCCAGCAAATTATTCCCCACCCACCGAAATTCATAAAATGTTCTTGTCAGCCTATAAATTATCCATAAGAATGTGTATCTAGCGTTGTCTACCTGTTGGTGTGTCTTTGATCCCCTACCACAGACATGGCATTGTCTGTCGTCAGCCCCGCCAATGGTAATATGTTAATCTATGTAAATGTATCGTTAATAACATTCCGGTCGTGTTGTGGAGGATGAATACTATTTTCCTTCACCCAGCGTGTCAGTGGAAGTGTCTGGGGGGAGCGAGCGAAAAACTAATAATCTTGACTTGTAAAGTGTTCCCTTTTTTTCATAAATGTTTTTTTTCTTCTTTCAACCTTTTTCTTGAATGTATTTGCAACAAACAGTCGAATCATCAATATGCATCTTAATTATTTTCGCTGGCTTTTGTGAATACCTAGTAGCATCACTTTTTGATAGTGATTCATAAACACATGCTTATGATACAGTCTGAATCGTACAGTGGACTGCTTTCAGCAGGTATTTCTAATGGTTATGGAAAAGGTTTTAGCGCTTCTATTTATACAGGTGGCAAGGGTGGCCCAGTCGTCGAAGGCGCCGCGATTCGCTGTGCAGAGTTGCGTCCCTTGGTCACGCCAGAAACCTATGATTGTGGGTTCGAATCCCGGTTCACCCAAATTATGTTTCTAGGTTTGTCAGCACCATACCTATGCTCGTGGGTTTCACCGAAGTGGTAAACGTCTGAGACATGCATCACTTCGGGCTTTCCTCCCACATTAAGCTGACACGCCGTGATATAACTGGAATAATGTTAAAAGCGGCGTTAAACCCAGCTCACTCACTCACTCTATTTACACAGCCCAAACATGTATGTGTCACTGTTTCAGTGTTTTGTGAATGTTCACGTTATTCAGTGTACATCACAAACGTTGCCACCTTGTATATACATGTCCGTATTCTAGCACTGCAGCGCACATTGCCTGACCATACAGTAACATGTGTATGTGAGACCGCCTCCGTGGTCTAGTGGTAGAGTGTCCGCCCAGAGAGTGGAAGGTCCGGGGTTCGATCCCCGACCGCGTCATACCAAAAGACGTTGTTGTTACCCTGTCTGGCGCTCGGCATTAAGGGGCTAAAACAAGGACTGGTCGGCTCGGCGTCAGTATACTGTGTCTGAGTGGGGTATTCATGTTAAACTGCGGCATGGTATCTCAGTGAGCTAGCACTATAAATCGGCATCAGTCCGGACTAGTACAAGCAGCCACACACACACACGTGCATGCACGTCGCTATATAAGTGCAATAATCTTGGACGCGTTAAACGTTAAATCCCATTTCACCTCACTTCACATGTGTATTTGGGTCTCCATTCTCCTTGCACTGTAAACTGTCCTATCGTCACATGCGTCTTTATACCAGTAACAGTGTTACACATGCATGTGTGCTTATAGCAACACAATCACACACTAATGTGTGTCTGCAGCATTCCAAGAACTATATTTCGCATCAGGGGCACACGTTCATCATTTGTCGTCATTATTATCGGATATTTATGCTAATATACCAGGAAAGCTGATAAGCCCTTATATCCCGCGTATATGTATGTGGGTGCAACACTGTCAGCGTTTATGTATGTCTACAACACCGACACACGTTTATGCTGGTTCTGCTAAACTGTCATGAGTTTCTGTACAGTATTACGTATCTGCAACACTGTCACATTTATGCATGTAACAGGCTAAAGTATGTATTTGTAACAGTGTTATACCTTTATGTGTGTGTCTGCAACATTGTCAGATATAAATGTATGTGTTTGCATCACTGTCATACGTTTAAGCATGTGTCAGTTTAATGTATGTATTTGTAACGGTGTTATACCTTTATGTGTGTGTCTGCAACACTGTCAGATATTAATGTATGTGTTTGCAGCACTGTCATACGTTTAAGCATGTGTCAGTTTAATGTATGTATTTGTAAGTGTCATACGTTTATGTGTGTGTCTGCAACACCGTCAGATATTAATGTATGTGTTTGCATCACTGCCATACGTTTATGCATGTGTCAGTTTAATGTATGTATTTGTAAGTGTCATACGTTTATGTGTGTGTCTGCAACACTGTCAGATATCAATGTATGTGTTTGCATCACTGCCATACGTTTATGCATGTGTCAGTTTAATGTATGTATTTGTAACGGTGTTATACCTTTATGTGTGTATCTGCAACACTGTCAGATATTAATGTATGTGTTTGCATCACTGCCATACGTTTATGCATGTGTCAGTTTAATGTATGTATTTGTAAGCGTCATACGTTTATGTGTGTGTCTGCAACACCGTCAGATATTAATGTATGTGTTTGCATCACTGCCATACGTTTATGCATGTGTCAGTTTAATGTATGTATTTGTAAGCGTCATACGTTTATGTGTGTGTCTGCAACACCGTCAGATATTAATGTATGTGTTTGCAGCACTGCCATACGTTTATGCATGTGTCAGTTTAATGTATGTGTTTGTAAAGGTGTTATACCTTCACGTGTTTGTCTGCAACACTGCCAGATATTAAGTATTTGCAATGCTGTCAGACCTTTATGCATGTGTCAGTTGTGACCCGTGAAGATTCCGGGGTAGAATAGGTCTTCAGCAACCCATGCTTGCCGTAAAAGGCGACTACGCTTGTCGTAAGAGGCAACTAACGGGATCGGGTGGTCAGGCTCGCTGACTTGGTTGATGCATGTCATCGATCCCAATTGCGTGGATCGATGCTCATGATATTAATCACTGGTTTGTCTGGTTCAGACTCGATTATTTACAGACCGCCGTCATATAGCTGGAATATTGCTGAGTGCGGCGTAAAACAACAAACCAACCAACCAAATTAATGTATGTACTTGTAACAGTGTCATACCTGTATGCATGTGTCTGCAACACTGTCAGACAATAAGTATGCGTTTGCAATATTGTCATTATTCTGTGTATGTATTTGTAACACTGTCATGCGTTTATGTACACTGTCAGACATTTATGTATCTGTAGCATTGCATTATGTTTATGTATATCAGCAACACTGTCACACGTGTATACATGTGTCTGCAACACAGTCACACGTTTATGTATGTGTCTGCATCACTGGCACATGTTTAAGCGTGTGTCTGAACCCGACGAACTTTGGAGCGATCTATCTTAATAAGAATGCTATGCACTTAATCGAAGCTGGATTGTGATATCCTCCACCTGCTCGTAATTAGGCGGTCGATAAATCGGCTGTTTTATCAACACCGTGTTATTGTAATTTGAGACTCCTGATTTATCGCCACTGTACAATTATAACTCAGATCCTAGTGCTCAAATCCGCGACAAGTTGACACAACTCATCCGCGCGGGTACGTACTGCTAGTTGTTGGGTATTTATCAAGTTCCTTCTCTGCTCTAGTTACGTGCTGAGGGCAGCAAGCAGGCTCTTGACAACAGTCGACATTTTTCTTTCTCTCTTTTTAAGCTGGGTGATGTTTTTTTAACAAAGGTTTGCCTTTTGAAACCACAGTTTAACCGGGGATTATATGTGTTTGTGTACTTAACACCTGAGGTCCCCCAGATGCTCGGGCAGGTCAGGGGGTATGTAACAATTACCATGGAACAGAAACATATTGACATATACGCAGGCGTACTCTCAACGAGGGCACGAGGCTAGCCTAGTGGTTGAAGCTTTTGCTCGTCTCATCGACGACCTGGGTTCGATTCTCTAAATGGGTTGGAATTAGACAAACTTGTTTTTTTCACCATTATATAGATATAATATTGCTAAACGTGATTGCTACAGTATTATATGTCTTATATCGTAATGGCTACCGTATATTTCGTATACTAGTATTTTGGTGGTTAACGTGATGTAGATCTTATATCGTGATGGCAGCCGTGTTTGTATATCGTATGATGGCTACCGCCGTACATAAAGAGTAAAGTATACTCATACTCGCTAGATACCGGTTTTGTGAAACGCGCGGATGTTCCAGGGTGTCTGACCTAGGGAGATGATTTGTATCGATACTGTTTAGTTAGAGCCATCTGAAAGTTTTGTAGTGCACGTTCACCCATAAACAAACACTTGCCACAAAATATGTTTCGAATGGGACACTGATACGGCACACCCACAATATCCAACCCCACAAGTCGAGATATGGGTACGAATAGTGTAAACTGCTTCATTCAGCCACGCTGAACGTTTTGAAATGAACATTGAAAGTCGAAAGTGGTCGGGTGCATCGAGGTCATAGGCACTGATCAAGAGACCCCACTCTATCTGTAGTCTGTATGTACATGGAAAATGGATGTAGCTGGATTGTTTATAACGTATGTAGTACATATACGTATATCTAAATATCTGACTACCGTGGTATATCTTATAGTGTGATGGCTACCGTGATATATATCTGATATCGCGATGGCTACCGTGATATATATCTTATTCTGTGATGACTACCGTGATATATATCTTAGTGTGTGATGGCTACCGTGATATATATCTCATATCGTGATGGCTACCGTGATATATATCTTATATTGTGATGGCTACCGTGATATATATTTCATATCGTGATGGCTACCGTGATATATATCTTATATTGTGATGACTACCGTGACAATATTTTTTGTTTGATGGCTACCGTGATATCTGTCTTATACTGTGAAGACTACCGTGATATATATTTCATTGTGTTATGGCTACCGTGATATATGTCTTATACTGTGATGACTACCATGACTACTGTGATATATATTTTTGCTTAATGGCTACCGTGATATATGTCTTATACTGTGATGACTACCGTGATATATATTTTATTGTGTGATGGTTACCGTGATATATATTTCATCGTGTGACGGCTACCGTGATATATATCTGATATTGTGATGACTACCGTGATATATATTTCATTGTGTGATGGCTACCGTGATATATATCTTATATTGTGATGACTACCGTGATATATATTTCATTGTGTGATGGCTACCGTGATATATATCTTATATTAAGATGGCTGCCTTGATAGTGAGATCAAGACAGTGAATCCTAGTTTACATTATGATGGTAAATGAACTTTATCTTATATTGTCAGGGGTACCATGAGGTCAGGTAGATATCGTGATGGTTATCTCATCGTGATCTAATAATATCACGACACTAATACATGGCTTAATGGTGAAGCGAATGGAGTAAGGCCGTCGTACCGCGGTACTAAGAAAATAAATAACATATAGAGTGCTACATTCCAGGTGTTGTGGCGTATGTCATTACCCCAGAAGCGAAGACAAGGATGAGAATAGGTGCCTCATCATTCACTTGTAACCACGTAGCTCCTGTCAGTAACAGCGGCTTTCTACGTGTGAGTGAGTGAGTATGGTTTTACGCCGCTCTTAGCAATATTCCAGCAATATCAAGGCGGGGGACACCAGAAATAGGCTTCACACATTGTACCCATGTCGGGAATCGAACCCGGGTCTTCGGCGTGACGAGCGAAAGCTTTAACCTCTGGGCTACCCGACCGCCCCTTTTTACGTGTACTTAACATAGATATTAACACAGGTATTGATATATACAGCCATTAGCTTAATGAACCACAGACCGACTTAGTGGATAGTGGATTTTGCGTCTGCCCGGAGAGCGGACGGTCGGTGGTTCGATCTCCGGACGCGTCATACCAAAAGACGTTAAAAGATGGTACATGTTGTTACCGTACCTCACGCTAGGCATTATGGGGACAAAACAAGGCTCGGAGTCAGTATAATGTGTCTGAGTAGGCTATCCAGTGGGATAGTACTATGAAACCGGCATTAGTCCGGACTAGTACAAGCAGCCACACATACACACTCGTTCATTGACGTTTCTATACCGGTGCAATAATCTTGAACGTAACGTCACCTCACCTCATCCTCTCTGAAACCAAAGTTCCAACGACGTATCACTCACTGCTTTAGTTTGACATACATTAAGCCTCTGGGCCCCGTTCAACAAAGAGATCGTAGCGCGACGACTGTCGTAAGTCTATGTTAAAGTATGGGAGTTACGATCATCTTAGCGCTACGATCGCTTTGTGGAACAGGGCCCTGGACGTTTATAATTAGGTTTAGCTGAAGTGGACTTATTCGTTCTACTCCTTGTAGTGGAGATTTGATCACCCGTTTTAGTCACCGTACTTCATAAAAGAAAGAGAATATTTCCTGCAAAGATTTTATTGTGGAAACCGGTTAACCCAAAATTTAACAAACGTATTAAGGCACCTTTCAAAGCGACGTATGTCATTCATTAGAAAATAACAACTTATAATGCAGTGTATATTGTTTTTTGTAAATTTTTATTAAACAATTGCAAAACGAAATGATGACAGTGTGCAGAATGCAAAACAAAAAGTCTTTCAACTGCCTCAGATCAACGTGCGCCTTTTGTCTGGCTTCCAAGAAAATGTCTGCTGTAAATGTTAAGCCTCTCGACCGTTATAATTAGGTTTAGCTGAAAGGGACTTATTCTTTCTCTTCCTTGTGGTGGAGATTTGATAACCCGTTTAAATGACCGTACTTCATTATAGAAAGAGAATGCAGAGATTGTATTGTGTAGGCCGGTTAACCCCAACTTCAACAAACGTAATATAGCGCCTTTCAAAGCGACGCATGTCATTCATTGGAACATTTACCAAATAAAACAATGTACATGTATACTGTCTGCCCACAGTAATCGAGTCTGGACCAGAAAATGCAGTGATTGGTGTCATAAGGTTCGATCCACGCGATTGGGAAACGATGACATGCATGAACCAAGTCAGCGAGCCGACCACCCGATCCCATTAGTTGCCTATTACGGCAAACATGGGATGCTAAACATAAATTCTAACAAGGATCTCCACGGGTAAGGTTATACTGTATTACATATATTTCAGAATTAGAAATTGGCACTATTCCTGTAGATCTTGCAAACTGCCCAACAGTTAAGGTATTATAAGGACTTGTAGTAATTTGCCATTTTAAAGTGTTATGCCATATGTTATCATTGTAAGGACTATTGGATTAAAAATGTTAGTTTCTATCACGGTGAATGATTTTGTGGAATAAAGATTGACTGACTGACTGACTGACTGACTGACAGATTGCTTGCTTGCTTGCTTGCTTGATTGATTGATTGATCGGAACAGGTTAACATATCTAGCTACCAATGTATTAAACGTGATTAAAATGACAGGTCAGCAAGGTTGAAACAACAGAGATTCTGTAAGGGGTAACCAATAGAGATACGTCTTAACTATAGATAATAGTGTCAATTGTAACATTTATCACTTAAACAACTTTAACACTTTTCAGTCCAAAAATAAAGATAGGTCTTGTATATCGCCATCACGCGAAGAACGGCATGCGTTGCTCGGAACGTGGCCAACAATGAAGAGGGCAATACATTTCTTATTTAGGGGAAAACATAAGTGTAAATGCTGGCAATAGGGATTCAGTAATAGTTAACCGAAATGAATGCTGAAAATAGCTGATGTTTACGTATTTCTGGAGGCAATAAAATTTATCAAAACTCAGCTAAATATGTTGCATTGGCATAACACATAATATTAAAGATGCCACTGTCAACGGGAGCGAGATTGCGCAAGATTGAAACGCAAAAACTGAAGCTTGGCATTAAAGTGTCACAAGCGTTGCAATATATAACACCGACGTTTGAGATGCATAAAGATCTAAGATCATATTACCTGTCGGTTAAAATATGATTGTGAAATAACTGTTTGAAATTGACGTCAGTAGCTTTAGGTCTCCGATGACACCACGCTCATCGCAGTAGCAGTAGCAGTAGCAGTAGCAGTAGAGACGTCCCGACCAAAAGCCTAACCACCGAGTGAGTGAATGTAGTTTAACGCCGCAATTTTCCAGCTTTATCACGGGGTCCTATATAATCGATTCTGGGCAAGGCGCCGCAGCGGTTGATAGCATGAGCTTCATTGGGGGTGAAGACACACAATCAACCCGACAGAAAGGGGTAACCTGGTGATCAAAACAGCCCGTCACGTCTAAGGTCCGTGTTACATTCGACAGATGGGTACAATGTGTGAAACCTCACTCACTCCCGATCAACCAGATCACATATTGTGATCACTCGCTCCTTATCCAATTCAGATGGTTCTTACGATAAGCAAGGGGCACTTGTGACCTAGATCCGGGCTGCTCGAATACCTTGAGATATGGTCCAGACCCTCTTAAAACAAAAATCCCGTACCTCTACGAATAACCGTAACTCTATAGTTTATCATAGGCTCACGGCTGCCGCTTTGTGGATCAGGGCCTATGTTCGAGGCATTGACCGCATCTCTCAAGGGTTATAGGTCAAACGGAAAATATATGCCCCGTGTGCCGAGGATGGGTCGAATATATCCTTTTTGCGCATAATACAATATTTTAGTTACAGGACCCCGGGGCCCCTTGCATAAACTACATTACAGGTAGCTGAAATTGGGCGATGCATGTTTTGACAGGTTGCCATAACCATGAAATGAACGCATTCCGTGTCTCAGGAGATATGTCCGCTTTTTCTATAGTTTTCCGACATAACCACAGTTTGCAGTAGATATTGAGACAAGATCAAAGGAAATACTTAACTTATAACAAGGAAGCACACATACAGGATATTTAAAGACTAAAATTGTAGGATGTATCTGTGGATTTGCTTGGGTTTGTGTTTCTCAAAAGAAACAGGTATCATGGATTTAAAGATATTTCTTTCAAATTTGATTCAAGATTTGTTTCGCCGTTTTGACGTTTAGATTCTCAGAAAGCATGGCCGTATATTTCATGTTAAATATATCAGCATCGTTACGAATCAACTGAGATAGTGACCAATGGCATTTCATGACCTTGTGGGGTGGCTACCCGCCTAGTTGTTAAAGTGTTCGCTCGTCACACTCGGTTCGATTCCCGACATGGGTACAATGTGTGAAGCCCATTTCTGGTGTTCCCCGCCGTGATATTGCTGGAATATTGCAAAAAACGGCGTTATACCATACTCACTCACTCACTCACTCGTGTCCATCACTAACATCAGGATAGCATATACACTGCCGGTTGAAAAGAAAGAATACACCCATGTTTGAATGGCCAAATGGAAACAAACAAGAAATGTTTTTTCATGGTGATGTATTTCATACACAGTTGTGTTTTGGACCTTAAGCTTCCAGTGTTTCGGCGACTGTTTTCAACCTAGTAACGTTTTGATAACGTTTATAATTGTTTGGTCACATCAAATTTTCAATTGTATACTTTCTTTTGCCCGGTAGTGTGCTTATTGCATGTGCAGACTGAAGTGATATGGTAAACAATGTGGTTTGATGGCATCGGACAACCTCGGTGGAATGATCTCACTGTTGCTTGTTCTTTTCTGAGGTCAAGCAGAGCACTCATTCCAGGTGACAGTTGTTTTCTTTAACCAAAATGAAAATAACATCGCAAAAGTTGCGACCTCGTTAAAAGATCGCAACGTGACCACATCCTGAAAACGTATTTGCGACGTCCCACAACTGCGACGCGGTTTTAGCAACACTCCCTGAGAGCAAGATCAGTGATGCGACGCGGCCAAAGTTTGCGATACATCGTACGAGATAAATCCAGTCAGACCCTGAACACCAATTCAATTACACCGAGGAGCAAAAACAATTACTCTAAGTTAATTTTATCATAGGTTTGATTTTCAGTGGAAAATATCTTAAGTAGCCGATGGTATATCCCAAAAGATGAACTGTACTGGAGCTTAGTCACCACTCAAAGAATACTTCTACATGGTTTTATTTCATAATTATTTTTTTATTTAAAAAAACTTTTAAAATTTTAAAGAATTTCGCACAACATACTACTGCTAATGGGTATCTTGGAAACGTTATCTCCGGAAATCAATAAATTTACTTTCTTTCGGCGACTATGCTTGTGGTAAAAGGCGACTAACGGGATCGGGTGGTCAGGCTCGCTGACTTGATTGATGCATGTCATCGTGTCACAATTGCGTGGATCGATGCTCATGATATTAATCACTGGATTGTCTGGTCCAGACTTGATTATTTACGGAGCGCCGTCATATAGGTGAAATATTGCTGAGTGCGGCGTAAAACAACAAACCAACCAACCAACCACAAATGTACAACATTCCAAGCAAGGTAGGGAGCATGTGTTCAAAACTCATTTCTCACACCAATTTTCATTGAATCAATCATTTTTTACATACATTTACTTTTTACAAACTGTTGCTGGAATGGGCGATGGTAAAACAGACATCATCAAAGTCAACAACAGTCCTTTTAATATCTCTATGACATAAAAAATCAAACTCGGTATACTTTCTTGTGCCCCTCAGTATAAAACCCTCCCAAAGAAATATTGATCAAAAACTGGCCATTACATCCTACACTGTAAAACATGAGTTTAGAATGTACACATGTAGATCTAAACATGTTTAGGACTGTGTTTAAATCATAAACGGAATACACATTTGATGTGTTCTATCTGAACACGTTTAGGGTCTAATCGCATGAGGGGGCACGGGTGGCCCAGTCGTCTAAGGCGCCGCGATTCGCTGTGCAGAGTTGCGTCCCAGAAATCTATGATTGTGGGTTCGAATCCCGATTCGCCCCTATTATGTGTCTAGGTTTGTCAGCACCATACATCGAAGTGGTAAACGTCTGAGACTTGCATCACTTCAGGCTTTCCTCCCACATTAAGCTGACACGCCGTGATATAACTAGAATACTGTTAAAAGCGACATTAAACCCAACTCATTCACTCACTCTAAACACATGAAATGAGCTATTTTCTCACAGCCACCTAAACAGAACATGCCCATAATCAAAACATGTTTAGAACTTTACTCGGGCAAACTGGCAGTACCAGAAGGCTTCATTTAAATCTTTGAAAATAAACATTTATCATAATTACACATAGAGACAATATGTCTCGGTTTGTTTGTTTTGTTTTGTTTGTTGTCTAACGCCGCACTCAGCAATATTCCAGCTACATGACGGCGGTCTGTAAATAATCGAGTCTGGACAGTCCAGTCCGGTGATTGATATCATGAGCATCGATCCACGCAATTGGGATTCCATGACATGCATCAACCAAGTCAGCGAGCCTTACCACCCGACCCCGTTAGCCGCCTCTTACGACAAGCATAGTCGCTTTTTGCGGCAAGCATGGGTTGCTGAAGACCTATTCCACCCAAGAGATTCACGGGTCTGTTTCGGTTTGACACAAATCACTAATGACACAGTGACTTTAACAGGAACAACGAAAGACAAGGGAGCCCTTCTCCATCTACATGTACGTTTCCAGCTTAACCCAACGTTCAGTTCTCTCAGTTATAACCTTTGCTTGAACACTGCATGCGGACGATTTCCTAACCAAGGACGACCCAAGAAACCCTGTTGACCATGGTATAACCAATGTTCACATGTTTACTGATTTGCATCATTCTTCGGTTGAGCAAAATTGCCTATACTTATATAATACCCCGTTCACATGTCTGTATATATGCATACGTGTGTAGAAATACATATAGTCAAGTCCCGTTAATCCGACATCGTTGGTTGCATATGATTATGTCGGATTAACGAGTATGTCGGATAAACGAGTATGTCGGATAAACGAGTATGTCGGATTAACGAGTATGTCGGATTAACGAAATTAAGTAGTATCAACGTTCGTGATCGAAAATCGGACAACTACACGATAGGTAACGATACAAACCACGTAATAAAAAATGAAAGTGGGTGTACTTGTCATGTGAATGGGTTTACTCATGTGTATATATTTACACCAATTTTGCATCGTGTCTGGAGCAGGTGCAAAAGTAAATGTAAATTTGCACTGTGTGTATATGTTGCATGTGAACGTTTATGTTAACGTAAGAGGATGATCCAATTAATATCTGTTCTTTTGCCAACACCAAACAAATTGTCAGCAGTTGCTAACTTTTATGCATATATACAGAGTTGAGCGGACGGTGTTTTCTTTTGGTTTCAAGGAGTCCAAACTTTGTGTACAAATTAAATCAAACACATGTTGCTTCACGCGAAACGTTGTGGTGAAGTAACTCTCTTCCCATTCAACTTTGATTGGAAAACAACCTGTTTTGTGTTGGAAGTCTTAAATAGACTGACGAATTTGTGTGCCTTACACAATTTACATACTTTATTTACCCACAAGTTCATTTTCATGCGAACGCATACTAAATTTACATATACACATGTATGTATAGTTACACATGTGCAAAATTACTTACGTTAGTAAATGTTGTGCATGTGAACGGGGTATTACAGAACACTTGTTATCATCTCATAGTTGTGTGTTATAGCAATTGTGCAACTTCGATGATGACTTTGTGCTTCTGTCTGATGTTCAACACGTTATTTAGAACTGACTTGTCGCTCGTCATGAATTAAATGGAAAACGTACAATGGTAGATTCGTTAAGCAATAAAACGCATGTTAACCCATCCCTGTGTTGTGTTATAGCACACGTCTGTCGTGTTTTTCCGTCTCCTGGCATCTATTTTGTATTATATCCAAGGTTGCATTTGATGCGTTTTATTCAGGGTGCTGGCCTACGTTATGCTTGATTAACAGTGGATAACCCATGCTGAATCAAGTCAACGCTGGTTGTCAAATTATAATAATCGAACCAACGTGGTGTAAATCACCGTACGGAGAGATGTGATCGATAATAACAATAAAATGTCCCCTGGGTTTCTGCCATATGGCGGGAACTATGACCCAGTTCCTTCTCAGCTACATTAGAGTGGGTGAGTGAGTGAGTTGGGTTTAACGCCGCTTTTAACATTATTCCAGTTATAACGCGGCCTGTCAGCTTAATGTGGGAGGAAAGCCCGAAGTGATGCTGGTCTCAGACGTTTACCACTTCGGTGAAACCCACGAGCACGGGTATGGTGCTGACAAACCTAGAAACATAATAGGGGCGAATCGGGATTCAAACCCACAATCATAGGTTTCTGGCGAATTACAATAAAAACAACTGAGTACTTTGTGAATGATTTACTTAATAGGTACAACCCGAAGTGATTTATTGTAACTTTGAACACTGCAGACTCAGCAGGGCAGATCTCTTAATTCTGTTCGATACATATGTTCTTTGTTTAACGCCGAACTCAGCAATATTCCAGCTATATGTCGGCGGTCTGCAAAGTGAGTGAGTGAGTGAGGTTTTACTCCGCTTTTAGCAATATTCCAGCAATATCACGGCGATGGACACCAGAAATGGGCTTCACGCATTGTACCCATGTAGGGAATCGAACCCGGACCTTCGGCGTGACGAGCGAACGCCTTACCACTAGGCTACCCCACCTATCCAGGCGGTCTGGAAATAATAGAGTCTGGAAAAGACAATCCTGTGATTGATATCAAGAGCATCGACCTACGCAATTGGGATACGATTACATGCATGAACCAAGTCAGCGAGCCT
The DNA here is from genome assembly GCF_022045235.1 of Haliotis cracherodii. Lineage (NCBI taxonomy): Eukaryota > Metazoa > Mollusca > Gastropoda > Lepetellida > Haliotidae > Haliotis > Haliotis cracherodii. Next base: position 38,581,260 of record NW_027266265.1, read on the forward strand.
GACCAGCCGATCCCGTTAGCCACCTCTGAAGACAAGCATAGTCGCCTCTTACGGCAAGCATGGATTGCTGAAGACCTATTATAACCTGGATCTTTACGGGTATGATACATTTTGTGGAATGGATGTTGAATCAGAGTAAAAGATTTGTTTTTAATGAGATTGCAGTGTTCAAAGTTTCCGTAAATCAACTGGATTGGACGTATAAAGTAAAAAATTCACAAGTCCCTGGACTAGGCTCACCTCAATCTCAAAGGATCAGGGGCCACTTGCACATAGCGATCTTAGCGGTAAGGCTATCGTAAGCCTATGTTAGAGTATGGATCAACCCGCATTAAATCCATATTGGAACCGATTTCACTTGTTCATGTGGCAATGACATTCGATAATCCAATCTGGTGGCAGCTTTAACCCTTAAACGTTTTTGCTCGGTATCAAATATTATCCCGGATTTCTTTTCTTTAAGAGTTGCGAACTCGTTCTTATGAACTTCATGTGGGGTGATATTCGGTTTCGATCGGTACGTGGTTTACAGTGAAATCATGAAATAATACTACTCCATTGCTCCCCGAGGTATCTAAATGTATCGCAATAAACCGAGGGGACCCGAATGGTGTTGCCGAGTTTCTCTGAATGAGACCCGGTCAAGGAGTTACTTCCCTTATAAAAGTCGTGATACTCCAAGTTATTACATATTTGTGAACTGTTCGGTCGTTGAAAGTTAAAAAAAATAAACAAGCTGTGATTCTTTTTACTGATTAGATAGCGGTCATAACATGATATAATTGCTATAGCAAATGTCCATGGTCTACTAAAAAAGTCGTAAATGCCACACGGTCGTAAATTATCCACGGCAAATCCGCGTGACTGATCCCCCAATAACACCGTATCACATAAGTACCCACCCTTTACGCTTTATGTAGTTTTCAGTATGTGTTGAGTCAACCATATCATGTCAATAAAGATCACTGAAACCTATCTCAAAAGTATATTACTTCCTGAAACAGACCTGACGTGGCTCTGTTCCTGTGAATGCGATCGAGGGATAGCTCCCTATGCAAAACATTACCTATTACCCAGAGCTATAGAAAACCACGTTACGCATAAAGCTGTTGCAAGTTACAGGTGCGCGATGGCCCTGGACTCTGGCCTTCTCCGAGAACCATTACATGGTATACATTATATATACATGTTCCCGTCACTGCCGTGTGACGGCAATATTTACCATCGGTATACATTCAAATACAATTGCTTTTATTGAAGTCGTTTAAAGCATATTTACATTATTAAAAGCATATAGAACTCGACGGCTTATGGGGACTAGATAGTTTGTGAAGAGCTGGTATTGACAAATTCCCGCGCTTAATGTGACAGCCTCTTTTTACTTACTCCCATGAGGGGCCTCATGGAGACCTCTGCGCTTTTCTCACGTGCTTTTTATAGACTCCTTACAGCGATATGTGAGGCTACCAAAGTTTAGCTGTTCGTGTCATTGATTAATAAATGTTCCATTTTTACTGACTTATATAACTTTGTCTATATTTAAAAACGCTTTTACATAATGTCGGCAAATATATAAGCCGTTTTAATCATTGAAGCAAGACATGCTTCATTTGAGCACATCTGGACAAAACGAACAGAACTAGACAATGATAATGTATCAAAATCTGCAATGGGAGTACGAATTTACACCAGCACGGTGATTGCGGATTACATTCCATTGCTAAATTCACACCATGACTAACTGAGATGTAACTATCGTAGTAGCACCTAACACTATCACATCTTTAACATATTTAAACAATTAAGCACTCGCGCCAATAAGTGAGTGAGTGAGTGGGTAACGCGGCTTTAAACAATATTTCAAGGTGTAAGATGCCACTTAATGTGTGATGAAAGTCTACGGTTGCAGAAGTCCAAGACATTTACCACTTTGGTGAAAACCAAGAGCTCGGATGTAGTGTTGCCAGGCCATGGATCATAAATGTGGTGAGTCTGAGGTTCGAATCTCAGCGGTTCAGCGGATCATGACAATACTTAGGGACGCAACTCTGCACAGCGAGATGTGAAGTCTTAGACTAAAGGCAAATGTGTCATCTCTTACAGACAAACAGAGCATGTATGATATACATTATTGTACTCTCGCTATCATAAAATGAGATCTGTTTCAAGTTTTACAACTTTTAAAGGGTCACAACTATTTGATTTGTTTAAATATAAATTTGATCAATTACCTCGTAGACGCTCCTGAGCTTGAGTCTGTGGAAGAGTGGGATGAACACATGTGCAGTGATGGGCACCGAGATGAAGTAGGACAAAGCGTTCACCCAGAACGCAGCACCAAACAAATAAATCTCCACAGGAACCGCCAGCACCGTGATGGCGGACAGGAAGCTGGCTAGGACAGAGAAGGCGACCGGAAGGAACTGCATATCCCGGCCCCCCATCAAGTACTCGTCCGTTGTCTTCTGTCCCCCTCGCCGACAGCCATGATACAGTCCTATCGCCGCCGACACCACCAACATCAACGTCAGCACTAAGTAGTCGTGCCAACCGAATCTTTCCGACATTTTCACAAGTGTCGTCTGCTACGACAATGACGTCACTATATGTGGAGATCCCTCAGGTTTCCCTCGAAACTGTTTCTGGTATTTGTCGTCAAGTGTTTGCAGTCATATATCTGAGAACATCTGTCCAAGATCGACACTGATTGGTCGAGACAACTGCTTGTCACTTATGACTCGGTTACCAAAGTTTCGAAAAGTGTCAGACAAACCTCATCCTTCTAAGAGCGCACGTTTCCAACTAGGCTGCGAATGAACCAGTATTTCCAAGATACTGACTGGTCGTTTGCTCTGTTTTCTTCTCCAATGATACAGCGCTAACACGAGGCAAGCCACAGGAAATCCTTGGTCTGCCTTAACATAAATACCGAGAACACTTTGTGATTATGTAGTATTTACACATTTCGCTTTGTAACTGCAGATGCAATATCTTCAAATTAAGCGTGTATAATAGTATAATCTTTGCACGGATAAATTCCGATTACCCTTTCATAAAGTCAATAAAGGTCTTGTCGCTCACCACAGTACTGTGCTATTCCGGATGCTGAACACAAACAAGGTCTGTGTGGTCGAGTGTACTCGTTAAGCCTTTGTCGCCGAAATCCACAAATACACACAAGTAAAATTCAATTAGGAAATTCTATTACCACAACAATTGATGAGGCTCTTTCAACGTACGAACAACTTTTCTTCCTCCAAATCCTTTTGTGTTCCCAGGTATCTATTACTCGTTGAAAAGGTATTCAATTAATTTTCAACAAAACTCGCGTTAAATCTTTTGGTTCAAAAGGTGAACTTCGTGTTTCCTAACACAACTGTATAAAAAATCCTTTTCGCGAATCACCGAGACCTCACCTTCAATGATGAAAGTTCGAAAACACAAACGAAATTTATCATGAGAACAGATCGCACAAAGGAGGCGATATAAGCGGCACCCCTAAGTGTTCCAACTTAACCTGTATACTCGCAACACCAGTGAGCCTCTGACGAATCCAGCACTATCCTTCTCTCATCCACACCTTCACTCAAACAATCCCGTCCGTGTTACTTGCCCTGGGGGAATTCCCAACTCTCATTTCCATGATTACTATAGCGCACTCTATCCTGCACCAAAAAGTTCATCCTCGCTTGACCGCCTGACATGCCGTCTACTTCTATTGTTCGAAAACGGGTGCTTTCTGTTTGTGATGTAGTACCGCGTACGGAAGTAAGCAGCAATAATATTCCGGAGAAGTGTATTCGTCTGCTTACCCCTGAGTCGAGTCAGGCACCTGTATCGTCTGCTACGGTAGACGTGATTCGAGCACACCTGTCGTCTGCAGCGAGTGGACAGTTAACGGCTTACTCCGAACACAGCGCGAGCGCAGCTCTTAACACTACCGTGTTACACAGTCGAGAGGGAAGGTTTATTTGGCAACCACCGTTATATTCCAATTACCTGGATAGGTGTTTTTTTAAAGGGTACGTTGTGAAGAATTGGGATTTATTTCCGATGTTGTCAGATTTCCCAATCAACACACGGAATAATAGAGAAGTGTTTGATTTACTTTCATTGTAGTAAAAACTACAGCACCTTTCCTCCGAGTGAAACAGAAGTTGAGTACCCCGGCTGTCCCCGAGTAGTGATTGGGAATCCGGACAGGGCATAGTGAATGAATATTGTTTTACGTAGCGGTATTGTTTCTTCTATAACAAACCGCCTGTTAGAATAATGGGCCAGGCAAAAAAGGAACAATGAGACATATTCATCATACATTGTGACCACCCGATCCTCTTTTATGTCGGGGCGGTCGGGTAGCCTAGTGGTTAAAGCGTTCGCTCGTCACGCCGAAGCCCCGGTTTCGATTCCCGACATGGGTACAATGTGTAAAGCCCATTTCTGGTGTCCCCCGCCGTGATATTGCTGGAATATTGCTAAAAGCGGCGTAGAGCCATACTCACTCACTCACTCTTTTATGTCGGCTTTAATGACAAGTAATGTAATGAAAAGTACTGTGGACCTATTCTATTCTATCAGGGAGACACGTATTGGGTCTTGTGGCGTATTCTGCCCCGGAATCCCTTAGGCAGAACATGGACAATGGTAAGTGGCACTTGCTGTATACAGACCAACACCGTCATAGCTAAAGCAGGACATCTGTCTCTTGTAGCTAACGCTTCACGTGGGGCATAAAAAACCAAGCATTTAGAATCTTATACTGATTGAAGTACTAACATTCGTATTAAACATATTAACATCTACTTAAAACCCAAAGTTAGTGATCATATTCTTATTAAGGGAGCATCCATCTCACTTGTATGGGTGGCGGGTTGGGGTGGACGGCACGGGGAACATTTTTGTTTTTTAAATCTATTTTTTCCCATGCTACATCCACCAAGCTATGTATTTATGAGCTGTATCAAACAATCTGTTTTTATTCAACATTGACACCAAATTTGTGACGTTTGGGTATTTTCCACAAAACAAACTAATAAATTTTTTCACCACTGCCAACAAACTACTAATTTTACGCATTTCTGAACAAAATAATCACTTAAAAAATCTCCCTAGCCCCCAAAATATGTTGGATGTACTCCCTTATCGCTTTTCCACAACACTTGTGTCTTTGAAATTTAGAGGAGTCCAGTGTTTAATTGAGTTTTCTAAAGAATATCTTTTTAAGTTAAAATTTAAACGAATTTAGAAAATCATTTTCTGCTGAGAATTATATTATACTTATAACAGAATTACTTTTGATGTTCAGTATCAGTAAGTTAACAGGTAGGTTGGGTTTCGGTTATATATAGAGATTTTCTTTGACTGCATAAGCACCTACACCAATCACAGATGGATCAGCGTTGAAACACACCCTCGGGTTGGATAACAAACTACAATGTACACATTGTTGTTCAGCCTGTTTAACCTTTCTTCACAACAGAGGAAGTGTTTGAGGGAAAGAGTTGGGTTTAACGCAACTCTGAAACAGTATTATAACTATTGGTATATCCCGGAACCTCAGCTTAATATGGGACGGAAAAATATATGTCGGTCACGTGTGTTTAACATTTGAAACAGGTTAATCAGGGCGAGTACAGCTCTGTGTATATTGCATGGGCGGTGGGGTAGCCTAGTGGTTAAAGCGATCGCTCGTCACGCCGAAGATCCATGTTTGATTTCCAAAAGGGGTACAATGTGAGAAGTCCATCTCTGGTGTCTCGCAGTGATACTGCTGGAATATTGCTAAAAGCGGCGTAAAACCATCCTCACTCTATATTGTCGTCAACTCCTGTGATATTGATAAAGCACACAACAGAGCGGTTAGACTGTACTCACTGTGTATTGTAGTAACATCTCTTGACAACAAGAGTGGATTTCGTGTTTTCGGCTAGCTGAAACTTCCTTCATGATAGTAAGTTTGGTTTAACGCTGCTTTGAACAATATTTCAGCTATATCACGGCGTGTCAGCGTGATGTGGGTGGAAAGTGATACAGGTCTTTGGTGAAGTTCACTAGCCCGGATATGGTGCTGACAAACCAAGAAACATCATCAGGGCTTACTGAGATTCGAACCCACGATAAACCACACACACACACACACACACACACTGCTGTGATGGCATATTTACTAAAAGCGGCGTAAAACAACTCACTCTCCTCCAGTGACCACCACCAGCGGTAACGGCAACACATTCTTCACCCTGTATAGTGTGAATGCCAAGTCCCAACAAAAGTCGGTGTTTGGTGATATAATTCTAGGGTATGACGTGACGTTTACTATTGGTATGGTACAGAGTTCGAATGCAGATTCTGATACATTTTTGTTAATAGCAAGCCAGTGATTAGAGTTACCTGCCCTTGCCTTATACGATCTCAAGCTCCTTCCCAGCGCGTGACACCTTCCTTACACTTCGGTAACATAGTATAGATAGCTCCGCAAACGGGATTTCGCTGTGAGGAGCTTAGTACGATCTTTCTTGAGAGGTGCACTTGAATAGCAATATGATTGCAAGTGCGTGTGCGTGGCTGCGTGTGCTTGGTTGCCGGTATTATAGTGCTAGCCCACTGAGAAACCATGCCGCAGTTGAAATGGATACCCCACTCAGACACAATATACTGACTCCGAGACAACCAGTCCTTGTTTTGTCCCATTAATGCCGATCGTCAGGCAGGGTAGCCAGTATACCATCTTTTAACGTCTATGGGACTAACGTTCCCGGGGATCGACCCACCGCCCTTCCGCTCTCGAGCAGACGTCCTATCCACAAGACCACGATGCCGTCCTCCTTGGGAGTGAAACATGACGTGATTGCATGTAAAGGAGGCAACCAGTGTTTTGCCCGCGTTAAATACCAACACACACACACACACACACACACACCCACCCCCACCCCCCCCCACCCCCCACCCCCCACCCCACCCCACCCCCCACCCCCACCACCACTGCCGTGTGGCCACCAAGAATGAGTTTCACCTACTCCCCCACGTAGGGATTCGAACCCAAACAACAAGTCGACTCTAATACCTACTTCTGAAGAATGGTCATATTTTCTTACGTACGAACGAAGTGGCATGTACGAATTGAAACTTGACAAAACGCATACGAGTTTCGTTTATTTGTATTCCTTACCCACAACCGACGGCAAACTCTCGGAAGCTCTAGCGTCATCCCCAGCCCCGGGGCGGCAAATTAGATGATAGATAACAAAACCCCTTGGTCGTATGAAAGGTCAACACGGGGAGAAAGCAAAGCAACATATCTCTTTCTTAACCTGTTTATTTATCCCCGCAATCCGCTCATAAAGGCGTGAAAGTGGGGATCGCACAGGGGCACAATGTATGTCAGCCGGCGTCTGTTACGACGAAAAAACATCAGCGTGTATTGAAACACAACATGGTTGTAGAATGCCGCGCGCCTTTCTCTTAATGGATACCGTTTGTTATGACTTGATTATAAAGTCAAGATGGAGGTTCTACATCAAGGGGCAAAAACTTCAACCGTCTGTCTTTGAGTTGCCGAGCAGGCAGGTAAACTGTCTTGCTGATATTTTCATAATGTCTGCGAAGAGGTAGAACTACTTGCCTGCGGGGAGTCCTGTCCCTACCGTAACATTACTTCAGAACATACATACCAAAAGGTTTCGCATTGTCGGCCGATAATGAGGTGATCTCAAAGCTCCGGAGCCCATTTTATCTCGATCAAGACGTTAGTGCTAATAAGTGTTAAGTGTGCGACTCCGACATTGCCTCTTGGTGGTTGGGGTAATCATAAACTGCTTGTCTGATATACATAAATACAGTTGAATTAAACTAGATAGGACTGACAGTTTGAGTATAGTCTCCCTTTAAGTAAGTCAGTATTGTTTTACGCCGCTTTTAGTAATATTCCAGCAATATCACGACGGTGAACACCAGAAATGGGCTTCACACATTGTACCCATGTCGGGAATCGAGCCCGGATCTTCGGCGTGACGAGCGAACGCTTTAACCACTAGGCTACCGACCGCTTTACTCCCCATGGACAGATTTAATCTGATTCTAGATGCTCACCGGCACCATCAGCACCAATACGACCTACACTGGTAAAAGAAGACGCCTGGATTCTAAAATTCAAAGAAATACGGAGCGGTCGGGTAGCCTTGTGTTTAATGCGTTAGTTCGTCACGACGAAGACCCGAAGTTTTGTTAGGTCGTTGATGATGATGATGATGATGATGATGATGATGATGATGATGATGATGATGTTGGAGATCCAAAGGACCCGAATTCGGACTCGGCTTAGGTCTTGGTTCTTCAAACAAACAAGTAGTCTTATGTATATGTAAGTGCCACCAAGGTTGTAGCATGCAAGCTTTGAATTTCCTTACTCATTTAGCACTGATGCCCCAGTCGTCTAAGGCGCCGCATATTCGCAGAGAAGAGTTGCGTCCCTCGGCGTGCCAGAAACCTATGGTCTTGGGTTCGAAGTCAGTTTCGCCCTGATTTCTAGTTTTGTCAGCACCATACCCGAGCTCGTGGATTTCACCAAAGTGTTCCACCAAAGTTTCACTTGCATGACATGGGGCTTTCCTCCCACGTTAAGCTGACAAATGGGACTTAACTGGAATACTGTTAAAAGCGGCGTTAAACCCAACTCACTCACTATGATTGTGGGTTCGAATCCCTGTTCGCTCCGATTATTTTCTAACTTGTCAGCACCGTACCTGTGCTCGAGGGTTTCAGTAAAGTGGTTAACATCTGAGACCTGCATCACATTGGGCTTTCTTCCCACACCAAGTTGACATACCCGGATTTAACTGAAATCCTGTTCAAAGTAGCGTTAAACTTCCTCCGCTTGTCAGATAGTTATCTGATATTCACTGCTGTATAACATCCTCCTTCTACACAACAACTGCCTTGATTAATTGGAGGAATGTTATCTTACAGTCGCATATTCCTGCTGCACAAAGTCCTCTACTCTGTCCAATACAGCCCATGCAAGTCTATAATATTTGGCAAGTCTAGATTACTTCAGTTTCAGGATAAAGAAAGTCTCTTGACTCCTTTTTATCATATTCTATTCAGTTAATTTAAGAAGTGTCTTTTTCTGTAAAGTATGTTCGTTTCAGAGACTAGATGTTAGTCTAAACTTCATCCTTCCTCCACGCTAATGTATTGAGTGAGTGAGTGAGTGAGTGGATGTTAGCTTACGGTTGCCTTAATCCAGTCTTAGCCAGCAAAACGACTATTGCTATACAGTCGGGAGTTGTGAGTCGTAGGTCATAAGGAATGGAAACCCTATATCTTCATGTGATTTTTGAAAATGGTGTATATCTAACAAAGTCTGTATAAATATATTAATGTCCCAAACCTAATGTACAGGGTCCGACCAGGAACTGTTTGTTTGACAGTGGAAACCGCGCATAAATCATCAAATGTATTGACCCGGTCGGTATTTGTCGTATCCTACACTTCAGAAACTGAAGCCCGTTAATTATCCAGCTGTCAGATACTTGCGTTGGGAGCCAGGAAATTTTAATTTAAACCTTCACCTGCCGCACTGAAGGGTTTTTCTCAGTGTCACTTGACAAAATGTATATTTATTATCTTAAAACTAAAAATGCCGGAAAGAGTCTGTTTCGATTTATTTTCTTGAAATCCCCACATGCAGCCCTCAAGTGAGCAGTTTTTCTACTAAAAACAGTTGAGACCCGTGAAGATCCGGGGTAGAATACGTATTCAGCAACCCATGCTTGCCGTAAAAGGCAACTATGCTTGTGGTAAGAGGCGACTAACGGGATCGGGTGGTCAGGCTCGCTGACTTGGCTGATGCATGTCATCGTGTCCCAAATGCGTGGATCGATGCTCATCATGTCAATCACTGGATTGTCTGGTCCAGACTCGATTATTTACAGACCGCCGACCTATAGCTGGAATATTGCTGAGTGTGGCGTTAAACAACAAACAAACAAAAAACGTGAAGCAGGTTGGAAGCCGTTAGGACATTCTCCCACTTAAAACAATGCACTCTCCAAAATTGTCCATCAAACTCATGTTCTCACGTGAGATAGTAATGGAGGTCACGTTTATCCTCACATCTTCGATCAAATGCTTTTCATGTGTTGAGTTGATCGATTCGATTGAAACGGAGCAATGCACGTGCTACACTATTGGAGTGAGTGAGTATGGTTTTACGCCGCTTTTAGCAATATTCCAGCAATATCGCGGCGGGGGACACCAGAAATGGGCTTCACACATTGTACCCATGTCGGGAATCGAACCCGGGTCTTCGGCGTGACGAGCGAACGCTTTAACCACCAGGCTACCCGACCGCCCCTACTACACTATTGGAGGGTCACGTGTATACTAGTCATGGACATTAGGTAACATTTTCCTTTGCGACGACCTTATCGGAGACAACATGTCGCATTGTGGTCATGAGTGGTACGTGACTCATTTTGTAATTACGTATCTGATATCTTCACGGTTTGTTGAAAGTGTGTGACGCATGCAGCCACACTGACAGACCACACTTTCCCTGTAGATGTTATCGTTTTTCTATACAATATACAGCAGATATTGAGACAAGATGTCACAGGAAAATCCTGAACTTAAAACAAGGAAACACACATGCAGGATATTTGAGTCATAATGAAGGAAGTAGTCATGGAATTTCTTAGGTATGGGTTTCGACTATGAAATAGGCATCATATATTAAAAGACTTTCAGTTCAAGTTTGCTCCAAGATTTGTTTCGCCGTTCAGCCAAGGGAGAGCGAATGGATGTTTCACGTTGCCGTCTGAAGTAATATGGTAAACAATGTGGGTTATTGGCATCCACGGTTGAATGATCTCACTGTTAACAGTTAAACAGACAGATTGATGATTGAGGTTAACAGTACATTCCCGCATCGCAACTAGTTGAAACGGACACCTAGGGTCGCACTGGTTGCAACTTCATCTCATGGGCTCAAATGCCAGATTCTTGAATATCATTCTTGTCTTGTCTTGTCAGTCTCATGTGTTTCTCCACGGTGGTAAAATCTGCAACCTGTGTCACTTTGGGCTTTCATCTCACATTATGAAGACATGTATGACAGTTTGCAGTGTGGGGCGGTCGGGTAGCCTAGTGGTTAAAGCGTTTGCTCGTCATGCCAAAGACACGGGTTCGATTCCCAACATGGATACAATGTGTGAAGCCAATTTCTGGTGTCCCCAACCGTGATATTACCGGAATATTGCTAAAAGCGGCGTTAAACTATACTCACTCACTTAATGGATCGGGTGGTCAGCCTCTGAGACTTAGTTGTTAGCGTACCGTCGTACCCGGACAGCTTGTGATGTTTGTAACATTAACTATTAGTTACTTGGTCTACTCGGTTCTTTACAGACCGCCGAATATACCTGGAATATTGCTGACATTAATGTTGATCCATTTTCATCCATGTTCTGAACGTTCACTGCAAATTTGAAAAAATCCTTGTAACACGCAGAACTATCCATCTGCGAAATGTGTATCCTGGTGAACATGTTTTGAAAACTGGTTCAGTTTGGACTGCTTCGTTGTGATTGTTGTAAAATGACGGAAGAAATCATCAGAAACCATTAATAGAATCACCCTGAGGTGAGGTGAGGTGAGGTGAGGTGAGGTGAGGTGAGGTGAGGTGAGTGAGTGATTTGGGTTTAACGCCGCTTTTAACATTATTCCAATTATATCACGGTGTGTCAGCTTAATGTGGGAGGAAAGCCCGAAGTGATGTAGGTCTCAGACGTTTACCACTTCGGTGAAACCCACGAGCACGGGTATGATGCTGACAAACCTAGAAACATAATTTGGGCGAATCGGGATTCTGCTTGTGCTAGTCCGGACTGATGGCCTTTATTGTGCTCGCCCACTGATATACCATGCCGCAGTTTATCATGAATACCCCACGCAGACACATCGTACTGACTCCGGGCCGACCAGTCCTTGTTTTAGCCCCTTAATGCCGAGCGCCAGACAGGGCAACAACAAGTACCATCTTTTAACGTCTTTTTGTATGACGCGGACGGAGTTTGAACCCCGGACCTCACACTCTCTGGGCGGACACTCTACCACTAGACCACTGGGCGGTGTAATAATCCTGAATTGGCACAGACGTTTAACATTTGGTGATACACAGCATAACTCTAAAATGCAAATATTATTAATCTTTCAAACCTAATTTGTATTTAAAAAACGATCTCCGGCAGAATTATAGAATTTCTAGAACAGGTCGCAAAGTGAATGAGTGAGTTAAAATTTAACGTCGCATCGGCATTATTTCAGCCATATAGCGACGAGACCAAGTTAATTTATTCACAATTGAGTAATTTATGCAAAGTAATATTTAAAAACAATTTATTTAACATGTTTGAGCATACTATATTTATTAACAATTCATGAAACATTTGAGCTTAACAATATCATTTTATACAGTTTTAAATGGCTAAAGGCCATCAGTAACCAAAGCTAGGCTACCTCATTTGGGGATCTAGTGGACTTACAGTACTTCTGCTTCCTGCATGATACCCCAGCAGGATTTACGTCATCACTTTAGCTGCTGGTGGTTGTACACAATGCTAGCCAATATTAAAAATAACTCATCAGTGGGCTGGCTTAAAAACACTGGTTGATGATAGTTACATCGATTATGACAGGATTACGTGTCACACAGGGGGACAATAATGTTACGGTACTCTAACCTCCTGGGAATGGTAATCCATGTATTACCAGTTGTCATTATAAAACAGACAATGAAATATCCGTTAGAAAATTCAGCCTTTCAAAAAGACTTAATACACCAAATATTGTTCTGATGTCACGTGATCAATTTGAGACGTCGTGAACATTTTTTGGCGTTGTATCACATGGTTCCCAACAATGCAACAGTATGACGTCATCTGCTTTAAATGACTATTTAACTCCTGCAAATAATAAAAAGATTTATTGATTACATATGCAAATGATATTGCCCTCTTTATTTCAATTTTGTATTTACAGTTACACACGTTGTCTACTATTTAATGATATACATCAGGTGTAGTAACATCTGACCTGTGGGCCTTCGGGCCCCAGAACATGTTAACGTCCGGAGAAAGATAGCGATGAATTAACGTACGGGGGTGCGGAGGGAGTGCAACACCCTCTGACACTCATGTCTGATTGATGCCTGGTGACATTCTTTAATAACCTATGATATTGCAGGAGTAATCGGAAGCGGATACATAATGAACATCACGTAGAAAGTTCAAGTTGGAGGCATGTCGGAATCCCGTGCATTAATCCCATGGCTTTTAAGCCGATTAACAGATTATCTGCCCTTGTGAATGAACGGCAAAGGGTTCGGATTGACCGTCATTCATATTTTTCACTCTATTCTAAATTATTACCTAATACCGTCTGGTGAACATCTATACATAACTCTGCAATTTGATTTAACATAGTAATAGGGGAATGATAAACATATTATTATAAATTGTCAATTCATATACTTAACAAAATGCATGTCGTCCATAGGAATAGTGTTATTTAGTTAGTTATTTGTTTATAGAATTACATGCAAACATATCATCGATCCCAATTGTGTGGATCGATGCTCATGATATCGATCACTGGATTGTCTGGTCCAGACTCTATTATTTACAGACCGCCGTCATATAGCTGGAATATTGCTGAGTGCGGCGTAAAACAACAAACAAGCAAACAAACAAACTGCATGCAAATATTATTATACTCATATTAACTGACAAATCAGGTCGAATCAGGGATTCGAACACACGATCATAGGTAATTGAAACGGCGAAGGGACGCAACTCTTCACAGCGTTTTGATCACGTGCCCTCCATATGCTTTGAGGGCAGTATAAATCAACAGTACTAATTATAAACAACATCAGCTGCCCCAAATCAGCGTGTCTGTGTCCGTCTGTCTGTCAGTAATCATTTAATGATCTGGATATAAAAAAACACTACCCCCTACTCAACTTCAACATGGTCGCTTTGCACGGAACAGATTCTTTAATGGTGGTCAAATCAGCTTAATCAACTTAAGAATCAAGTAAATAAACATGTGGAAATATCAGAAGGTGTTTCTCTTGATGCCTGGTGACCAATGTTTGTTTGTTGATCTGTACGTATAATGAGTAATGTTCGGTCAGAAACGTAGAAAATGAAATATCACTGACGGATTTTGGATAGGCTGAGGATTAGCTACAGTTTGGGAAAGTTTGTAGATATTCCCTTTGGTGAATCGCACGAACACTAGTATGGCTCTGACAAACCCATTACAACGAATATGGGATTCGAACCCACAACTAATAGATCCGGGCACGGAAAAGGGATGCAACTCTGCAGATCATGTTGCGGAAGCCTTTCTTCACTGGATCAACCACCCTGCCGCAACGTGATCAATTCGGTACGACAGGAAAAATGGATGACATCATGATGTATGGTTGTCAACATTACATGTTATGACGTCATTACTTCAACAACACTTGTTGGTAACAATTATCAGAATAACAAACGAGCACTCGCGTGACGACATGGTCAGTGGATGACTTCGTATCGTAAGTTGTCAACGATGATGCAGTATGACCTGACAAAGCTTCAACTTCAACTTTGAGATGTCTCTGACGCGTACAGAACGCCTCCATGGTCTAGTGGTAGAGTGTCAGCCCGAAGAGCGGAAGGTTCGGGGTTCGATCCCCGTCAAAGTCATATCAAAAGACTTTGAAATATGGTACTTGTTGTTATGAAGTTACATATTTATTTAAGAAACACACCTTGCAACAATGTGGTGTTTGTGACAGATGACAGTTTTTCCAACAGTCTGAAGCATATATATTTTTTCAAGAATTTGCTGGGACAATTTTGTTTTTCGATAAAATCCCAGACACCCCCTCAGAATATCAAATGGTCCGTCCCTTATAGTATTATACATACCTGATGTGTTTCTTCATTTTCTAGCAGTCAGTTTTAATCATTTCTAAGGATGCATTTTATACGATTTATTCTCGGGTACTGTTCGAGGTTCAACATTATTAACACTAATTAACTTAGGTTGAATCTAGTAAATCCTGGTTGACAGAATTGTGGTAACATTAGGTTACTCAGGTCATTGAATGATTAAATAATCGAACGCACATACAGATTTGTACTTGGTTACAACTTTATTATAACTCCGTGTAGTCACATAAATGTTCTGGAACATAGTATTTGAAAAATCACAAACGTTTCTGTCAACTTTTGAGTATATTTGATGAAACAACAACAAGCTTGGGAAAGCTTACCACGATTACTGGTTGGTTGGTTGGTTTGTTGTTTAACGCCGCACTCAGCAATATTACAGCTGTATGACGTCGGTCTGTACATAATCGAGTCTGGACCCTCATGAACATCGATCCACGCAATTGGGATCGATGACATGCATCAACCAGGTCAGCGAGCCTGACCACCCGATCCCGTTAGTCGCCTTTTACGACAAGCATAGTAATCTTTTACGGCAAGCATGGGTTGCTGAAGACCTATTCTACCCCGGATCTTCACGGGTCCACGATAACTGGTACACTGCTGATAGACTAGGGACCTCTATCAGGGCGAGACTCGAACCCAGCTGCTAAGAGACAGGACAGTGACACATCCCTACCGAAACAGTTGTAGCCCCTGATATCACGAGACAAACGTCCTGGTGACGTAGCGTAAATAATATATAGCAACAACTTCAATGGTCAACAAAGCTGCAGTATTATTGATTTAGTCACAAAGGCTAAATATGAAAAGCCTCTGTTTGTGATCACCAGCTCTACCTTACAAAATACCGCGTTATGGGGAACAGTATTTTGCCAGCTCTTATTACTTTCGGTTCTTTTTTTAAATGTGCCCCCAAATCAGCATGACTCTCTCCACGTAAACATTAATGATCTGTTTTTGAAAAAAACACTACCCCCTACTTATCTTCAACTTGGTTGCTTTGCAGGAAGCAAATCCTTTAATGATGGTCACATCAGCTTAATCAACTTTAAGAATCTCTTAAATACATCAGAAAGATGTTATACTAAATATTTCACTCCAAATTTGTAATTATTAAGCAGGATAGTCTAGGCTACCTATTTTTCAGAGAATAATCAACTAGAAGCAAGAAAATTCAGATTAAGGATTCTACAGTGAGTAAATGAATACCGTTTCCGGCGGGACTCTGAAAGTAACCAGTGGCTTATATTCCCGGGGTACAGAAATTCCGTCAGTTTCGAGTTGCTATGTTATTTTATCAATCAATGAAACAAAGGACATTTCTGCAGACACTTTACATACGTCAAATAGTGTCCTGACGCAATGTATTTTTTAGACGTCGCGAACAATAGATTACGTTTTACCACATTGTTTTCAACAATTCAACAATATGACGTCATTTGCATTAACTGACCAGT
Organism: Haliotis cracherodii; assembly: GCF_022045235.1. Taxonomy (NCBI): domain Eukaryota; kingdom Metazoa; phylum Mollusca; class Gastropoda; order Lepetellida; family Haliotidae; genus Haliotis; species Haliotis cracherodii. The sequence goes on from NW_027266265.1 coordinate 38,597,722, forward strand.
CACTTCGCGAACAGTAAAAGTCATTTATTGAATGTATATATGCAAATCATAATGGCCTCATTATTTCAATTTTGTATTCACAGTTCAACACGTACTGTGTTTAGCCAACGCATCCAACTAACATACCATATTACCAGTGGGCCTCCAAGCCCCAGGACATGATGACATTTAGAGAAAGATGGTTGTAAGATAAAATACGCGGGTGCGGAGGGAGTGCAACACCATCTAACAGTCGCATATGATTGATGACCAATGTTTTTATCTAGAGAAAAATAGAGTGTTATTCACTGTAATCAGCGAAATGACGGCGGTCTGTAAATAATCGAGTCTCTACAGACAATCCAGTGATTGACATCATGAGCATCGATCCACGCAACTGGGATACGATGACATGCGTCGACCAAGTCAGCGAGCCTGACCACCCGATCCCGTTAGTCGCCTCTTACGGTGAGGTGAGGTAAAATTGGGTTTACGTTGCGTCCAATATTATTGCACTTATATAGCGACGTGCATGCGTGCGTGCGTGCGTGCATGTGTGTGTGTATGTGTGTGTGCGTGCGTGTGTGCGGCTGATTGTACTAGTCCGGACTAATGCCTTTTTTATAGCGCTAGCGCACTGAGATACCATGCCCCAGTTTAAGAGACAGGTGGAAAGGAGGAAGAGAGAAATGACACAGTGAAAGGGTATTGAGTACTAGCGGACACAAGTTGGATTTGATGCTTAATACCAGTGCTTATCATCACCATCCCACACCTTGCTCTGTTGTTTTGGTGATATTTAAGAAGATGGATCTGAGAACGGAAGTTTTGCACGTGAAGCGTGACGTCACTACGCCGTGCACTATCTCGACCAGTCACGTTTCTATGTCACGTCATGTGATACCCCCGATAACCCGCTCGCCTTCATGCGACCCCGCCCACTTCGGTTACACCAATTCCTGGTCTGGTTTTCAACTCCCCGTGAAATGACTGATAAACAACATAGCTTTGCTGCTGAATTAAAAGAAAATGTAGTTTCTAACAGAATGAATTTAAACAATTTATGTAGCTATCAAGAGCCAATTATTCCCCACTCACATCACAAAAAACCAGGCATTCGGCTTTGTTTTAAATAGCACGAGTATGACTACAACCGCTTATCCGCATATTTCCGTGTTAAATTAGTCCGATTATCGTGTTTTGGACATGCTGTATTATGTAGATACAGATTTAGAGTATCCCACGATCTACGGGTTATTACGGCATTCGTCACCACTCGTCCCTTTCCGTAACCTGCAAGAAGACTCGTCCCCCTATCAATGAATGGTGCGTTCGAAAATACGACAAACCAATCCGAATGCGAGTATGACTTCCAAGTACTTCGGTCAAAGAATCCCCCAGGAATAATTTTTGATTTGACATATGTCTTGCATTTAAAAAAATACCCAAGATACAATTAAGTGTGTTCAATCATACTGACCCATGCTTGTCGTTAAAGCTGACTATGCTTGTCGTAAAGGGTGACTAACGGGATCGGGTGGTCAGGCTCGCTGACTTGATTGATGCATGTCATCGTGTCCCAATTGCGTGGATCGATGCTCATGATATCAATCACTGGATTGTCTGGTCCAGACTCGATTATTTACAGACCGTCGTCATATAGCTGGAATATTGCTGAGTGCGGCGTTAAACAACCAACCAACCAACCAATCAACTGTATTTTCAATTTGCCTGTTAATGACTCTTGCAGAACCCAGGGCTCCACAATGTTTGGAGCCATTGAGTTGTCGTATTTACTCACATGTTATTATTCACACTGGATATTGACAATTTTCTTCGGGTACTCAATATATATTTTTTTTTTTGTGGGGGGGGGGGGGGGGTTAAAACTCTATTTCAGGTGACATCTAATTTGCATAAATTTCCCAAGTGTGTGAAACGTAGCAGAGCAGCGTTCATGTATTCGCGCACCATGCCTGCATTCATCCAGTAAATACAGATCTGAGGAGACACTCGGATACGCCAGATGAGTAAAGGGTTAAACTGGGTAATTGCGCATACCATTGTTCTTCCTAGTGTTTCATGCGTATCCGTACGAAAGCAGCTCAAAATAAATTATGTTATGGTGATCGTAAAGTTTTACGCAAATACACAATTAAAATTATCTGAAGCTCTGATGATGAGTTTTGGAATACCAAGTATTCAGTCAGTGGATTCTTTCCATCTCAGGAACATGTCTGATCAAGACTGCCTTTCAGTTTGAGTTTTATCAGAACGTGCGCTCGATTATCAAAATTTGAGTGACCTGAGTCAACGGAGGTTACCACATTTCACGCAACCAGGGTTGAGTATATTCAGCATGAGTTAACCAGTGCTAATCAAGGATAACCTAGGGCCGTACCCGAAATAAAACGCATAAAATGCAGCCTTAGATATAAAGTAAACTACGGTTATAACGAACTCAAAGGGACCACAAATTTTAGTTCGTTATAACCGTAGTTCGTTATAAACATATATACAGCACATATACAGCAAATGGCCGGGACCAAAAAACAGTTCGTTATAAGCGTGTTCGTTTTAAACGTAGTTTACTGTAATACAAAATGGCTGCCAGAAGGCCAAAAATTGGTACAACGCCAATGTATATTGCTATTAACATACAATTTTGAGGGGTTAACCCGTGTTTTATTGCTGAACAAATCCGCCATTGTACATTTTCCATATAATACATGTAAAACGACAAGAAAGTTTAAAACGCGTGGAACATCAAACTGAGATGCAAAACTTATCATCAAAGCTATATTTTTAATTCTAAAGTATTTACAATGTATATCAACAGTCGAAAGTTAAATTTCCTTGACACATATCAGAAATGCATACTATCAATGGCTAGTTATTTATATTCATGATAATGTTGTTTTATATGATTGAATCACTTAAGATCTTAATCAATTGAATCACGTATGGGACCCGTGAAGATCCGGGGTTGAATTATAGGTCTTCAGCAACCCACGCTTGCTGTGAAAGGCGACTGTGCTTGTCGTAAGCGGCGACTGTGCTTGTCGTAAGAGGCGACTAACGGGATCGGGTGGGCAGGCTCGCTGACTTGGTTGATACAGATCATCGTATCCCAATTGCGTAGATCTATGCTCATGATATAAATCACTGGATTGTCTGGTCCAGACTCGATTATTTACAGACCGCCGTCATATAGCTGGAATATTGCCGAGTGCGGCGTTAAACAACAAACAAACAATAGGTATGGACAAGTTAGGCCAGCCGTGGTATGACGTAAATCAGTTAACACGTGCTAACAAGGTTAGGTTAGGTGCTACCGAGGTTAACACAGTTTGTCCAGGCTTTTGAAATCGAACGCAAGCAGTGTTGAAGGTGAGTGAGTGAGTGAGTATGGATTTACGCCGCTTTTTAGCAATATTCCAGCAATTTCACGGCGGGGGACACCAGAAATGGGCTTCACACATTGAACGCTTTAACCATTAGACTACCCGACCGCCCTCAGTGTTGAAGGAGCCTGGTTAAGGCTAGAATCTAGTGTATCTATGTAATCATCACCATGCTGTGGGTTTCAGGACTGATAGCAACTACCGACAATCTCATGCCAAAATATCAACAAACACGTGTCAAACTCTCGTCAGCCCTCGTCATCGACGGTGGGGGGATCGCCTATATTTGAACATGTATCAAATAAACGGCGATCCGATAGCAGCCACGAAGGCTGGTGCCAGTTCCACATAATCATAAATACGGATATATTTCAATGTTGTGGAATGTCTTTGACGTTTCTCTGTTTTAACACTAACGCCGTACTATGGTTCATGCATTAGTAAGGAATGTGACCAGAGTCTCTCATATCTCAGGATACAATTTCATGTATTGATTGAAAGATGTCATTTTTTCGCCCAAATAGTCTGTTTTCCTTAACCTCAGCTATTACGTTACATCTACTACCACGGTCAGGGCAGTGAAGTTCGTTGTGACGGTTAGCTTTCAGTGTATATTTCCCCCGCAAAGTTTTAGGAAGTAAAATCTTTCTACTTTAATAACGTCATAAAGATCTTTAAGTAAGTTTATGATGTTTGAATAACTGGATCCGTACCAAAGATATAAAAAAATACAAAAAATTATAATTTCTACAGAGCTCACAGTAAGACATATCCTAAAAATGATGTATACAATGACATTTCACTTGATATTGTAGAATGTACAAACATTATTTGTGCATTTTTATAAAAAAAGCTACTTTTTTTTGTTGTGTAATTCAAGTTCGATACTAAAAGTATTGAAAGGTTGACACTGGTGGTAAAAGCGGTACAGTGGACTGCGTGGGTGGAAAGGTTCAGTGATTTCGTTGATTGTGTCCTCGAATGCGTGGGACGTTGCTCGTAATATCAGTTGTTGGTTTGCCTGGTCCTGACTCGATTCTTTAAAGACCGCAACGACATAGCTGAACTAGTGCAGACTGTGGTGTTAAACAACATTCAGTTATTGCTATGTGAGGTGAGGTGAGGTGAAATGGGGTTTAACGTCGCGTCCAAGATTATTGCACTTATATTTTATGTCTGTGTGTCTGTGTGTGTGGCTGCTTTTTACTAGTCCGGACTGATGCCGATTTATAGTGCTAGCTCACCGAGATACCATGTCGCAGTTTAACATGAATACCCCACTCAGACACAGTATACTGACTCCGAGCCGACCAGTCCTTGTTTTAGCCCCTTAATATCGAGCGCCAGACTGGGTAGCAACAAGTACCATCTTTTAACGTCTTTTGGTATGACGCGGTCGGGGAATGATCCCCGGACCTGGTTCTCTCCGGGCGGACGCTCTACCACTAGGCTACGGAGGCGGTCTATTGCTATGTATTTCATCATATATTAACTACATTGCAAAAGATAATATACACCCACGTTTGTTTGATTGTTGCTAAAACTGAAACAAACCAGAAATGGTTAGTCGATGGTGGTGTGGTTGATACGGGTATCATAGGCGATATTTCATGTACCATATCAATGCCTATCGCACAATAGGCGACTGTTCAGCCTAGTAACGTTTGTCAAATCCAATTTGCAAGTGTGTGCTTTCTTTTGCCTGGCACTTTATTTTATAAAGTTATTATCTGAACTTTTTTTTAAATTCCCATAAATATGATATATATTGGAGGTGATCTTTTGACTTATATTTGTTTATTTACAATTTTAAAAATATACAAACACAAAATTACGGAAAGGGCCTTTTCGGCTTCTTTGGTTTCGTTAGTCACTTTATTACCCTAGTGTGGGGCCCGTGAAGATCCGGGGTAGAATAGGTCTTCAGCAACCCATGCTTACCGTAAAAGGCGTCTATGCTTGTCGTAAGAGGCGACGAACGGGATCGGGTGGTCATTGACGCTGACTTGGTTGATGCATGTCAACGTATCCCAAGTGCGTGGATCGATGCCCAGGATGTCAATCACTGGATTGTCTGATCCATATTCGATTATTTAAAGACCGCCGTCATATAGTTGGAATATTGCTGAGTGTGGCGATAAACAACAAACAAACAAACAAACAAAGAAAACACTGGGAGTTCTTACAATAGCCCCTGCTGTATCTCATTTCTCTGTTCAGCTTTAGTTACAGGACTATAATAGCTTTATGTGTAGGTAGAGATTTGTCTTCCAGAACATACGATCATCTCCACAATATGTCAAATAAAGCGTCAAGTTTCAATCCGCCTCCCATAGTCTTAAACTAAGTTTTTTCTCGAATAACCCTTTATCTGTAAGTATTTGTTTGAGTTGATAAATAATAGTATATTTCAAAGCCGGGAGTTTACAATCGTCAACATTTATAGACCCATCCCACTAACATGAGTGAGTGAGTTTTGTTTTATGCCGCTTTTAGCAATATTCCAGCAATATCATGGCAGGGGATGTTAGAAATGGGCTTCACACAGTGTACCCATGTAGAGAATCGAACCCGGGTCTTTGGCTTGACGAGCGAAAGCTTTAACCACTAGGCCCCTACTATAGCTAGGTGAGTGAATGCTGTTTGACGCCGCGCCGTTTGAGCTGTAGACAATCGAGTCTTGAGCACACAAACCAGTGTGTGAGAGCATGAGCAACGATACACGCCGTCGGTGTACAATGTCAAGGCCAGGTTACGGATCCAAACCACCCGATCCCCACGTCAGGGGCGGTGGGGTAGCCTAGTGGTTAAACCTTCGCCGAAACATGCCGAGGTCCCGGGTTCGATTCCCGTCATGGGTACAATGTGTGAAGCCCATTTCTGGTGTCTCCCGCCGTGATATTGCTGGAATATTGCTAAAAGCGGCGTAAAACCATACTCACTCATTGATTCCCCACATGAGTACATTGTGTGAAGCCCATTACTGGTGTTCCCCGCCGTAATATTGCTGGAATATTGCTAAAAGCGGCGTTAAACCATTCTTACTCACTCACACTTGTCAGTCGACTCATGAGCTAAAGCTACTTTGACCCTATTTGTACCTGCAATCCCCACAGTACGGCTTGTCCCGCTTTCTGCTTGGTTAAAAGGGGTCAGCATTGGAATAGGGGATCACAAATTTGTATAGACCTTACACGCAAACAAGATATTGACATTTTTTAATTGGCATGTCATTCCCGCCTCGAGGACAGCACACGTTCCCTGAACAAACATGGTGTCTTTGTTGATATAATTGTAAATAAATATACGAATCCTTTTCCGTGAACCTACCTTGCCGAAAGTCGTGGGAGAAAAATAAACATTGTGAAGGGACATACAAAGAAAATATTAAATAAATATTGTCTAATCATTCCATTATCTGCTATGACATTTACTGACTTAATAAAGAAAGAATTACTCACTTGTCATATCCTTACAAATACAAAGCCCGCTGGATTGCTGGTTAGAACAGATCCATAGTCTGTCACACAGACCTAGAAACAAATATATCCAATACAGCCCATGCAAGTCTATATTGTTTGGCAAGTCTAGACTACTGATTTATCGGGAAATGTTGAAAGTCTATGGGCTCGTTTTTATTATATTTTATGACTATAATATAGCAACTGTTTTTTTCTGCAAATAATGTTAATTTCAGAAACTAGATGTAAGTCTAAACAGATCCCCAGCAACCTAGGCTTGTAAGAGGCGACTTCGTGGATCGGTAACCTGGATGGTTGAATGTTATATCAAACACTGGTTCAAATACAGGTTTCTCTGGTCCAGAGTACTTATAGGACGTGGTGCAGCTGGAATTTTGGAACGTGGCCTTAAACAACAAACAAACAAACGAAATAAATAAATAAATTAAAGAATCTCGAAAGTGACTTGATGCATAGCCGAATGGATCATGGTCTTTGTACTTTTAGAGTTGTTTACGCAGGTCGTATTGTGTCGACGGAACGATGATAAGTCGGGTGTGCCAGATACCGATGGTATTAGGTTCGAATCCCGGTTCGCACTGATTATGTTTCAATGTTCGTCAGCACCATACCTATACTCGTGTGGGGCGGTGGGGTAGCCTAGTGGTTAAAGCGTTCACTCGTCACGCCGAAGACAGAGTCCGGTTCCCTACATGGGTATAATGTGTGAAACCAATTTTTGGTGTCTCCCGCAGTGATTTTGCTGGAATATTGCTAAAAGCGGCGTAAAACAGACTCACTCACTCACTCCTATACTCGTGGGTTTCACCAACGTGCTAAACGTCTAACACCTGCACCACTTTGGGATTCCCTCCCAGCTGGTTTAGACCCGTGAAGATTCCGGGGTAGAATAGGTCTTCAGCAACCCATGCTTGCCGTAAAAGGTGACTATGCTTGTCGTAAAAGGCGACTAACGGGATCGGGTGGTCAGGCTCGCTGACTTGGTTGATGCATGTCATCGATCCCAATTGCGCGGATCGATGCTCATGATATAAATCACTGGATTGTCTGGTCCAGACTCGATTATTTCCAGACCGCCGTCATATAGCTGGAATATTGCTGAGTGCGGCGTTAAACAACCAACCAACCAACCAACCCAGCTAGTTAAACTGAAATAGTTCAAATAGGCGTTAACCCCCATTCACTCACTTCTAATTCTCCAACTCCCTCACTCACTCCCTCCTAATTCGACCCGTGAAGATCTGGGGTAGAATAGGTCTTCAGCAACCCTTGCCTGCCGTAAAAGGTGACTATGCTTGTCGTAAGAGGCGATCGGGTGGTCAGGCTCGTTGACTTGGTTGATGCATGTCATCATATCCCAAATGTGTGGATCGATGCTCATGATGTCAATCACTGGATTGTCTGGTCCAGACTCAGTTATTTACAGACCGCCGTCATATAGCTGGAATATTGCTGAGTTCGGCGTTAAACAACAAACGAACAAACACTCCTAATTCTGATGGGGGTTAAGAAAATATTCCCAACACTTCAACGTATATATACACTCTAAGGTTATTTCCCAAAACGTGTTACAATACATGATTGTGGTAAAAGAACAAGATATACGCATTCCTGGACGACAAGGATAGATTGCTACCAGCCATGGTGCAATTAAATCTTGTTATGTTTAACATTTCGGTTTCAAGAATCCCCGTATACAAACTAACCTTATCCACGACACTGTCTGTGGTTGAGGCGTTGTTCTCGAGGCAAATAACTCAAACTAGCCGATGCAGCGTTAAGCAAAATACAATCCCAGCAGGGCGTTCAACAAATACGTTCACGTTTCTTAAGTTTAATCATGTTGGTTTTTGAAGTCGCAATGGTTGATAAGGTTCCCGGTACGCTACTGAAACTCATAATGGCCTACAGGGCCATGTGTTATACTTCATTTGGGCATTCCAAACATTATAGGCCATTTATGTTGCGCATATTTCCATACCACTCAGTGGCATGCTCAAAACGCTATTACCCCGGTCACTGAATCATTGTGCACTCAATGATAATTGACTATCCAATCCCCATGTCAGTCATTGAGTATCCAATCCCCATGTCAGTCATTGACTATCCAATCTCCATGTCAGTAATTGACTATCTAATCCCAATGTCAATCATTGACTATCCAATCCCCATGTCAATCATGAACTATCCAATCCCCATGTCAATCATTGACTATCCAATATCCACGTCAGTCATTGACTATCCAATCCCCATGTCAGTCATTGACTATCCAATCCCCATGTCAGTCATTGACTATCCAATCCCCATGTCAGTCACTGACTATCCAATCCCCATGTCAGTCATTGACTATCCAATCCCCATGTCAGTCACTGACTATCCAATCCCCATGTCAATCATTGACTATCCAATCCCCATGCCAATCATTGACTATCCAGTCCCCATGTCAATCATGAACTATCCAATCCCCATGTCAATCATGAACTATCCAATCCCCATGTCAATCATTGACTATCCAATCCCCATGTCAGTCATTGCCTATCCAATCCCCATGTCAGTCATTGACTATCCAATCCCCATGTCAACCATTGACTATCCAATCCCCATGTCAATCATTGACTATCCAATCCTCATTCATGTCAGTCATTGGCTTTCAAGTCCCCATGTCAGTCACTGACAAATTGTGTACGTCGTTGAATAGAATGATTATCAAACATTGAATAGTATAAAACTATATATAACAAAAGGGCATCTTTCCAACTGCCATATGGCGGAAGATTCTTCACATTCCACATACACTGCTGGCCAAAAGAAAGTGTGAACCCATGTTTGATGGTGGTTAAATATGAAATGAATATGGAAAGGTTATTCCATCATGGTGTATATGATACGGGAATCAAAGTTGTGTTTTGGGGCCTAAGTTTGCAGTGTTTCGGCTTCTTTCAGCCTAGTAACGTTTGGTCAAATCCATTTATCAAGTGGTACTTACTTTTGCCCGGCAAGATATGCTCTACATATTTGATCCTTGTATGGTAAGATATTCACACTATCGTAGTAGATAATGCGAAGGACATCACACTCTAGAGAATGAAAATGAATACACAAAGTTGTGGAATATTTGCAAATGTTGGATTTAAAGGTGCAATGGAAGAGTAAACAAGAACATCGCAACATAAACAACCGGAGTTCGCCATCAAAGAATACTTCATGATCACAGCAGGGTCAAAAATAAAAATACACCAGGAGAGGTTTCATATAATAATTTCCTAAATAACATAATTCCTACATATCGAATTTCTGTAACGTGCAAAGATGGTTGAAAAATGAAAACCAAAAAATACATTTTCTTTCTGGTTGTGAATTGTGCAGACCGTGGATCATCCTCGCTAAATCTCAGCACCGTCGCTTTTATGGGCCTTGTTGTTTAGAGGTTCGCTTTCATGGGCCTTGTTGTTTAGAGGTTCGTTTCCTTAGGACTTGTTGTTTAGAGGTTCGCTGTCATAGGCCGTGTTGTTTAGAGGTTCACTTTCTTAGGCCTTGTTTAGAGGTTCGCTTCATAGGCCTTGTTGTTTAGAGGTTCGCTCTCTTAGGCCTTGTTGTTTAGAGGCTCGCTTTCATATGCCTTGTTGTTTAGAGGTTCGCTTTGTTATGCCTTGTTGTTCAGAGGTTCGCTGTCATAGGTCTTGTTATTTAGAGGTTCGCTTTCATAGGCCTTGTTAAGAGGATCGCTTTCATGGGCCTTGTTATTTAGAGGTTCACTTTCATAGGCCTTGTTGTTTAGAGGTTCGCTGTCACAGGTCTTGTTGTTTAGAGGTTCGCTGTCACAGGTCTTGTTGTTTAGAGGCTCGCTTTCATAGGCCTTGTTGTTTAGAGGATATGTCGACAATATAAATGTTTACGGCGGATGGACACCGGGTTCGATTCCCGAAATGGGTACGATGCGTGAAACCCATTTCTGGTATCCCCAGACGTGATATTGCTAGAATATTGGTAAAAGCGGCGTAGAACCAAATTCACTCACTCACTCTCAGCCAAGGAGCAGTACGTACACATGTTTACTTCCATGCGTTCGACCTCCGTGGTTGTGGTAGAGCGTCTGCCCGGAGAGCGGAAGGTCGGTGGTTCGATCCCTGGCTTCAGGCGTCAGGCTCTCGGCTAAAACAAGGTCTGGTCGGCTCCGAGTCAGTATGTATATGATAATTTTGTCACTAGCCAACCTTGTTCACAGTGATCGAGTTTGGGTTTACGCGCTTTTAGCAATATTCCAGCAATATCACGGCAGGGGAAACCATAAATGGGCTTCACACATTGTACCCAAGTCGGGAATCGAACCTTGGTACTCGGCGTGACGAGCGAACGCTTTAACCACTAGGCTACCCGACCTCCACCTTGTACACAGTGAACTGGCATAATGCTGTATGAGGCACATTATCCCCTCAAAATGCAGAGAGTCTGCCTTTGTATATATTCAATCAAAAAATCTAAAATATCTGAAGTTTAAAGTATTTGGACAGTTGTGGATGGTACCTTTGAAGAAATTTTGTAGTTATGCTACCCAACAATAAATACCGAAAGATTTTACGACACTTCATTTATCACAAGTGGTTTCTTTTTGTCAACAACTGTTATCTCCCATACACTCAGTGTAAACTGGTTCCACTAATGGTGCGCGCAACTGACATTGCGTTTTAAGATATAAGTAGACATGATCCCAGTCAAAAATGGGAGTAATCATTTCAGAGAATCATTGTTTCTTATCTTGTTTGTATCTTATACATCATTCATGCACAGTTTCCCCTACTTGGTCATCTGAGAATTATAATAAAAAGCTCTTCTGCAAAGTTTAGAAAACATATTTTTTATCATTCATGATATGGATATTTGTGATTGAAATCACTGGTAAGAAAATAACTTCTCATTTGGAAATGGCGGATTTTTTGGAGACAATAACATGAACATCTCTACGTGTTAATATTACGGTGGAAAATCTTTGTTCATAACAGCATACATTAGAGAATTTTATCATGTCAGATACTTGGGATGATATCCAGGCTGTGAAAAGCCGACATAACAGCCTCCGAGCGAAGCTTCTGCAAAGGAAGAGAGAGCGAGAAGGCTTGGTTGCTGAATTGAAAGCACCTGCATCGACAAGTGCCTCACCATCTAGTACCGTGACAACAGCTACAGGTATACCACTGTATATTTACCAAATTTACTGGGTGTTTTGATTAGCGACTGACTATAATCCTAAGAAAGTCCAAAGGCAAATTAATTGTAAAGTTGTAAAATCAATTTCTACTAACCCAACTTGGCAAGCCTGATTAACCATGGTGAAGGGTTCAGATAGCATAATTTAGATCAGCATGAACCACATAGATGAACCAATCTGACTTCGTGTTTCATACCTTTACCTCATCATTATTCATGCCACATACATGCAGATTATTTTGTAACAATGGAAAAAAAAGATTGATGTTTTGTGCACAGACCCAATTCGGTTATGTGATAAAGCATGGATGCTACTGGGATTGAAAGGCACAAAGTCGTGATACAGTACAATTCAATATTTTGAGGTTAAGGACTTTTATACAGAAAGAAAGGCGAGCTGGTCATGTAAACAGAGATAGTTTGGGTCCAGAGTCAGTGTTTTTCCATGTGGTAATTGAACAAACATGATGATCATCATTGAATCGTCCTACTGCTATAAATGATTCAGTGAGCTGCAGGTAACTACACCTAGTACTTGTATTAAATTACACTCTCAACAAACTTCACTTTACTATGTTTACTACCTAGGCATAATTTATACTTTTAAGCTCATGAACAATGAAAGCCTGAATGATTGCTTGAAAACAAACTACCTATGGACCAAAAAAACAGATTTTAACCTACGAACTTGACATGCAGGAACTCATAACAAACTGTCATAATGAATGATTCCAGAGTCTTCGTCCGCCTCGTCCCAAGTGAGTGTGGCTTCTAGTACTTCTCAGACTCCGGCAACAACCAGAAGTGTCAGTCCGTCGCCGTCCTCACAATCAACGGCAGCAGCAGCGTCCAAGAAGTCTGACTCCGTGGACCCTGATGTGGAGAGGAACCTGCTGCTGGTCTTGTGTGACTTCAACCTGGAGATCCCCTCTGACTCCAGGATGATAACAGAACTTACAACAAAGATGCTGGGGAGGGAGACACAGCTGTCAAGTATCGAAGAACTGTTACAAAAATTTGCAGCTCAACAGATGATCAAGTGAGTGGGAGAAGATAGTTTCAGTCTGAGACTTTAGCCAGAAGTTCAAAGCTTGAGTTTAGAAAAAAGTTAATTTGATCTATTATGCCCAGCTGGTAACATGGCTCATCATTGCTCATAGTCCCTCTGTTAAAACAAAAATTGACACTGTCTACAGAGTTGTCATGCCAAGGTCTGCTGATCATAGGGGGCACGGGTGGCCAAGTCGTCTTGCTGTGCAGAGTTGCGTCCCTTGGACATGCCAGAAACCTATGATTGTGGGTTCGAATCCCGATTCGCCCCGATTATGTTTCAAGGTTTGTCAGCACCATACCCGTGCTCGTGGGTTTCACCGAAGTGGTAAACGTCTGCATCTAGACCTGCATCACTTCCGGCTTTCCACCCACGCCGTGATATAACTGGAATACTGTTAAAAGCGGCATTAAACCCAACTCACTCACTCACTCTGCTGATCATATGTCCAAAACTTATTTGATTATGATCCTTGGTCATATCTCATGTTACTATTCTTATAAATTATAATAATTATGATGAAATTGGTAGTTTTGTAGTTTGTATTCAAGTTGTATGGTTACCATACATGCCATAGTTGCATCCATCATGTTAGTTCCAATATGGATTTCCAAAATAAATGGTTTGAACAAATACATGAGATATTGAAAACTGAGATATGTTTGTTTTGAGACTTCCTATCTTTCCAATCACAGCTAGCGTCATCAATGTTATCACAAACATGAACATAATCAAAATTTTCACAGTATGAGGTTAAAACTACAGATTGTTTTAGATTATTCATTTATTGAATTTGTTACATCATGTACATAGTAATTGCACATAATTTTCATATCAATTGTGCTTTCTTTTCAGAATTTCCACTAAAGATAAAAACCTTGTTGTCAACTCGCTGGATCTGGCAAAGGTCGGTTGCAAATTCTGCATGCTCTTTGTGTTTTCATCCATCTTACTTACAATACAATGTAAAACATGAACACAAGGGTTTTAGTACTGAGCGTGGCTAGTAGTTGAAACCCTGTACTATGTTTACTAGTCCTGATGAACAAGAACTAGTGTTTACCATGGTTTACTTCAGTGTGTTGCGTACTTGAGGTTGTTGTATTAAATTGTGTGACTTTGCTTGCGACAAGTAATCAGCAGGATCAGGGTCCTCATCCACAGAGTGTCCGCAGCCATCTGACCTATCTTAACTCCATGATCCACAGAATGTCCGCAGCCATTTGACCTATCTTAACTCCATGATCCATAGAGTGTCCGCAGCCATTTGACCTATCTTAACTCCATGATCCACAGAGTATCCGCAGCCATTTGACCTATCTTAACTCCATGATCCTCAGGATCATAAGCGACCCGTTAAGATTCCGAGGTAGAATAAGTCTTCAGCAACCCATGCTTGCCGTAAAAGGTGACTATGCTTGTCGTAAAAGGCGACTGACGGGATCGGTTGGTCAGGCTCGCTGACTTGGTTGATGCATGTCAATGATCCCAATTGCGTGGATCGATGCTCATGATATCAATCACTGGATGGTCTGGTCAAGACTCGATTACAGACCGCCGTCATATAGGTGGAATATTGCTGAGTGCGGCGTTAAACAACAAACCAACAACAACAACAACAAGGATCATAAGCTTACATATGTCGTAGCTCGATGAATGTTTGTGGATCAGGGCCCAGTATTGAAACATTATCACACTTCCATGTTCCTGCTGGCTTTTGAAACTGCCAGTCCCAGTGGAATGGCATCTCTTAAAATTACCAGTCCCCATCAATCTTTGTCAGTTCCAACTTTAAACAAACATATGACAATTTCCTAGTTTTATTTCTTTCAACATCATGTTCAGTGCAGTACATTCATGGCTGACAAATTCAATGACGTCATCTCTAAATTAGCTTCCTTAGATCTACATGTCATTCACACAAAGTTCAGTCACAA
This sequence comes from Haliotis cracherodii, assembly GCF_022045235.1. NCBI lineage: Eukaryota > Metazoa > Mollusca > Gastropoda > Lepetellida > Haliotidae > Haliotis > Haliotis cracherodii. The sequence goes on from NW_027266265.1 coordinate 38,612,780, forward strand.
ATTTCTCCCTTTTTTTGAATATTTCACTGTGGTTTGAGACAAAGTGTTTACAAATTGATGTTTATCCTCGAAGCAAAGCAAAATCTTACTTCCTTGCACTATAAATAGACTGTGGAAAACCCTGATGTTAAACATGTTAAAAAGACAAGCTGACTTTGTTCAAAAAATATATTTTATTGATTACCGTTGATGTTTTGTTCAACAAAGATTTATAAGGAACTTTATATCCCAGTTCATGAGGACTGACAGTCTCATAAGACAGTGTTTAGATAAGGCTTAAAAAATAAAAGAAATGGTTCACAGGCAGTGGCTTTTGAAAATAAAGTATGGGCGGGTGGGCTGTTTTTTTGTTTTTTTTATGGTTGTCCAAGCTTCTATGTGATCAAATTTTTTAAAGTCCTTTTTCAAGTATTGTAAATATTTTAAGCATTTCACTGCCAGGGTTGTGTGTTCGAGATGCAGAATATTTAATGATTATTTATTATATAATATAATGGAAATAAAAATGAAACGTGCAGCGGATTTTATGATGATGCTTGCGGTGCCTGAGAACCAAGACTATTATTTTTTTTAGCCAAATGCTTGACTATCTACATTCATCTACAAGGAATTGAAATAATTTATTGTTAAACATTCTGAGAAGACATTGATGTTGTACTACTTCCTGTTCAGTTGTCAGCATTTACCGAGGGTCAGGATGGCAAGACGAAGAAAAGGAAGAGAGATAGGTAAGATAGTTGTAACCATGAATGATAAGACTGTCACAATAAGATTTATCAGAGTAAGTGAATTTGAAGCTGTCTCCCGCGTTGTTACCATGGTTACAAGCATTTAAAATCTGACATTATTAATTAACAATGATTAATATAGCTTTGATCATGTTATCCAATGAAACAATTCTGAACTTTTATTTGTGACAAAGAGTGTAAATAGTATCATGCTTTTAAATGTTTCCTCATGTCGACAAAAACACTCTGAACTCAGATTGTTTAATGACCATGAGAATAGGTCTTCAGCAACCCATGCTTGCTGTAAAAGGTGACTATGCTTTTCGTAAGAGGTGACTAACAGGATCGGGTGGTCAGGCTCGTTGACTTGGTTGATGCATGTCATCAATCCCAATTGTGTGGATCGATGCTCATGATGTCAATCACGGATTGTCTGGTCCAGACTCAATATTTAAAGACCGCCATCATATAGCTGGAATATTGCTGAGTGCGGCATAGAACAACAAACACCAAACAACAAGCAATGACCATGATGACGCTGTTCATGACCAAGCTGTTTGACACTTCACCAGATCATCACATTAGACAGGGAGGAAAATAAATATGTGAAAGATGTGTTTCCGTTTGATTAACATTGAGAACAGCGAAACCTTCTTGATTGATTTACTGGTAACAATAGCAGCTTGAGATGCCATAGGATTTGATCAAACTAAAATATACATTTGAGCCAAGTCCTCCTGTTTTGGCTGAGCGATGTATCAGTTAAGGAAAGAAAACAACACTTACTCAAAAAATCTGCCCTTGTTTTATTATCCTTCAGGCATATCAGGTGAGATAATTTATTTCTGAACAGTGTGCCTCGACCATGTTATCAAGTGATCAGTCTTTTAGCATGTGTTGATAAAACAATCATCCTTCTTTCCTGCCCTGTTTTTTCCCTGTCTGATATATGTGTTAAAGGGGGAAGTCTAAGGCTTCAAGCCTTGATGGTGTATTCAAAGTCATAAGGGTAACCTAGATCTTCTCACTGTACCCCTTTAATGATAATGCGTAACTAATTTTGAGTTATGGGATCAAACTTGATAGGACTGCCAGACTAGTCCCTCTCTAATGTAAAGAGTTTAGTTTCATGTACACATGCCCTTTAATTTTGGTGTATATATGTCTTCAGTGAGGACGACACAGTTGAACCTCAGTCAAAGCAGCAGTGCCCTGCCGATGCTCCTGACGACAGTATCGAGGTAACAGTACTTCCAGCCAATGATTGGCTGATTTAAACAATGCTGATCCCATGAAAATGTCCATGTTCATCTATTTATGCATATATATCAATTCTATATCAAAACCTGTACAAGCAACACAATTTGATTGATGTAGCAAAGTTTGGCTTATTGTCATACAAACAGATTATCCATATCTGATATACCCCAGTGATGTGCAAATCCCTCCAATTTGAGCAGATTTACAAAAATATGTATCTCTTTAGAACCTCACAGTTGGGGTATGTTTATTGTGTATCGTAGTGTAGTGTACACCTTCAACACCTTCAGAGCCCCACATCTGTTTTTGGAACAGAACCTGGTGAGCTATGACATGCCAGAATATGCAGGGATAATTCTAGGGTGGGGCCTTGTGCTTTTAGCCCCTAAATTTAAATGAAGGCCAAACTTTCAAAGACAGTGGGGTATTTTAGCATTGTGCTCTATGGGCAAGTGTGGGTGTACCTCTGGAATATTTAAAATTTTCATAGAAAGAGCCCATGTCAGAAAATTCCTTGAGTGAACCCTGAATTTGGAATATTTGCTGGGACATGTGCAGACTTTTCAGTCACCAGGGTCCAATGGGTGCTTTAAGAAAGGGTTAGATTTTCTCCGCCTCTGCTGTGAACGTGTCAGAATATTTTTATTTTAGTACATAAATGTATGCTGTAGGGATTGCAGGTGCCAGCAACCTCTGCTGTTTGTAAAAGGGGACCAAATGAAATCAGGTCAGCTTCGGTGACTTGGTTGACTGCTTGTCATCACACCCTGATGGTGTGAATCATTCCGAGCTCCAGATAAGCTGCGTATCTGCGTAAAATACGCATCAGAAATGCAGAAATACGCAGTAAAATAAAATCCAAGCGTATCAAATACGCAACAAACATTACAGATACGCTACAAAAATAAAATTTGTCCGTATCATCAAAATATTGTGAAGTAACCCTGCGTATTCGATTAGCAAATCAGCAACTTATTTTGAAATTATAAACGGGCATTCCGTCAACCTTGCCAAACTCTACGATGACAGTTACATCATGATCATTTGCCATCACACTTTCTTGTGGAAGTACGGTGGTATTTTTGAGTCCTATAAAGCTCTCGAACCCACACGACACCAGTTTGCAGGGACTAGATGAATAGTGTTTTTAAAATTTAACTTAGATACCCACATGTGTAAAAACTAGTGGGTAACATGGGTAACAGAAATTTGAATACCCAGATAGAATTACTGATACCCAGTGATTTTAAAATGCATACAACACCAAAAGCTTATCTGGAGCTCTGATCATTGTTCACAACATCAATCACTGGATTGTCTACTCCAAACGTGATTATTTACAGGCCGATGGCATAAAGCTGGAATACTGCTGTACGTCATTAAAGAATTGGGGGATTTTTGGTGAGAATAAATCCTTAGTACCCAAGTCTCATTCTTGCCGTAAGAGCCCATGGAAATGGAGATTGAGAAGTCAGTGTCTCTGTCTCTGATGGTTGTGTGACGTTGGGATGTTGGTCATGCTATCAGCCACTGGGTGACCTGTCACTGACATCATTATCACTGACCATGTTGACTGCCATGATACTGCTGGAATATGCTGCAGCATTAAACAACATCCCGTCCCTCCTTTCCCTGCTGTCACCATGGTAACCATGGCTGGGTGTAAAGTTGCAGTTGTTGATGTTGTAGAGCCTGTTGTCCATGCAGTCGGCCAAGGAGAGAGAGGAGAAGAAGGTGAATGAGGAGATCCTCCAGCTGCTCAGCAAACCCACGGCCAAGGTACAGACACACTGGAACAGTTCTTGTAGTTTGAATATTCATTTCAAAGATGTACTTTTTTAAAAACATTTACAATTGTTAAGAGCTTGTTAGTTCATGTTTACTCTCCAATCAACCAGTTGTAAAAGGCTTGCAGTAAAAGGCGACTACACTTGTCGTAAGAGGCGACGAACGGGATCGGGTGGTCAGGCTCACTGACTTGGTTGATGCAAGTCATCGTATCCCAATTCCGTGAATCGATGCTCATGATGTCTTTCAATGGTCCTGACTCAATTATTTACAGACCGCCGTCATATAGCAGGAATATTGCTGATTGTGGCGTTAAACAACAAACAATACAATATGTTATATCAGTAGTGAATAATTGCTGCCTTATCAGAAAACAACTAGTTTGTTGGCTTATTAGCAGCCTTGTTTGTTCATATACAGAAATAAATTAGGCTTAAAAAAATATGACTTTTGAAAATATAGTGCGGGAAGTGTTTCTTATGTTGTTGCTTGTTCAACCAAGTATGTAACCAAATAAACAGTTGTGTACCATCAACCGGGGAAAGGGCCTCCCTACATTAACAAGCATACAAACTCCTATTGCCGCCATGACCATAAAACGATGTGCCCATGTAACATGTGTAAAGGGAAGTAATTATGCTATATTTGATCGTATTTTTTAATAGGATTTTTTTTGTTTTGAAAATGGAATAAAAACGAAATGTGCGCAGACTTTATGATGAGACGGGTGGTGTCTGAGAACCAGGACTATTATTCTTTTTAAATAATGGTCATGTTGATGATAGTGAAAGAACATCTCTGAAATGGAAGTGAATTAAATAGTAATGTGATTAGCTCAGTGAAATAGTGGCAGTTCACAAACCCTATTTGTGTTTCTTGGTTGCCATGCCGATGCTCATGGCTTTTGCCAAAGTTGTAAACATCTCTAAGACATGTATCACATCGGGCTTTCTACCCACATCATGCTTACATCGATATGACTGAAATACTGTTCAAAACAGCTTGAGACCCACTCACTCACTCACTCTTCATGTAGAAGTTGTGTGTGAACTGTACATTGAGATTCTTCATTTTTGTCACAGGAACAGTATATGGTGGACAAGTTCCGGTCTCGTGGAGGTAATGGATTGATGGGTCTGGGTATCTACAGTGGGTCACTTGCATGCTGGATAGTGGTACTGGTGACAGGATTAGTGGCTAAGATTGTAGTTAGCACTTTTGTTGTGTAAAAACTTGTAGCAAAATTATACATTGAAGCATGTTCATGATGTCTGCTGAGCTCAATTTAGATGTAGTATTTGGAAACAAATCGGTGAACTATGAAATGTAACAAAACATGACTTCCTCTGTAGCACTGTCTTGTAGTGGGATTATAGAAGCTGTAGTGGCATTATAGAAGTCGTAGTGGCATTATAGAAGCTGTAGTGGCATTATAGAAGCTGTAGTGGGATTATAGAAGCTGTAGTGGCATTATAGAAGCTGTAGTGGGATTATAGAAGCTGTGGAAACTGAAGTGGCATTATAGAAGTCGTAGTGGCATTATAGAAGCTGTAGTGGCATTATAGAAGCTGTAGTGGCATTATAGAAGCCGTAGTGGGATTATAGAAGCTGTAGTGGCATTATAGAAGCTGTAGTGGGATTATAGAAGCTGTAGTGGCATTATAGAAGCTGTAGTGGCATTATAGAAGCTGTAGTGGCATTATAGAAGCCGTAGTGGCATTATAGAAGCAGTAGTTACATTATAGAAGCTGTAGTGGCATTATAGAAGCCGTAGTGGCATTACAGAAGCTGTAGTGGCATTACAGAAGCCGTAGTGGCATTATAGAAGCTGTAGTGGCATTATAGAAGCGGTAGTGGCATTTTAGAAGCCGTAGTGGCATTTATAGAAGCTGTAGTGGAATTATAGAAGCTGTAGTGGCATTATAGAAGCTGTAGTGGGATTATAGAAGCTGTAGTGGCATTATAGAAGCTGTAGTGGGATTATAGAAGCTGTAGTGGGATTATAGAAGCTGTAGTGGCATTAAAGAAGCTGTGGAAACTGAAGTGGCATTATAGAAGTCGTAGTGGCATTATAGAAGCTGTAGTGGCATTACAGAAGCTGTAGTGGCATTGTAGTGGCATTATAGAAGCTGTAGTGGCATTATAGAAGCTGTAGTGGCATTATAGAAGCTGTAGTGGCATTATAGAAGCTGTAGTGGCATTATAGAAGTCGTAGTGGCATTATAGAAGCTGTAGTGGCATTATAGAAGCTGTAGTGGCATTATAGAAGCTGTAGTGGCATTATAGAAGCTGTAGTGGCATTATAGAAGTCGTAGTGGCATTATAGAAGCTGTAGTGGCATTATAGAAGCTGTAGTATCAAGGGAGACTGTGTTGACTTATGGATGTCAACCTCTTTATTCTTTCAATGTGATGTTTCAGTGTAGGTGCTTTTAACTTTAATATGTAGGTTGGCTAGTACCTTTATAACTTCACCACCTGTACCCAAATGTCACGTTGAAAGAACAAAGACCTTTGAAGCCCGAAAATCAACTTTTTCTCATCTCTGCTGGAATTACCAGTAGCATGCAGACATATGAAAAATATGCTGCTGCTGGGAACGTGACTCAGCAGAGTTTAAATAGGTTATTATTATTGTTATTATTGGTGTTGTGATGATGTTTAAAGTCTACTGATGTGACACATTACAGGGGTCCAGCTGCAGGAGTTCTGCCAGTACGGAACAAGGGAGGAGTGTGTCAAGGTCGGCCAGAATCCAACACCTTGCAAGAAGCTGCACTTTCGCAAGATCATACACAAACACACTGACGGTAAGTAGCCTAGCAACAGAGGGGGACCCTCCACAGCTGTAGAGTCATCTCTTGCCAGTGAAGGTGCACAATATGCTGTGCAGAGTTACCTCCCTTAGCCATTCCAGAATCTGCTGGCTGTGGGTTTGAATCCCAGATTCACCCAGATTATGATTGTTGGTTTGTCAGCACCATGTCGATGCTTGTGCTTTCACCAGTGGGGTAAGCATCTAGGATTTGCATCTGTTTGGACTTTCCTTCCACGACAAGATATAACTGAACTTCTGTTCTAATTGGAGTTAAACCCTGTTAACTCATTATCTGGGTAAGAATAGGTCTTCAGCAACCTATGCTTGTCACAAGAGGTGACTAACGGGATTGGGTGGTCAGACTCGCAGACATGGGCGATGCATGTCATTGTATCCCAATGGCATGGATTGATGCTCTCGATATCAGTCACTGGATTGTCTGGTCCAGACTTGATTATTTACAGACCCCCGTCATATAGCTGGAATATTGCTGAGTGCGTCGTTAAACAACAAACAAAAAAACAAAAACAAACACTCTCACTGGATAACCAAACTGTCATGTTCCAATCTTCTTTATCATGTTAAATCAATGTTTTAATCTTTACGAAACAATTTATAGAAAATGATCTTCAAGAACTGGTCCTGTGTGAAGTATGACAGATTTAGTGGCAGGAAAACCCAGAAGACAGTCATCATAATAGATTACCAAACAAATCTTTATTTAAGGGGCGACTAACGGGATCGGGTGGTCAGACTCACTGACTTGGTTCATGCATGTCATCTTATCACAATTGCTTGGATCGATTTTGTACATATTATTCACCATTTCTTGTGGACAACAGTGATAAAATCTTGAGTTTTGTCATTTGACCTAATTGTAAAAAAAGGTTGTCCAAAACAAAAATGATCAAAAGTCATGTTTGTTGTTGCAAAGTTCTGGATTTTATATTGGTCGGTAAAGGTATAAGGCCTTATTGAAAATCACAAGGACATGCAGACAGAGACGTAGGTTCAGCGTAAATATCTGGTGTTGTTGAAAGATTGAATCGAAATGTAGGGATTGTGAACAGATAATCAACACTATCTTTCTTATAGACAATAAAATGCGTCGGTATGGTTTTATTGTTATTTAGCGAAAAACTACATTTCTCTGAAAAATATGTGGATATTTCAATTGTATTGAGTAACATGTTCACTCCCAGTCTACCTCTGTGGTTTTGAGGGGCGGTCGGGTAGCCTAGTGGTTAAAGAATTCGCTTGTCATGCCGAGGACCCGGGTTCGATTCCTGACATGGGGTGAAGCCCATTTCAGGTGTCCCCTGCCATGATATTGCTGGAATATTGCTAAAAGCGGCCTAAAACCATACTCACTCACTCACTCTGTGGTTTTGATAGTTCATGAAGATTGTTTAGAAATTCATAATGAACAGTTCATTTTTTGCTTTCTTGTCAAATGTCTTGTGACCTGAAAAGGTTGATATTTTCACACATGCAAATGGCCATTCACGAAAATATCCACTTTATAGGATCAAACAGCATGCTCAGTGAGATACAGTGAAACATGGTTATACCGCAAATGTTTTATTCAGTCTTTTGTGGGCCAATGTGTGTATGACAGAGACAGTTGTATAATATTAACAGTACAGACTATTGTATTTGAGAAGTTCCCTATTTCTGTTATAAGGAACTTCCTTTACATATTTGGCACAATTTATGAGGGTACATGTACTCTTATCATTACTGTTTAACAATTTGTTATTTTTCATAATCTTTGGCATATTTGTATAACTTGTTGTAAGCTTTTTTCTAAACTGTGTATACGCAGTACAATAAAACAGAAAATGGATTTTATATTCAATATTATTACAGTGACATATCTGGCATATTTGACTTTAAGTTACAGTTTCTTAACTTCTACTATTAGACTTTAATGGTGACTCATGCGATTTATGTAAACATCAATACCTTAAGATTTCTATTATCATAATATTCTACAGATAATAAAGACTTTATTTGGTTATTAAGTTCAAAACGTGATGACCCATTAAGTTTTGCCTGGTTTTAAAGGATTAAGTTTTAAGTGTTGAATACAGAACTGTGAGCCCTACTCACACCTTAATTATGTTTATTTCCTGATCTTGTTATTTCTTTCTTATCATTCAAGGAGTTCAGGCAATCATATTTCCCTGTGTGTTTTCGTTGAGTGGATTCTTATCTTGTTCCTTGGTAGAGATGACAGGTTGTCTCTTTTAGATCAGGTCTCAGTATGACTCAGTCAGCGGACATGATAAGGATATTTACACAAACTAATATAAGTAGCGGTAAATGAAGGAAGTCTTCATTTATGATTTGATTGGTCTAATGGTTCGATATTAAACAGCTTGCACCCCCCCCCCCCCCCCCCCCCCCCCTACCTCTTTAGAAAATAATAAGAATTTGCTGAATGAGCTTATGTCATAGCCTGTTTGTCCGTCATCTGGTGTTGTTCATGTGTGGTAAACATCTTCTTCTCAGAAACCATTAGACCAGTTGAAACTTTTTGTAAAGTAAATGCAATTGTTGTGCATTGCACCAATGTTCTCAAACAATACATTCCTTTTTTCAGATTTGAAACCATTGTGAACATTTAGATACTTTTTATGAATCTGTTAATATTTTTGAGAGTGGGTTGGTGGTTCAGTGTCTGGCGTTTTACATAAAGCTTAGAGTCAGATATTCATGTTAATCTGCGGATTGTATCACAGTGGACTAGCACTATAAAACTTGCATTGGTCTGAACTAGTACAAGGAAACACCCATGTATGCACATAGCTATATAAGTGTAATAATCTTGAATGTGACACTAGACCCCAGTTCGCCTGTCCTCATATACACTGAGATTGATTAAATACTGGGGATCTTTTAAATTGTGTATTAAGTAATAGCGATACAGTGTCACTCTGTGTCGACTGACTGAATGTGACACATTGTAGATCCAGAACACGCAGAAAGACATCACAGTGAACTGACTGAGTGGCCAATGTCAGACATTTAGAAGTTGTAATAAAGGCTTCAGTATGTATAATGTGCTATTGATTGACATTGTTTGTGTTGTAGAATCTCTGGGAGACTGTTCCTTCCTCAACACCTGCTTCCATATGGACACCTGCAAGGTATGTTGTCGTTAAGGATACCTGCAAGGTATGTTGTCATTACACCTGCCAAGTATGTTGTCATTACATAATATGTTGTCATTGAGGACACCTGCAAGGTATGTTGTTGTTAAAGATACCTGCAAGGTATGTTGTCGCTACACTGTATGTTGTCATTATGGGTACCTGTAAGGTATGTTGTCATTACACTGTATGTTGTCATTAAGGACACCTGCAAAGTATTTTGTCATTACACCTGCGAGGTATGTTGTCATTATGCGGTATGTTGTCATTAAGGACACCTGAAAGGTATGTTGTCCTTACACCTGCAAGGTATGTTGTCATTATGCAGTATGTTGTCATTACACCTGCAAGGTATGTTGTCATTATGCAGTATGTTGTCATTACACCTGCAAGGTATGTTGTCATTATGCAGTATGTTGTCCTTACACCTGCAAGGTATGTTGTCATTATGCAGTATGTTGTCATTACACCTGCAAGGTATGTTGTCATTATGCAGTATGTTGTCATTACACCTGCAAGGTATGTTGTCATTATGCGGTATGTTGTCATTAAGGACACCTGCAAGGTATGTTGTCCTTACACCTGCAAGGTATGTTGTCATTATGCAGTATGTTGTCATTACACCTGCAAGGTATGTTGTCATTATGCAGTATGTTGTCATTACAACTGCAAGGTATGTTGTCATTAAGGACGCCTACAAGGTATGTTGTCATTATGGGTACCTGTAAGGTATATTGTCATTACACCTGCAAGGTATGTTGTCATTACACCTGCAAGGTATGTTGTCATTATGCGGTATGTTGTCATTAAGGACACCTGCAAGGTATGTTGTCCTTACACCTGCAAGGTATGTTGTCATTATGCAGTATGTTGTCATTACACCTGCAAGGTATGTTGTCATTATGCAGTATGTTGTCATTACAACTGCAAGGTATGTTGTCATTAAGGACGCCTACAAGGTATGTTGTCATTATGGGTACCTGTAAGGTATATTGTCATTACACCTGCAAGGTATGTTGTCATTATGGGTACCTGTAAGGTATATTGTCATCACACCTGTAGGGTATGTTGTCATTAAGGACACTTATCTTTGTATTGATGAAGGCAGCTCTCTGCTGGGTCTTAGTCTGTGCACCATGGTATACACATGATCTTGTTTGTAGTATGTCCACTACGAGATCGACTACCCAGACAACCAGAACGAGATGGCGCTCATGAAGAAGGAGGCGGCCATGTCCAAGTCTGGCCCTGGGAGTGACGTCTACATGTACCCACCACAGGTCAGTAAAACAAGAAGTGTTGGGCTGGAGGACAATCACTGACGACATCTGCAGTCATGCTATTTGAAAACAGAATTTCTGTTTTCAGTTTTAAAAGAATAATTCAGACACTGTATTTTCTATTTTTTAAGTTTACACTGACCTGAGTCATTTTTCTGACGCATTCTTACAAAAACTGGTTGCTTGACTTTGAAACACGTGACCTATGGCAGAGATCGTCTTGATAAGAAGTTTGATACTGTATTCTAAAGGTGCCTCCATGTGATATATTATATATCCATCATAAAGTCTACTGGTACCCTTTTCCAAAAGACCCGTGAAGATCCGAGGTAGAATAGGTCTTCAGCAACCCTTGCTTGCCGTAAAAGGCGACTTTGCGTGTCGTAAAAGGCGACTAACGGGATCGGGTGGTCAGGCTCGCTGACTTGGTTGATGCATGTCATCGTATCGCAATTGCGTGGAGGGATGCACATGACGTCAATCACTGGATTGTTTGGTCCAGACTCGATTATTTACAGACCGCCGTCATATAGCTGGAATATTGCTGAGTGCGGCGTAAAGCAACAAACCAACCAACCAACCTTTTCCAAAAAGTAGAACTAGTCAAAACATTGTGGACATATTTGATTCTTCTATTAGTTCATCATTTGAAACAAAGTAGAGATAAGAGAGAAGGAATCGCTTATCAACAAATTGATTATAATAATGGAGTACTTCGGTCCTGATCACCCTCTGCCTTGATTCACAGTGGATTCAGTGTGACTTGAGAATCTTTGACATGACGACGCTGGGCAAGTGTGCCGTTGTGATGGCCGACCCCCCGTGGGACATTCACATGGAGCTTCCGTACGGAACAATGAGTGATGACGAGATGAGGCGGCTTGACATCCCCGGCCTGCAAGATGAGGGCTTCATCTTCCTGTGGGTCACTGGCAGGTAGGCTGCAGTCGATGATGTTGCGGTTGATTTCAACGATGTTGATGTAATTACAACAGAACTCTCACACTCGATTTTCTTTTCAACATGTCCTGATTACAAAGAAAACAAAGTGTTTTTATAATGAACAATGTTAGTGTAGATACGATTGTTTGAAATTTACTTGAGCTATTAATTGTACGTTCTCTTTGTGCGTTTTTCATTGTTGATTTATTTTTGTGTTTGCAGAAACTCTGATCAATGGCTTCTGTGTCTTTTTTTATAGAGCCATGGAGTTGGGGAGAGAGTGTCTGGATTTGTGGGGGTGAGTTTGTCTGAGGCACGTTTGTTTTGAGGTCATGTAAAACTTCTGATGAGTTCACATTGTCAGTGAGGAAGGGGATGGTTGGGGTCCTGGTAGGCTACCCAAAATCTCACAAGAAATCAGTAGAGTTAAAAACAAGTGTGGCTTCCTCTCATAGGCAGAGCTGTCCCTGTAGACATGTGGCGGGAGAAGGTTATCCAGGCAAATTACACCAACCTTGGTGTGAGGTGTACACTATGACTAACAGCAGCTGACCTGCTCCTGCATCGTGACACATTAGCTGTTTTTAATGGGATAAAAAACAATCTAAATTATGAGAATATAACTCTATAAAATCAGTATTAAAAAAATAAGTAAGAGTGAAATGTATTGTGTAATAGTGGTGCTTGGTATTACTGGTATACCGATATACCATGGTTTGAAATACTAATGAATATACATCACAATACGTTGTATATTGCATTTTTCAAAACCATGCATATTTTCGTCTTGTTGGCAAAGTTTACATAAGTGACAACTGACAAATTGAATGAAATTAAGAGTCCTGTGATCTGAAAAATAAACATTTTTTGCGACCTGCTTCCTGTATATAATGTGTTGTGGTCATAGCAACATGCAACAAAATGGCAGGCGACTATGAAGTGCGGGGGAAGTCTGATGTGTGGGTCCATTTTTAGTTTGGTTTTTAACAAATTAAAGGTGAAAGAATATAGTATAGTGAGGTACAGATCGCAATACATGAATCATTATTATACCCCGCCCAAAAAAGTTGGTGGTGGATATAGAAACGAGCTCTGTCCGTACGTCCGTCTGTCACGTTTCGTTTCTGGAGCATAACTCAAAAATCGTTCAATATGTTTTCATGAAACTTTGCAGGTCTGTCAAGTTCATGATGAACTGCTGCCTTTTGCTATTTAGAAATTTTAGAAATGTTTATTTTTTACATTTCCATGGCAACAAGATGGACTTAAGTTCCAAACTCTTCTTTTTTTTACAATTTCCATGACAAGTTCCACCTCGGATAAAAATGGTTAGGGTTTGTTTAGATTTAATTATGTCATAAATTCTGCAACAGGGACGGGGGATATAGCGACGTTAGTGGCAAACTCTTGTTGCAATATATTGCAGTACGAACTTCAGGCCAATACACATCACTTCTGTGTAATAAATAATTCATAGATGCTGATGCTGTTTGTGATGTTGCAGCTACAAGCGGTGTGACGAGGTGATCTGGGTGAAGACCAATCAGCTGCAGCGCATCATCCGTACTGGCCGCACCGGTCACTGGCTCAACCACGGCAAGGAACACTGTCTGGTGCGTGCAAGCAGTAGAATAATCAGCAGTTTTATACTTACAGAACCTCCATGAGGAGGTACATCAGCACACATACTTGTGGAGTGCAACTCCATGGGAATCAGGTGAACATGCCCAGTGGGGGTTCCCGGAAGTGGCCTCACGTATTCTATACCTTGTTGTTGAACTTGACTTAGGTGTGGTAACCTTATCTCTGTGCTGCTCTCTACAAAGGATTTTGATTTTGACATTCCGCTACACAGAGTTACAAGCTGTGTGCAATGGCCGATAAATTATCTCTCCTGGTTTGGATTCCAACTTATATGGTTGCACGATCTACACTATAAGTACTTGTATTTGAAGGACGTGTTGAATCATTTCATTTTCCTTTGATCATGAGACATTCACTTTGCTGGAGCATATTTAAAGTCTGATGCAGATTTGGCTGGGGGATCTATCAGGTAAACATGATGGGGCCGCCCATAGCTCTGTGTAGTGACAAGTCCATGACAAAATTGTTTATAGGGAGCACCACAGAGAAATGGTTACTGCAGCCAAAGTTGACTAAACAGGTGGTCCGGTTTGAACACTCGGCTGATGCTTATCCAGCCCCAATGGCTATGATGCAAGGGTTTGCCTGACCCTAACTCCAGTATTTACTGGGGACCGGTGAAGATTCCGGGGTAGAATAGGTCTTCAGCAACCCATGCTTGCCGTAAAAGGTGACTATGCTTGTCGTAAAAGGCGACTAATGGGATCGGGTGGTCAGGTCTGACTTGGTTGATGCATGTCATCGATCCCAATTGGGTGGATCGATGCTCATGATATGAATCACTGGATTGTCTGGTCCAGACTCGTTTATTTACAGACCGCCGTCATATAGCTGGAATATTGCTGAGTGCGGTGTTAAACAACCAGTATTTACCGGCCACCATTGTATGGCTGGAACATTGCTGACTAGGGCCACAAGCAACAAACACTCACTGACCTGTCTCTTGTTGCTTCAGGTTGGAGTTAAAGGAAATCCTAAAGGTGTCAACAAGGGCCTTGACTGTGATGTCATCGTGGCGGAGGTGAGTACACTGATCAAGTATGATGTTCAGCTAAATCTATGGAGGTTACGCTGGGAACGTTGTGTGATAATGACAAACCTGTTACTGCAAGGCTGTGTATTGGCAACACAATTGCAAATAAAATTTATGACAATACTGGTATCTGTATTGTGATATATTGGAACTAAAATGTTTGACACTAACTGTACACGCAGATCCTTTGTTTTACATACTGAAGTAAATATTTCAAAGTGATCATGGTCAGTAGCTGCCATTTTGTAGTCATGAATACAGGGGAGATAATATAGTGATAGGAACACCCCTCCGCATTTCCACCATTTTGTCAATAAATTTTGAAGGGAAACATTATTTGTGAATTAATTTCTGTGCAGATTTTAGGCTAAATGATAGTAATAATAACAAAACTTGTTATATATTTTTTACCCAATATGCCAGTACACAGAATGGTGACTAACATGATTGGGTGGTCAGGTACGCTGTCTTGGTTGATGCATATCATCGTATCACAGTTGCGTGGATTGATGCTCATAGCAATCACTGTGTTATATTTGAGAGAGTTGTCTGTTTGTGTAGGTTCGAGCCACCAGTCACAAGCCTGATGAAATCTATGGTATCTCAGACAGGCTGACCCTGGTACTAGGATGTGTTATATATGAGAGAGTTGTCTGTTTGTGTAGGTTCGAGCCACCAGTCACAAGCCTGATGAAATCTATGGCATCATAGAGAGGCTGTCCCCCGGTACTAGGAAGTGTGAGCTGTTTGGCCGACCCCACAACGTACAGCCCAACTGGTAGGTCCTACTCCTGCATATTCAAACCTCAAGTCAGATTTGTTTATAAAAGTCAAAGCTAAATTTCCTAAGAAAAAATAATGTTTTTGTTTTATGATGTATAACATGTACAAGGATAAAGTAATGCAAATTATCTTAAAGCCTAGAATTGTAGTTAAGATGGTTTGATTTGTTAAAACTTGTTATCGATGTTAGGAGAAAACATTCCTGTCTTGGAAGTTTGCCATTATTGTAAAGGTGTCAAGCTAATATGGCTGAAAAACTGTTAGAAGCTGAATTAACTTGAATCACTAACTTCTTAATGCTTAATTTTAAATGTCCTGGGATGTTGTCATCCACCTGTCACATTGCTTGTTTGTAGGATCACCCTTGGCAACCAGGTGGAAGGCGTGAGGCTGAAGGATCCGGATGTTGTCAAGAATTTTAAGGAGAAATATCCTGATGGTAACTGCTTGACTCCCCCCCAAAACAGGTGATAGCGCCAGGGAGATGGCGTTGCACTAATTCTGATGTTCTGGAAACATCACACATGAGATTCATCCAACCTGTCTGGAAGATTGGAGTAGGAACATCCAATCAGCTTCAAGCTTGGTTAGAGGGAGCCAATCAGATTCAAGCATTCCTGGGAGTACATCACATTTAACCCTTTTGGTCCAAGAAACATATACTGAATCATATTTGCTGTGATTTAGTTTAAAAGAGACAATAAACAGCTCAGTGCTTGATTGTCAGTGTAATTTGTGGAGTCCCCACCCATGGATATAACTTGTACATAACTGTCTGTGTCAGTGGAATATGATGGTGTACATGGTAATAATTAATAAACGTGTACATGGAGATAATGATTTATGTTGTTCAAATAAATCGATGGTGACCCTGGTCTTTAACACCTAAGTATTCTGGTCATTGTAATATGTGTACTGTGATTGATGCAGTAGTGCCTTGATGTCAAATTACAGAATTCCAACAATATGAATGCTGTTGTATAATGACCTAGTAGACAGAGGTAGAGGTTCTCACCAGGGATGACACTTGTGCTATAATGAGTCTCTTGCTGGACCATGTGCTTAGACCTTTGGTAACAGAACTGCTCTCCAGTTCTCATGATGTCTCCGTTGGGTTGGTTGGTTCCAGCTATACAACGCTGGTCTGTAAATAATCGAGTCTGGACCAGACAATTCAGTGATTGATATCATGAGCATCGATCCACGTAATTGGGATCGATGACATGCATCAACTAATTCAGCAAGACTGACCACCTGATCCTGTTAGTCGCCTTTTACAACAAGCATAGTCACCTTTTTCAGCAAGCATGGGTTGCTGAAGACCTATTCTACCCCGGAATCTTCACGGGTCGTCTCCGTTGGGGATTTTGGAGCAGAATTGCTCGCCAGGTCCTCATGCTTGTCTCCTCTTGTTTTTTTTAGCAGAATTCACTCACAGTTTTTCATTTCCCTTCTCATCATAACCATAGATACAGTATTGTTGGTGATGTGTGTATGTGTGAGCGACTACTACACAGACGAAACAAAGTATACACCCATGTTTGATGGTAGCTTAAAATGAAGCACACGAGATGCTTATTTGATGGGGATGTAGTTGATATGTATTTACGACTGTTTCCAGCCCAGTAACATTTTGATAAAGTTTGTAATTTATGATCAAATCCAATTTTCAAGTGCAGTTTGTATGGGTTTTTATGGGGTTTGCGCGAGTGCTTTATATTGGTGTGGTCCACGTGGAACGGAATTAGAAAACCTGAAACAAATATTAATAGAGATATTAGCATGAGCAACTAATTCAATTCCTTGTATGCATGTGTTCATTTTATTTCATTTGAACATGACAATGTGGATGTACATTCGTTAATCCAATCCATAAGAATAAGAACTTCCTCTTTGACTAGAAAATATGACATTGTGTGATGATTAATTCACATGTAAGGTCATTACAGAGATTGAACCGGAAGTTGCAGCTAAACTCCAAAAGGCAGGCATCTACATCCTCAAACAGAAACAGGACACATTCTTCTATGAGGGTGGAATTTGATTTTCTTAGGGGATGCCATTTTTTTTTTTATAAAAAAATAATCAAGCCCATGTTTTACTGAAAACAAATTACATATATAATAAATAATGTGCCTTTTCTTGCAGACAAGTGTCAGAAGAGAACATTTTGTTAATTTTATTTATTTAAAAAAATAATAATTGAGTACCTGTTTTATATTGTGAAGAAATAATTGAGCTCCTAAATGCTCAGGTGAAATGTTTACTTTGTGTTGCAAGTCAAAATAGTGTAAACGAGAATCGCAAAATTACCAAGCATGTGACATATCAAAACTTTGTCATCATTACCGATGCTACCCACAAAGATACCTACATTTCCTTATTATCTAGAAAACTGTATTTCCTTTTGTTGATCAATGTGACCATACACCCTTATTACTACCCATAAAAATGACTAATGCGCTTACGAATGGCGCAGCAGAGGTCGCGAACTAGTCTAGATTTCTGCTCTTCATCCGGGTATTCACTGGGAAACAACAATGACAAAGGCAACAACCAGTCCGGAGAATTGCTTTAGATCAGTGCTCCTTTAAAAACAAATGCTCATCTCAAATCAAAACCTGCTCCCTCAACATGAAGCTAAATGTCAGGAGGCACGGGTAGCCCAGTCGTCTAAGGCACTGGGATTCGCTGCAGAAACCTATGATTGTGGGTTCAAATCCTGGTTCGCCCCAATTATGTTTCTAGGTTTGTCAGCGCCATACCTGTGCTCGTGGGTTTCACCGAAGTGGTAAACGTCTGATGCCTGCATGACTTCGGGCTTTCCTCCCATATTAAGCTGACACACCGTGATAAAACTGGAATACTGTTAAAAGTGGCGTTAAACCCAACTCACTCACTCCTAAATGTCATCTTGGTTGTAACCATGATTGTCACTCATGATTCCACTACACAGCAGACTGCCTCTGTGGTCTAGTGGTAGAGCGTCTGCCTGGAGAGTGGAAGGTCCAGAGTTCGATCCCTGGCCGCGTCATACCAAAAGACGTCAAAATATGGTACTTGTTGTTACCCTGTCTGGCACTCGGCATTAAGGGGCTAAAACAAGGACTGGTTGGCTCGGAGTCAGTATACTGTGTCTGAGTAGGGTGTCCATGTTAAACCCACCGTTATATTGCTGGAATATTGCTAAAAGCGGTGTAAAATCAAACTCAGTCACTCACTCACTATTCATGTTAAACTGCGGCATGGTATCTCAGTGAGCTAGCACTATAAATCGGCATAGTACAAGCAGCCACACACATTACACACGTGCATGCACGTCGCTATATAAGTGCAATAATCTTGGAGCGTATGCTTGGAGAGTGGAAGGTCCAGAGTTCGATCCCTGGCCACGTCATACCAAAAGACGTCAAAATATGGTACTTGTTGTTACCCTGATTGGCGCTCGGCATTAAGGGGCTAAAACAAGGACTGGTTGGCTCGGAGTCAGTATACTGACATAGTACATAGGACATAGTACAAGCAGCCACACACATTACACACGTGCATGCACGTCGCTATATAAGTGCAATAATCTTGGAGCGTATGCTTGGAGAGTGGAAGGTCCAGAGTTCGATCCCTGGCCACGTCATACCAAAAGACGTCAAAATATGGTACTTGTTGTTACCCTGTCTGGCGCTCGGCATTAAGGGGCTAAAACAAGGACTGGTTGGCTCGGAGTCAGTATACTGACATAGTACATAGGACATAGTACAAGCAGCCACACACATTACACACGTGCATGCACGTCGCTATATAAGTGCAATAATCTTGGACGGGATGTTAAACCCCATTTCACCTTACCACTACTCAGCATGGCGTATCCCCAAGGATACACATTCATATCATTACATTCTTCTTTGCATGAAATCCCCAGCAGGTATGGTGCAAAACGGATTTGGTCAAGATTGACATTCACTTTTTGCACAGACATCTTGAGTTCGATTCCTTACATGGTCACACCAGTCAGACATGGACTGGTATCCTGTTAACTTGGTTATAACCCGGAAATCCCAACAAAATGTCTGTATCATGCTCTTTCTTGTCTAGACATGGGCTATATACTACTCAAAAATAAGTTACGGACCAACCGATTCTTGCCATGCTGTTACAGATTTACTACAGCATTATGAAAGAATCGGAGTACCCTTAACTTTTTTGGAGAGGCATAAGTGCACATTGTGCATTCTTTTTTGTAACATCTAAATCCGCTGGCTGTTCCAGAGGTATGCATGCAACATGCATGTCCTGGGAGAAAACATGTCTTTCGTTTATTTGTGTCCCTGTTTTCATCAGTACCGTCATCATCTCCACAACGTAGGACCGGTAACTCTTCTTGACTCACTTGATGAAGTTATCTCCCTTTTTTTTCATGGCATTACACACTATGACACTGTCATTGGTTGGATGGAATGTTTTCAAGGATTGTTAAGGATTCACATGTAATAAATAAGTCTTTGTGCGATTCTTCTTTTGCCAATCACTATGAACAACAGCCGCCATTTTTAGCAGGTTCCTGAAGGTTGACCTCATCAAGCCATGACTGTGTCAGACTGTTTTCTCGGTGAGCCTTCAGCTTGTCCCCCATCGCCCTCATCGCCTCTTCCACACCATCGCCTACAACGAAGATCTATCTATCTATCTATCTATCTATCTATCTATCTATCTATCTATCTATCTATCTATCTATCTATCTATCTATCTATCTATCTATCTATCTATCTATCTAGTACTTTTGTACATCAGAGACAATGTCATGGAGGCCAGTAACAATGTCTCTGGTTTGTTTGTTTGTTGTTTAACACCGCACGCCTGCAATATTCTAGGTATATGACGGCTGTCTGTAAATAATCGAGTCTGGACCAAACATTCCTGTGATTGACATCTTGAGCTTTGATCTTATGCAAGGGGTGAGATCGTGTTTATAAGTCACATGTCGCAGACAGTGAACACATACAATGTAACTAGTTTTATTTATTCCTCAGAACCCTTATGAAGGGCCTAATTTTGACACTAGGTACTAATATCGACACTAGAGACTAATGTCAATACCAATCAAATCAAAGACTTATATCAACCTTGCAGACTGATGTCAACACTTGGGACTAATATTGACACTAAGGCCTAATTTTGACACTAGGTACTAACATCGACACTAGAGACTAATGTCAATACCAATCAAATCAAAGACATATCAACCTATATCAATGTCCTACCATTCCTCTCCCTGGGCCTCTAATGTCCTTCCATCCCTCTCTCTGAGCCTGTAATGTCCTACCATCCCTCTCCCTGGGCCTCTAATGTCCTACATCCCTCTCTCTGAGCCTCTAATGTCCTACCATCCCTCTTCCTAGGCCTCTAATGTCCTACATCCCTCTCTCTGAGCCTCTAATGTCCTACCACCCCTCTCCCTGGGCCTCTTATGTCCTACCACCCCCCTCCCTGGGCCTCTAATGTCCTACATCCCTCTCTCTGAGCCTCTAATGTCCTACCATCCCTCTCCCTGAGCCTCTTATGTCCTACCACCCCCCCTCCCTGAGCCTCTAATGTCCTACATCCCTCTGTCTGAGCCTCTAATGTCCTACATCCCTCTTTCTGAGCCTCTTATGTCCTACCACCCCCCTCCCTGAGCCTCTAATCTCCTACCACCCCCCTCCCCGAGCCTCTTATGTCCTACCATCCCTCTCCCTGGGTCTCTAATGTCCCACAATCCCTCCCGGGGTATCTAATGTCCTACCTCCCTCCGAGCCTCTTATTTCCTACCATCTCTCTCCCTGAGCCTCTAATGTCTACCATCTCTCTCCCTGAGCCTCTAATGTCCTACCATCCCTCTTCCCGAGTCTCTAATGTACTATCATCCCTCTTCATGTGCCTCTAATGTCCCAACCCCTCTCCCAGAGCCTCTAATGTCCTACCATCCCTCTTCCCGAGTCTCTAATGTCCCAACCCCTCTCCCCGAGTCTCTAATGTCCCACGATCTCTCCCGGGGTCTCATAAGTCCTACCATCCCTCTCCCTGAGCCTCTAATGTCCTGCCATCCCTCTTCCCGAACCTCTAATGTACTATCATCCCTCTTCATGTGCCTCTAATGTCCCAACCCCTCTCCCAGAGCCTCTAATGTCCTACCATCCCTCTTCCCGAGTCTCTAATGTTCCAACCCCTCTCCCAGAGCCTCTATGTCCCACAATCTCTCCCGGGGTCTCATATGTCCTACCATCCCTCTCCCTGGGCCTCTAATATTCTACCATCCCTCTCCCTGAGCCTGTAATGTCCTACCATCCCTCTCCCTGAGCCTGGAATGTCCTACCATCCCTCTCCCTAGGCCTCTAATGTCCTACATCCCTCTCCCTGAGCCTCTACTCTCCTACCACCCCCCCTCCCTGGGCCTCTAATGTCCTACCATACCTCTCCCCGAGCCTCTAATGTCCCACAATCCCTTCCTGTGTCTCTTATGTCGTACCAGTCTTGGCTGAGATGAGGTAGGCGCTGTCACAGTTGTGGCCCATGCCGAAGTTATGGACACTGCTGTTTTCCACGAAACTTGAGAGATCTGTCTTGTTGCCCACGAGGAACCGCTGAGCTGAAGACAGATGTAACAGGGTGTATGTTGGTGTTTTGCTGTGGATTTACTTATTCTTTTTTGCCGCTGTAAACAATAATCCAGTTATTTCATGGTGGCCTGTAAATACTCAAATCTTGACCTGACAAACCGGTGGTTGATATCAAGAATAACATCTCAATATTCCATCAATATCATGGTAGACTTTAAATAATCAAGTCTATAGCAAGTAAACCATTGCCAACATAGGCAACGATCCAAGCAGTCTGGATACGATACGAAGATATTTACAGGTTGATTGATTATTTAAAGTTTTATAGGTGTTCGGGCAACTAGGCCCATGTACACCTTGCACAAATACAAGTTTGCTAAGTACCTAGATAGTTCATAGTGTAGTAAAACTGCTACACCCTTTAAAATCACCACACACTACTTTAAGATTGTCTGACATATTCAATAGAGAACTATAGTCATCATAGGTAGCAAGAGCATTATTATGGACATTAAAAATGGAGACTGATCTTTTATCCTTCAAATGAATATTGACTTCATTCCCTTCTAATTGGGATGGTGGAACCTCATTTCACTAAATGACTGAGTGAGTGAGTTTAGCACTACCACCTCTTAAATCAAACTGACGATCTTTACGTAGGCAGACATAACCTTCCCAATGGAATTGCTGGTTAGGATTTAAGAACATAACATAGACATAACATCTGGCATTGGGTCAAGACTGTTAATAAAAACCTTAAATCCTGGACCATTAGCATTTATTGATCTAGCATCAGGAGAGCCATAAGAAAGATGGATTACGACTTCCATTGTTGACCCTTAATCATGCTCGCCAGATCATCAGGGGACAATTTTAATCCCAAGAGGGACTGGGCAGCTGATGCTATCGTCTGAAGACCATCAGATTTGAATGCACGAGTAGTTCCAAGATTGGCAACTATACAAATAACAAAATTGAGAAAATCAACAGGAGAGACATTGTTGAATAGAGGTTTGCAAGAGGATGCAGGCATAATGTCAATAACAGGAGCGTTGGGAATTATGTTGAATTTTGATGAGAAAATTTGATCACAACATGTTAGATTACAAACATTTCCCATACTAGTTGTAATCTCTCCCATAAAGGGGAAAATGGACAAAACAGAGCTTACACTTGATACAATTGCAGACATACCCCTGCCTAAGTCTGATGGTATTTCAAACAAAATAGATTATGAATCTACAATGAACTCCCCGAAGCAACAAAAAATGATAGTTAAATCAGCTTTCACAAAATACAAAAATGCTTTGGAGAAGCTAGTTGATCAAGAAGATATTCCATCACGAATGGAAGTTCGGGAAGCTATAGACAAATTAAGCAGTTGCCAGCAAAAGGAACGAATATCGGCACTAGAAGTTATTGTGAACCTGTCAGAACTGTTTGAAGCTGTTGGTGATAAACACAATATGGTCAAGGTCACACGGGAAGGTGAACTATTAGAAGAGCTAGGTACTAAAGCTCAAGATGATGCACAGGACTATCTCAGAAATAGGTCTGATGCTACTTCCAAATATTGTCTATCACAAATGTTTAATTCTGAAAAGAAGTTAGAAGTGAAAGCTGTTCCTCTAAAAAATGCTTCTTGTCATACAAAATCAGTCGGTGGGCAATCAGGTTATCAAGTAGAACCACATCATGAACCAGTTCAGATGGTGAGGCAGCATTCAGATAGATGTTACAATCGTATGGCACCTACACTTTCACACAGTCATGATATTGGTTCAGACATGTGGAAACAATTTTACTGGAGATGTCAAATCATATGAAGCCTGGAAGGCTGCATTTATTGCTTGTATAGACAAAGCGACTGCCACACCAGAATATAAGCTGCTTCAGTTGCGCCAGTATGTTAGTGGTGATGCTATGAAGGTCATTCAAGACTTAGACCTATGGTGTAGCGCTTGAGAGACTGGAACGTAAATTTGGAGGCGTGAGACGTCATATTACTCTCCAATTGGAAGAAAGAAGGACTTTGAACGGTTTGCTGATATGCTGGATGTAGTGGTTGTAAACCTAAGGGAGTCTGATAGGTTAGAAGAGTTAGGTAATGGATCTTTGTATGTTTAGATTCTAAAGAAAATTACGGAATCCATGATAAGTCAATACCAAAGATGGATATTTGAAACTCAACGACAGGAGTCGGTTGAAGCATTACGTGAATGGGTTTTAATGGAAGCAGAATTCCAGATTATTGCTTAAGAAACCATCCATGGGTTAGCTGTTAGAGGAAAGACAATAAACCATACAGGTCCAAACAAATCTGGGTCTTTCTTTGGTAACAAACAGACTGAAAGAGATCACATATGTCATTTGTGTCACATGGACAACCATGACATTGTGACATGTAGGAAATTCGAATCAACGACAGTTCCAAGGAGATTAGAAACTGTCAAGCAGTTAAACCTTTGCTTCCGTTGTTTTGATTTCAGTCACTGTGGCAGAACCTGTAGACGCAACACCAAGCTTGGTATTGATAACTGTCCTGCTTTGCATAATCAGTTACTTCATTCCAAAAAATGTGTAGCTTATAGTAACAGTGACAATACTTGTAACGAGTACAAAACATGAAGTTCCAAAGGTCACAACAATGTCATCCACAAATCTGATAAGTCTACTCTCCTTTCACTTCGGACTGTACCTGTTGTTATAAAAAATGGCCCAAACAGAATTGTTGTAAATGCATTGTTGAACGATGCAAGTACACAAACGTACATTAATGAAGATGTAGCTTCACAGTTGGGATTAATAGGTAAAGTGCAAGATGTCTCTGTCAACGTCCTTAATGGACAAAGTGGGAAATTTAAGACCACAGCTGTTCGATCTGGTATTGAAAGTATGGATGGGTCAGTTGATATGACAATGTCTGCTGTTACTACTACTCGTGACACCGGTCAAATGCAAGTTGTCGATTGGCAAAAACATTCCAAGCAGTGGTCACGTTTGCAACATATTCAGTTCCCAAAGGTGAAGGCCCCTCACATTGTAGATTTACTCATTGGAATGGATTACCTGGAATTACATCGATCTTTTGAAGATGTTCCAGGTTGTGATGGAGAACCAATAGCCAGACTTACTCCTCTTGGGTGGACATGTGTTGGATATATTCCTTGAGATTCAGGACATCAGAGATCTCTCAGCACTTCTCAAATGACAAGGAACTTGAACTAAACTATATGCTTCACAAGTTTTGGGAAGTAGAAGAGTTTCAGTCATCAGAACCAATCTTGACAAAGCAAGATGAATCGATTGTTGAGTTTGTGCAACAATCTGTCACTTATGACAATGGACAATACCAGATAGGTATACCTTGGAAGGCAGATTTTAAGAGTTTTCCTGACAAGTACAACATGGCCTATAAACGTCTCTGTGATACAGAGAAGAAGTTGTCAAAAGACAAAGCTGTAGCTGAAGTTTATGATCAGACTGTTTCAGACTTCCTTGCGAAGGGTTATATTCGGATTGTTTCTGCAAATGAAGATAACTATTGCAGTCAGTGGTTCTTATCACACTTTCCTGTAGTACGACCAGACAGAAGTACAAACAAAGTCAGGGTTGTTTATGATGCTTCAGCGAAATGTCAGGGTATTTCAATGAATGATATCATACACCAGGGTCCAAAACTTCAGGGTGATTTGTTTGAGATACTTCTTTGATTCAGCAAATACAATGTTTGTGAAATTGCTGAAATGTATTTACAAATAGGAATTCCATCCAAAGACAGTTCATACTTTAGGTTCTTATGGAGATCATTAAAGCAATCAGAAATACCACAGATATATGAATTTCAGGGACTAGTCTTTGGCACGAGGGACGGTCAGGTAGCCTAGTGGTGTCTGGTGTCCCTCGCCGTGATATTGCTGGAATATTGCTAAAAGCGGCATACAACCACACTCACTCACTCACTCACTCACTTTGGCATGAAAGCTTCTCCTTTTCTGGCACAATACATTTCTAGGGAAAATGCAAGGAGGTTTGAGCATCTCTTCCCAAAAGCTGCAAACACTGTTTGTAAATCCACATACATGCTATGGATTCCGTTCCAGAATTGGAGGATTGTATCGAATTGTACAAACAACATACAGCTTTGTGGGTGGGGAAAAGCGAGAATGCGATCCAGAAAATGGTTATCAAATTCTCCAGAGGTCCTTAGGCACATACCAGTTGAAGATGGAGCATCCGAGGTCAACTTGACACAGGATGAGTTACCGTCAGCAAAAACACAAGGTCTTGTCTGGCTAGCTCAAGATGATGATTTCTGCTTTCGCAGTCTAAACTTAGGAGAGAACTTGACACTTACCAGGAGAGGGTTTCTTAGAGAGATAGCAAAATTGTTTTATCCCCTTGGTTTTCTGGCTCCATTTCACATCAGGGCAAAAATTACCATGCAGAAACTGTGGTTGTCAGGCATGGACTAGGATGATGTGGTTGAGCATGATCTGAAGCATGAAGCATCACGATGGCTCACAGAGAGAATTCAGTTAGATGGAGTACGGTTTCCCAGGCTCCGTTGAAGTGTGTAACCATCCCTCGACTTGAGTTAATGACAGCTGTGTTAGGAGTTCAATAGATGTTGGCTGTTTCACATGCCCTTGAAATTAGTATTTCCTCTAAGGTAGCAAACTTATTAATCTTCATCCTGTTCTGGATGATGATGGTCTCCTTATGTCTTGTGGCAGCCTCAAACATGCAGATTATCTGCCTTTCCAAACAAAATTCCCAATTGTTCTGCCTAGAAAATATTGGGTAACGAAGTGGTTTGTCAAGAAGCATCATGAGGATGGCAGTCATGTTCTTGGAACACATCAATTGCTTGCTGTTTTGTCCTGTTTTTTGGATAATTGCCGGTGGTGAAGAGATTCGTGAATTCAGAACGAGAGTGTTCACATTGTCGTCGACGAAAAGGCAAAGCCACCAGCTCAAATAATGGCGCCACTTCCAAAGATTCGTTTGAGGTACTCCCTTAGAGCTTTTGAGCAGGCAGGTGTTGACTATGCTGGGCCATTTCTAACAAATCGGGGATGTGGGAAATCCGGACAAAAACGTTATTTGTGCCTCTTCACTTGCTTAGCAACACGAGCAGTACATTTGGAGATGTCATATGCTCTGGACAGTGATTCGTTTCTTAATGCATTCTACAGAATGGCGAGTAGACGCGGGCTACCCAAGGAAATCCTTTCAGACAACGGTACAATTTTTGTTGGAGCTACAAATGAGCTGAATCAACTTGTTGCTAAATTGGATACAGCTACTGTGAAGTCATCTCTGGCGAATAGAGAGGTGATCTGGAAGTTTAATCCTCCTTTTGCTCCAAACTTTGGTGGAGTGTTTGAATCAATGATTCGGGCGGCCAAGCGAGCTATACATGCCATTCTTGGATCTGGAGATATAACAGAAGAAGAATTGATAACAACGTTTGTTGGTGCTGAAGGACTAAATTCCCACCCTTTGACATATCAAAGTGCTCACCCAAATGATGAAGTACCTTTGACGCCAAACCATTTTCTACATGGTCAAATGGGTGGAATCTTCGCTTCAGACTCTGTAGATGTTACACTTTTTAATCCAAGAAGGAGATGGAGAAGAGTACAAGAACTCGTAAGTCATGTCTGGAAGTGCTAGATGCAGGAATGGTTGCCTTCACTTCAGACAAGTAAGAAATGGTTTTCACCCAGCCGGGATCTACATGTGGATGACGTGGTTATCATCATATCACCAGAGACACCTCGGGGAAGTTGGAAGCTCGGGATCATCACGAGGACATATCCAGGCACAGATGGTCATGTGAGAGTTGTGGACATTAAAACAGACAAGGCTATAATAACAAGCCCAGTCACAAAAGTTTGTCCTCTGGAATGGACACAAGGCCACAGACGGGAACGAAAGACAGAAAAGGATGAAGAGGATGGGACGAACAGAAAAGAATGAAATGGAAAGGACAGATGAACAATATAGAGGATGGAACAGAAGAGGATGAAGAAATCAAAAGAAAATGGATATAGAAGAGAAACAAGGAACAAATGAGTAAAAAGGACATATTCTGATTATTGACATTTATAGGAAAATATGGTCAAATAATGACTAAAACATTGTCAAATAAGGACAAATCGTGGTAAGTAGTGATTTTAGAAATTGTTTCTGAAATCGTCGGTTAATTCAAATATCTTGTAAATTTGAATTTCAATTATTAAACATACATTAACTTTACGTTTTGTTAAGCTATTTTTCAGACTTACGCTGCGCATCACTTGCCATAAAAAGTGACTATGCTTGTCGTAAAAAGTGACTATGCTTGTCGTAAAAGGCGACTAACCGGATCGGGTGTTCAGGCTTGGTTGAAGCATGTTATTGATCCCAATTGCGCGGATCGATGCTCATGATATCAATCACTGGATTGTCTGGTCCAGACTCGATTGTTTACAGACCACCATCATGTAGTTGGAATACTGCTGAGTGCGTCGTTAAACAACAAATAAAACAAACAAACAAAACCCCAAAAATACTTACATGGAAACGTTATCGACCAATGACTCCAAATTGAAGCGCTTCCCATTCACAAAACAAGGCTTACATTGACGTGCTGTTTATAGCGGTAATATTGCTGAGTGCGGCGTAAATCAACACACCAACAACCAACAACCACCACGATATTTACAGCTTATATAATTTTAATTTTCTTATGGTAGGTGCAATAATGGATAAGCAATTGACAAAGTAGTATTTATAAATGTGGCTGACGGGAGTCTTTAAACTGAAAGATTTAAAATAGGAAAGCATGAATACATCACTCACCTGGGGGAAAAGTAGGCATAAATACATCACTCATCTTTTGGGGAAAGTAGGCATGAATACATCACTCACCTGTGGGGGAAAGTAGGCATGAATACATCAC
Organism: Haliotis cracherodii; assembly: GCF_022045235.1. Lineage (NCBI taxonomy): Eukaryota > Metazoa > Mollusca > Gastropoda > Lepetellida > Haliotidae > Haliotis > Haliotis cracherodii. The sequence goes on from NW_027266265.1 coordinate 38,641,749, forward strand.
TCACCTGTGGGGGAAAGTAGGCATGAATACATCACTCACCTGTGGGGGAAAGTAGGCATGAATACATCACTCACCTGTGGGGGAAAGTAGGCATGAATACATCACTCACCTGTGGGAGAAAGTAGGCATGAATACATCACTCACCTGTGGGAGAAAGTAGGCATGAGTATACTCACCTATAGGGGGAGGGGTTGGGAGGAGAATAAGTTGGCATGAATATATCACTCACCTGTGGGGGCGAACTCTGTGCTGTCGTCAGCCCACTTGGCGAGGTAGGAGAGTGTGTGGGGGTTGTTGACGTCGTACATGAGTACGACGGCGTGTGTGTTGCGGTAGTAGTTGCGGGTCAACGTCCTGAACCGCTCCACTCCCGCGGTGTCCCACAGCGACAACTAGAAAATGAGTTGCATACCCTTGTTACATATGTAATCATATACCCTGCAGTGTTGGCGCATGGTGTCTCTCTCTTGTTGGATACGGATAACCCACATAAGCAACAGCCTCTTCGTAATGATGATGATGATGATGATGATGATGATTGTGGAGGAGAACGACGACGAAGATGATGATGTCTTTCATGTTACTTTCATGAACAGGTAAAATATCTTGCATGGAGTAGTTCTGATAAAGTAATAAGAAAGATAAAGAACAAAATTCTCTTAACAATTGTACCAGATTGTAAGAAACAATAAAAAGGTCTTGCGCTGGGAGTACTTATTAGATAAAATGAGATTAAAATGCCAAAATATCACCGAGACAGTTGATGAGAGAGTATATGGGGGAATGTTATTTTACGCCACAGTGAGTGAGTGAGTGACACCAGAAATGGGCTTCACACATTGTGCCCATGTCGGGAATCGAACCCGGGTCTTCGGCGTGACGAGCGAACGCTTTAACCACTAGGCTACCCGACCTCCCCTACGCCACAGTCAGCAATATATCAGCTATGATTGCCTGGCCCTGTCACATCGGAGGGGCGGTGGGATAGCCTAGTGGTTAAAGCGTTTGCTCGGCATGCCAGATCTGGGTTCGATTCCCCACAGTGGTACAATGTGTGAAGCCCATTTCTGGTGTCCCCCCCCACCCACCGTGATACTGCTGGAATATTGCTTAAAGCTGCGTAAAACCATACTCACTCACTCACTCACTCAGCACCTCATCCCCGCATAAAGGTGACTGCAGATGATGACTTACATATTGGGACTAAATGTAACATCTTACACGTACGTTTCTGGTGTCCCCGCCGTGATACTGCTGGAATATTGCTAAAAGCAGCGTAAAACCACACTAACTCACTCACATATAGGGGCGGTGTGGAAGTCTAGTTGTTAAAGCACTCGCTCATAGGGTCTTCGGTTCGATTCCACACATGGGTACAATGTGTGAAGTCTATTTCTGGTGTCCCCCGCCGTGATAATGCTGTAATATTGCTAAAAGCAGCGTAAAACCATACCCACTCACATATCTACATCGTTATGGATATGAAAGTAAACACAATGCATCTGTTTGCAATTGGAGTCAACATTTATAATTTTTTTTGTCAATCTTAAAATTCCAAAATGTAAAATCACTATATCCCATGATAAGAGGCTGTTTGTGCATCCTGGCATGTTGTGATGGCAGTCAACGGTGGATGGCAGAGTCAGGGTCTGGAGAAGGAGGGGCGAACGTTATGCTGATGCTTTTTTTTATGGAACGAGACCCGTGGGGCTGCCCAAGCATCATGGTTTGGGATGGAATCGGACTGAACCAGAGAGTGGGACCTGTGGTCTTTCAGAATATTGGTCCAGGCAGGGGTAATGGCATCACAGCCTACATTGACCAAGTCCTCAGACCCCAAATCGTGACTTTTTTGCCCGTCATCAAAACCACACCTTTCAGCAAGACAACGCCCGTCCCCACACTGCCAGAGTCACCAGGGACTTCCTCCAGCAGCACAACATCCAAATCATGCCTTGGCCGGCCCTCAGTCCGGATTTGAATCCCATTGAACACTTGTGGGATGAGATCCAACGCCGACTCAACGACGTACGCCCAAGGCCGACAACTGCAGCAGAACTGCGTGTAGCGTTCCTGAGGATATGGGCCCATATCCCAATGGTCTTCATCAACAGGCTAGTCCACTCCATGTACAGGAGATGTGTGGCTGTAGTCAACGCCCGTGGTGGCCACACCAGGTACTGATTTTGAAACCCCCAGCTGTGATGTCTTCTGGTACCTCCCGAAATTCACAATTCGCAAAAAAATTCCCCAGACTGATAATTTCATGTCGGTCAAACACTGACTTTCTCCGATGTCTTTACTTACATATATAAGCATTTGAAAATAAAGATATTTATATGATACATCCACATGACGTTTCTTTTTACTTTCAGTGTATGATTAAATCAGTCATCACCAGCAACAGAAAGTACTCTCCAACGGTTGTCTAATGCGCCGCATTTCGTCACTGTGGCGTACCTATGCTTGGGAGTTCGAATCCCGATTGGGTTTCTTTTTTGTCAATACCATACTCGTGCTCGTGTGTTCCGCCAATGGTGGCAGGATGTTAAAAGTCCACAACCTGTACCACTTCGGGATTTCCTTCCACATTAAGCCGACACGATGTAAGATATAAAAAATGCTGTTCAAAGCAGCGGTAACCCACTCACTCACTCACCTGACAATGTACAGGGTCAGGACGGTGTGACTTTACCGACATACCAGCGTGTTGTCCTCACATCCGTGTACATGCATACGTAAATAGTCTGCATAAGTTGACCTAACCATTTCAGACTCAGTTTACAGGTCAGTTATAAAACAATACACTAGAACATAATCCAGCGCAAAATCCGTCGCTATCAACACACAGGAAGGAGGGCCCCGGGTTTCACCATTTAGGTTCCAACATAGTAACAGTAAAGCCAATTGTAGAGCAGGAAGTAGAATACAGTGTGTGTTAAGCGTCTACTTAAGGCCATATACTTTGTTAAATAATTGCCATGTCATGTAACGAAATGATTAATGTTATTTTTATATGGAAACATTCCACAGTTGTTCGTGTACTGACACATTCTTACAGATTTTCTGCACATATTTAAAAAATAGTGCCACGTGCATTATAGTTTTTTTAACAGAAATGGCTGATCAATGACCACAAGATGTTTCGGCGTCCAGTGTGGTCAAACGTGAAAAGGTCAAAATAACGTTAAAATTTAAAATATCACCCCCCAAAAACGGAACACGTATGTTGAATCCCATTATAAAAATATACATGTGCCACATGATTACATTTTGAAGAAATATGCCCTACGGCGGTCATACACACACAAAAAAAACACCCCCAAACCCCCCAAAACGACATAAGGTGCATGCATTTATCAGATTGAGGTGCATTCTATACTGTATGGACCGACTCCGTGGTCTAGTGGTAGAGCTTCCGCTCTCTTCTGTGGGAGAGCACAAGGTCCGCGGTTCGATCCTCGGCCGCGTCGTACCAAAAGACGTTAAAAAATGGTTCTTGTTGTTACCCTGTCTAGCGCTCGGTATTAAGGGGCTAAAACAAGGACTGGTCGGCTGGGACCTGTGGGTATTCAGGTTAAACTTCGGCATGGTATCCCAGTGGGCTAGCACTTTAAGTCCTGACTAGTACAAGCAGCCACACACACCTATATAAGTGCAATAATCTTGGACGCGACGTTTCACCTCACCTATACTATTTGTGGTTTGTTTGTTGTTTAACGCTAGCAATATTCCAGCTATGGTCTGTAAAAAATCAAGTCTGGACCTCTACTGTATTCCTGAGACGGATCTGTGCGCTTATTTGTGACGGCAGGGATTCATTCGCCGATCATCCCAACACAGTGTCCTTATCACAAGGTAAATGATATTACTGTCACTGAACTTCAAACATCCTCTGTATCAATTACCAACTGTCATAAACGTCAGCACGTAGACGAGTTATCTGATCACTGACACTGAAGGTGGGATGGTATCTGGGACAGTGGGCGACCTAGTGAAACCGTTGATTCACAGAATACAACATATATTGCCTACTAGTATATATTGCTGCAATATTGATACAAACGGCACCAAACCCGTTCATTCCATCAACACTCCTGCAACAGGTGGGTATGTGTAGTACTGACCTTAATTTTCTCCCTCTTCGTCTGAACGACTCGTGTGCAACTGTCAATTCCTATTGTGGATCTGTTGCCCTCGTTGAAAGTGTTATCCTTAGCACGAAAGAACAGAGAAGATTTGCCAACTCCTGGTTCTCCGAGTAGCACCAGTTTAAACATGGGGTAGCGATCGCACGCCATCTCGACACACCTGTAGCGTTCTGCTTTCCATTCACCTGCATGTATATAGCCTTTACGTTTAATACACTTCCTCTACACGCGGTTGTGGAGTCGTGATGGTGAATGTACCCTATGACACGTGATATAGCAACAACGCGATCATCTGATTGGATAGAGTTGGTTAACGGGCCAGGACAAGGATGTTGTTTTTCTCCAGTGCTCTTTCAATAAATCCATACTTTATCTGAATTACTTCCTGGGTGTGTGTGACGAGACGTGTTACCCACAACACCACACCATCGGGACTATAGGGACCTAGGACAAGATCCGGCAATGATTTATCAGCTAACTGGCTTTCTTTTACCACTATAACGAGGAGAGTTGGCTATTAATACACAGGACAGTAGTCCCAGTGTAGTTTATAGGGCGTGTGTTCCGGTTGATGTAAGACACCGCTTCCCGTGTGAATTCGCTGTGTGCTTTACAACATGGCGTTACATCATTCCAGAAAATGTAGGGCGGTCGGGTAGCCCAGTAGGGTAGCCCAGTGGGGTAGCCCGAGTTCGATTCCTCACATGGGTACGACCCGTGAAGATTCCGGGGTAGAATAGGTCTTCAGCAACCCATGCTTGCCGTAAAAGGTGACTATGCTTGCCGTAAAAGGCGACTAACGGGATCGGGTGGTCAGGCTCGCTGACTTGATTGATGCATGTCATCGATCCCAATTGCGTGGATCGATGCTCATGACATTAATCACTGGATTGTCTGGTCAAGACTCGATTATTTACAGACCGCCGTCATATAGCTGGAATATTGCTGAGTGCGGCGTTAAACAACAAACCAACCAACCAACCAAACCCAACATGGGTACAGTGTGTGAAGACCATGTCTTGTGTCCCCCATCGAACTATTGCCGGAATATTGCTGTGAGCTCGCTCACTCAAGACACGTGTCTGCTCTGTGTGGGGGGAAAACCCGAAGTGGTGCAGGTCTCAGACGTTTACCACTTTGGTGTAACCTACCAGCATGGGTATGGTGCTGACAAACCTAGAAACATAACCAAAACGAACCGGGATTCGAACCCACAATCATAGGTTTTTGATATGCCTAAGGGAAGCAACTCTGCACAGATAATTGCGGTGCCTTAAACGACCGGGCAACCCATTCCCCCAAATAGCAGACAAGTCATCCGAGTATTATTTTCAGAATTATGTTAATTGATGATTGGGTTGTCATGGCAGTTGGGTATGAATACTACAGAGGGAGCTTCAGCATTGACGTCGTAAGATCATACTAATATTCATAATGTATTGTAGTTTGAAAATGCATTCTTTAAACTGTTCTCAACTTGTTTTAAAATCGAAACTGTGATACTCTAGTTATCTTACTGTCCCTCGTTGACAGATTTTTATTAAATCAAAATATAATTATTATAACTGTTTCGTCCCGATATGGCTGAAATATTGCAGACGTTAAATTTCACTCACTCACACACTAACATCGCTGATTGGTGGTAAGCATCAAGCACACACCCTACCTCATAGGACATAGGGCGGTCGGGTAGCCTAGTGGTTAAAGCGTTCGCTCGTCACGCCGAAGACCCGGGTTCGATTCCCGACATGGGTACAATATGTGAAGCCCATTTCAAGAGTCCCCCGCCGTGATATTGCTGGAATATTGCTAAAAGCGGCGTAAAACCACACTCACTCACTCACTCATAGGACATACCTATTCGTACCTTGGGGACTCTTGATAAAAGTTTGTTGCTCATAATCGGATCCTTGCGTTTCCATGGAAACCTTCACGTCCCCATGTTACGTGATATAGAAGGGTTACGCCTGACTCACCTTGATATATGTTTGACACTTTGTGTATGACCCAGCACATTATGTAAACAAACCAGACACACCATCGTCATCAGCGTCTACACCAAAGGCCATATCTCTAATACCTCTCATTTCCTTCAGTGTTGAAAAAACATCTCTATACTCATTTGCATATGTTGTCCTCCAGAGTAAATGGCAATGAAGCCAGTGCATATTTCCGGAGAAGAAACTTCGACTGTCGGTGAACGAGGAATTAGCTAGTTGTTTCCTAAAGAACAGGTTTCCCATGAAACAAACCACCAATAATTAAACGGGAATGATTTTGAAAATATTTATCAGTATATCTATTTAATAATCTAAAATCTTCTAAGCTGCCTGTATGATTAAAAAACATGAGTATGTCGCTAAGCTAGTGTGCCTTTTTAGAAGATTACCTCCTTCAGTTGATATGACATATGTCTAGAACAGTTCACAAAATCCACGAACAGACACCCTCTGCCAGTGCGAGTGCGCCGTTACAATTATATGAAGCGCTCGTAAAATAACTTATTTTTAATCTGAATCAAAATGTATTTAGAGAACAACATATTGATGATGTAAATTTACTCAACTAAATGCAATGGTTTTGTAAGGGAAAATGCAGCGAATGATACGAACGCTTCCATTTAACTGTGACTGGTTTGTCTTAACAATCTGTTACAGGTGACCTATGTATCGCTGTTACAGATGAGATATAGAACTGCCAGACAAAATGGATGAGTGCGTATGGGTTTCAGCCGCTTTTAGCAATATTCCAGCAATATAGGAGCGGGGGACACCAGAAATGGGATTCACACATTGAACCCATTTCGGGAATCGAACCTGGGTCTTCGGCGTGACGAGCGAACACTTTAACCACTAGGCCACCCCACTGCCTCTCTGCCGGGAAAAATAAAATATATACTGAACCAAATTAAAAACATCACAATCGTAGGTGCTTGGAACAAATTATGGTTACCACCGTTAATTAAAATCCTTCTTTGGACATTCATGATTAAAAATTACCTTCTCTGATACATTTGTCCGTTGTATATCATATATGGGATTACTTTTAAAAATGTGAAGTTTTTAATTTGACTCAGTTTACACCCATATTTGATGTTGGCTAAATATGAAACAAACCAAGAAATGGTTACTCGATAGTGATTTATTTCATACGGATATCATAGGTATGTTTTGGCCCTTAAATCTGCAGTGTTGAGGCAACTGTTTTCAGCCAAGCAACGTTTTCGGACGGTCTGTCGTGGAGTTGAACAGTGTGTATCGGTTCCAAAGGCGGCAAATGGTGCTGTGGTGGACGTTGAACTGGCTTGCAACAGAAGACTGCGATTCCCCTCTTTGGATACGTCTTTTGGCGATGTTCCGATCGGCAGCGCTGAGTTTCGGCACTTGAAAAATGTTGACAACCGAATGACAAATCATTGGCTTATGCTTGCCTTTTTATAGCCCCTACCACGAGTTATGAAAGCCATAACTCGCAGGTGCATTTTGCTTTACTGTTTTCCTCCATGACATTTTTGAACAAGTGTGAAAACGATGCCGTTTAAAACATTGCAAATCGACAATGGCTGCGTTTTGACACACCGTTTGTTGAATACGAGACCACCAACATTTTCCAATAACTTATATGCAATTTATATACCGGATTTTTTGTGTAGTCAGGATCAATGAAATACATACTACCTGTGCGTTTCTTTTTTTGAAGAGTGTAGTCGGGGCGGACCGGGATTCGAACCCACGATCATAGGTTACCGACGCGCAAACTGCGGCGCCTAAGACGACTGGGCCACCCGTCCCACCTGTCAGGAGTGTAGTAGGTTTGTGGTTTGTAATAATAATACTAATCCCGACCGGGTCATATTAAAAGACGTTAAAACATGGTACTTCGAAGGGATAAGGGATAAAGCAAGATCGGCTTTATTGGTGAGTGAGTGAGTGAGTTGGGTTTGATGCCGCTTTTAACAATATTCCAGTTATATCGCGACGTGTCAGCTTTATGTGGGAGGAAAGCCAGAAGTGATGCAGGTCTCAGACGTTTACCACTTCCGTGAAACCCATGAGCACGGGTATGGTGCTGACAAACCTTGAAACATAATCGGGGCGAACCGGGATTCGAACCCACAATCATAGGATTCTGGCGTGCCCAAGGGACGCAACTCTGCACAGCGAATCGCGGCGCCTTAAACGACTGGGCCAACCGTACCCCCGGCATTATTGGCGGCAGTAAATATATTGTGTCTTATTAAACCGCGACTTGGTACCTAAGTGGGCTGGCACTATAAAATCGTCGCTATCTATCTGCCTGTCTGTCTTTCTGTCTATCTATCTAATTTGAGTTAGCAGACAAGCAGACTGGGTTATACAGTATAAATGGCAGGCAGCGAATGTTTGGCACGACTGTGAATTGGTCCGAGCCAAGCACCTCTTATATACTTCAGCACGACACCCCACTGCACAAACAGGAGCTATTCATCACAAGTCATGCTAGAGTCGCCAAAATTGAAACACCTGTCATCGCGTGTTTCCGTCATTCAAATATAATAATCAGACGTAATCGGTTGTCAATCTGTCACTCACAGTTTGCTGCCTCGGGCATAACGCTCACGTCGCTGGTTCTGATCGCCGAGGATATCATTCATGTAGACGTGTGCACTGGTTGTCTCGTGCAGAATGTGTTTGTAGTGCTCGATGAACGGGGCAAACTAAACCTGAACACGAAAATTGAATTCTGTCGACAGTTTAAGCATCTCGTCTTCTTGTTATGAATCAGAAACAACATAGATAGTTGTCCTCCTTGTCGGATCTCTTCTCTCGAGATGTCTCGTTCCTTCACGCGTGACTTCACAATTAAGATAGCATTCGTGACCAACTCGTGTTATTCCGGGACAAGCCGAATAGCGACTCGTGCCCCTCTCGTGGCCATTTTTGCGACCGGGTTCCGTCTTAGCGCAAACGGGCATACCTAAAACAACATTGTCAACTCGTTGTGTAATGGTTCACGCATTTTCCCCATATATTATTTATATTTTAGATGCAATTTAAAGCACATCAGGACGTGCAGAATTATACAGTATGATTGAATACATTAAACTGTGTCTTTGGTATATTTTTAGATGCAAGTAATATGTAAAATCAAAAATTATTTCTGGCGGATTATTTGACGAAGAACTTGAAATCATACGCGCATTCTGATTGGTTTGTCGTATTTTCGCACATAACATTCATCGATAGGGGGACGAGTCTTCTTGCAGGTTACGGAAAGGGGCGAGTGTTGACGAATGTTAAGATAGTTGTAGAGACGTCGTTAGTTTTGAAAACCCTACACGGAGGTACATTTCTGCATCCCATGAGTCGTTAATCCTGATTTTTGTAAATCCGGACTACTTAAATGGAAGACCCGTGAAGATCCGGGGTAGAATAGGTCTTAAGCAACACATGCTTGCCGTGAAAAGCGACTATGCTTGTCGTAAGAAGCGACTAACGGGATCGGATGGTCAGGGTCGCTAACTTGGTTGATGCATGTAATCGTATCCCAATTGCGTGGATCGATGCTCATGATGTCAATCACTGCATTTCCTGGTCCAGACTCGATTATTTACAGACCACCATCATGTAGTTGGAATATTGCTGAGTGCGTCGTTAAACAACAAATAAAACAAACAAACAAAACCCCCAAAATACTTAAATGGAAACGTTACCGACCAGATTAAAGAGAGCAATCGGACTCCAAATTGAAGCGCTTCCCATTCACAAAACAAGGCTTACATTGACGTGCTGTTTATAGCATTATTGTATTTTATACACATAAATCCTAACTGATAGTTATAAAAGTGGTGTCGTGTACAGAAAGGGGATGTAATTGTAATGTATGCATAAATATAAGTTACCTGTTACGTTAAGTCTTCCAGCCTTTAGGCCTCTCCCGATAGTTTCCTTTACAATAGACCGCCTCCGTGGTCTAGTGGTAGCGCGTCCGCCCGGAGAGCACAAGGTCAGGGGTTCGGTCCCCGGCCGCGTCATACCCAAAGATATTAACATATGGTACTTGTTGTTACCCTGTCTGGCGCGCGACATTAAGGGGCAAAAACAAGGACTGGTCGGCAAGGAGTCAGTATACTGTGTCTGAGTTGGGTATTCATGTTAAACTGTGGCATGATATCTCACTGGGCTAGCACTATAAAATCGGCATCAGTCATGACTAGTACAAGCAGCCACACACACAATAAGTGCAATAATCTTGGACGCGACGTTAAACCCAATTTCACCTCACCTTTAACAATATTTCACTAAACAATGATTCATGTCAAAGTCTTAAAACATGAACCAAATACATTGAATATGACTTTAAAATAAACCCACTCACAATCTGGTTAGATTTATAATGCACTTATTTTGTGAATTCATCTCAATGACAAAACCTGAGAAATCTGAATGCGTTGTTGTTGAGTTAGCTCCACTAGGTCGGCCCACTAACCACCTCGTAATATGGGCGTGTTTGTATGTAGCCTATACATGCATGTAGTATATCGTACACCCCATGTCCCTACAACAGATGTCGAACAGAGACAGCAACAATAGCCTATTCAAGCGAAGCAATTATGTGTGTGAATAGCTATTGACACCGTAATATACAACGCCAGCCCTGAAAGGAAGGGACTGGCTTACATTGTTTAACATGTATATGTTATTGTTCGCATTTGTTGAATATTGTTCTTTGATTGAGATGTGACACATGCGCATATCACTTCGAACATATACCTTTACGCAGATAAGAATGTTTGTTTGTTTGTATATTGTTTAACGCCGTAGTCAGCAAAAAACATATTCCAGCTATATGACGGCTGTCTGTTATAATCGAATCAGGACCAGACAAACAAGTGATCGACATTATGAGCAACGACACACGCCATCGATGTACGATGACATTCCATCAACCAAGTCACCGAGAATGACCACCCGATCCATTGGGTCGCCTTTTACGACCGGCATAGATTAGACATTTTCTGAAACCGGAATCCCCGGGGGACGCTGATAAGTATGAGTGAGTTTGATTTAACACCGGTTTGAACAATATTTCAGTTAAAACGTCAGCTTCACGTATGTATTCCTCTCGTACTCCATATTGTATTGGACATTTGATTGTTCTTGTTCATTATTCACGATGGATATGGGCAGGCGAGGACGTCCATATTGTTTATAATTCACGGTGGATAGGGGAAGGCAAAGACGTCCATATTGTTTATTATTCACGGTGGATAGGGGAAGGCAAAGACGTCCATATTGTCCCTGTTTATTATTCACAGTGGATAGGGTCAGGTGAGGACGTCCATCTTGTCCCTGTTTATTATGCACGGTGGATAGGGGCAGGCAAGGACGTCCATCTCGTCCCTGTTTATTATGCACGGTGGATAGGGGCAGGCGGGGACGTTCATATTGTCCCTGTTTATTATTCACGGTGGATAGGGACAGGCGAGGACGTTCATCTTGTCCCTGTTTATTATTCACGGTGGCTAGGGGAAGGCAAGGACGTTCATCTTGTCCCTGTTTATTATTCACGGTGGCTAGGGGCAGGCGGGGACGTCCATCTTGTCCCTGTTTATTATTCACGGTGGCTAGGGGAAGGCAAGGACGTTCATCTTGTCCCTGTTTATTATTCACGGTGGCTAGGGGAAGGCAAGGACGTCCATCTTGTCCCTGTTTATTATTCACGGTGGATAGGGGCAGGCGGGGACGTCGATCTTGTCCCTGTTTATTATTCCCGGTGGATAGGGGCAGGCGGGGACGTCCATCTTGTCCCTGTTTATTATTCACGGTGGATAGGGACAGGCGAGGACGTCCATCTTGTCCCTGTTTATTATTCACGGTGGCTAGGGGCAGGCGGGGACGTCCATCTTGTTCCTGTTTATTATTCACGGTGGATAGGGACAGGCGAGGACGTCCATCTTGTCCCTGTTTATTATTCACGGTGGCTAGGGGCAGGCGGGGACGTCCATCTCGTCCCTGTTTATTATTCACGGTGGATAGGGGCAGGCGGGGACGTCCATCTTGTTCCTGTTCATTATTCACTGTGGCTAGGGACAGGCGAGGACGTCCATCTTGTTCCTGTTTATTATTCACGGTGGATAGGGACAGGCGAGGACGTCCATCTTGTTCCTGTTTATAATTCACGGTGGATAGGGACAGGCGAGGACGTCCATCTTGTTCCTGTTTATAATTCACGGTGGATAGGGACAGGCGAGGACGTCCATCTTGTTCCTGTTTATTATTCACGGTGGCTAGGGGAACGGTAAGGGCGTCGATCTTGTTCCTGTATATTATTCACGGTGGCTAGGGGAACGGTAAGGGCGTCGATCTTGTTCCTGTTTATTATTCACGGTGGCTAGGGGAACGGTAAGGGCGTCGATCTTGTTCCTGTATATTATTCACGGTGGCTAGGGGAACGGTAAGGGCGTCGATCTTGTTCCTGTATATTATTCACGGTGGCTAGGGGCAGGCGGGGACGTCGATCTTGTTCCTGTATATTATTCACGGTGGCTAGGGGAACGGTAAGGGCGTCGATCTTGTTCCTGTATATTATTCACGGTGGCTAGGGGAACGGTAAGGGCGTCGATCTTGTTCCTGTATATTATTCACGGTGGCTAGGGGAACGGTAAGGGCGTCGATCTTGTTCCTGTATATTATTCACGGTGGCTAGGGGAACGGTAAGGGCGTCGATCTTGTTCCTGTATATTATTCACGGTGGCTAGGGGAACGGTAAGGGCGTCGATCTTGTTCCTGTATATTATTCACGGTGGATAGGGGCAGGCAAGGACGTCCATCTTGTTCCTGTATATTATTCACGGTGGATAGGGGGCAAAGTTATAGGACGTCAGTCTAGTTCCGATTTAATATTCACATTTAGATCTCTTCATATAGATTCAGAGTGACAAAAATTATCCACACGACTGCGTGACAAGAGGGTTGACTTCCACTTTATAATCAACTGTCCTTTTATGTCGAGCCCTTGGTGTCTACATTTCACAACTTTCGATCTACAATCGCGCATGCTCTTTCTGCAAAGACTCCAAAGAGCACCATGAGACTCTTACTTAAAAGTTGTTTGATCAGGGTTGCAACATTCAAGGCCTCAGTAAAGCTTTCATTATGTTTCATGGTAGACATATGTCGATACAAAAATGATGCTCGGCTTTAAGCATATATTTCTTATTATTGAAAGGATTTTGTAGCTTTTTATTTAACTTGGATTGATAAGGTACCGTGAGTGAGTGTATAATTGAACACCACATTTAGAAGTAACCTATCCATGTTTTTTTCGCGCCACGATAATATCAATGATGATTCGATTGTAAACATGTTGGGAATCGAACCCGGGCCTTCGTCGTGACGAGCGGACGCTTTGTCCACTACACTACCCTTCTAGTAGTACTATGCTACTCTACTTCCATCCCGGTTCGGGTACGCGTTATACGGACATGTACATACACAAACCGAAACGCGTATGTATTCCTCTCGTAGTCCATTTTGAAATTCATCAAAAGGGAATGGCAGCTTACTTATTGTCCGTTTCGTAATTTTATGTCATTTTGAAAAGAGTAAGTCTTTGAACATGGACTTGTGCGGAATTCTTACACACTTGCCTCATGTCACAAATAGTTTAGCCAATCAGTAATTGTGACCTTATCGACACATTGTAAGACACTAGTAGAGTCAGGAAAACAGGTAAAGTATTTGCCCTCTTTTGTAGTGTCCCATCCTCCTCAGTGTACTTGCCATCAAGTGTTCAGTCTACACTGAATCTTCTTCGGTGTAAAGATAGTACTTGACCATGTCATCGTGGGCGATCACCCCCGGGCGGCCATTGTGGTGGACGGCGGGGAGTCAGGGGCAGTCATGGAATGGGCGGGGGTAACAATGAGAAGCTAGGATTCCGTCACAGTCACTGACTTTATGACGACCAAACCGTGAGAATCTACATGCTAGACAGGAGATTTATCAGAATACAGTACCCATAGATATTTGGTGTAATATGACAGAACGTTTGAGTTAAAATCGGGCTTGCGAGACTTGAACCATCAAATCTGATTATCCAGTTCTGTGTGGTCAGTGGAAGAGGTACCTCATGCACCTTCAGAGACGATTAAAATGGATCGAGTGTTCAAGCACGAGCAACGTCAAACGCCGATAAAGCGCAATGAAATTGGTCGCCTAGACCGACTGCCCGACTTGGGGACCTATTCTAACCCGAAACCCCAACACTGACAGTGAAAATATACCTGACAACTTCTACTTTCTATTACTTAAATTACAATTAACTGTACACGATAACATGTATTTATATTTCATGTGTAGCAAGAAGACTTAACCATTTTCATTTGGCATTTCTACATATTATTGCCAAAGGTGCTTAGCTCTCAATGCAATAAACTAGAACGTTTAATTCAGTGGAAAAAATACCTGTACTTTTTATTCGGTTTCTACCCAAGTTTCTTCCTTGTAGTTCTCGTTGTGTATGTCATGCCCCGGTCCCTTAAAATACATACAAACCCAGGTGATTAGGTGAAACGAAAACATTTAAAGCAGCACACAAAAATAAATGTCAGGTGCTTGCGAAGAAAACATGTTCAGCATACCAGACAATGGTAAAATTTCACACTAAGGGCGAAGAGGGAAGGCGCTCTTAGGTTTCAGTGGCGTCAGCAGTTGAAGTCAGCATGTTGTTGAATGCAATGCCGGTATTTCAGATGTGTGTTCTCTTGTCGCGGAATGCAGTCACGGGGATATATAGTAATACGACAGGAAACAAACAGGGCAGATATGATGAAGGAAGATTACAATGGAACGAAGCAGTGATCTAGAACTATGTTTGGGTTGCCATAGCGTTTACCTACAAATACACATCTCTTCAAGGTTCCACGTTACGTGGCTGTAGCATGGATAAAGGGTTGAGACAGGGTTGATTAACCGTTCCTTTCTTGTTATTGTCTTTAATGTCTACCGTACCGGTAAGACAGGACATGCTTACCCTTTTCGTGAACACCTGGAGTCATCATAGATTTTCAGTGATCCATTCATATAATTTTTAACTTCTATGTTGCCTTTTTACGCCCAATGGAATTTGTGTATGTGGATAAGCGAGACTGGTTATTCTCTGGCGTTGACGTTATACATTTACGTGCGATTACTACCAACCCATCCCTTTATTGATTCCACATCCAGTGGCTGTAACACGGATACAGGGCTGAGGCAGGGAAACTCTCCTTGGCCCTATTTGTCAACGCTTAACATGATTACTCTTTTCGCGAACACCTGTCTGCTATGTTGCCTTTTTACGCCCAATAGAAGACTGAGTATTCTCTATGGGGATTTATATGAAGTACATAATCTGACAGACCGCCTCCGTGGTCTAGTGGTAGAGCGTCCGCCCGCAGAGCGGCCGCGTCATACCAGATGACGTTAAAAGATGGTGCTTGTTGTTACCCTGTTTGGCGCTCGGCATTAAGGGGCTAAAACAAGGACTTGTCGGCTCGGAGTCAGTATACTGTGTTTAAGAGGGGTATTCATGTTAAACTACGGCATGGTATCTCAGTGGGCTAGCACTAGTACAAGCAACCGCACACACACACACACACACACACACACACACACACACACACACACACACACACACACACACACACACACACACACACAAACACACACACACACACCTACATGCACGTCGCAATAAGTGCAATAATCTTGGACGTGACGTTAAACCCCATTTCACTTCACCTCACCTATAGTGGGACATGATTGATTCGCAATACAAATCCTGTTTGACAATGAGACTAGTGTGCAATGACATATACATATAAACAGGGAAATGTTATGTGGCATAGCCTAAAGATACATAACTACATACAGGGGATAATAGACATGACGACAATGACACTGAATAACATGAATAATGTTATTTCACGTCTCCAATGTTTGGTTTGTTTGTTGTTTAATGCCGTATTTATCAGTATTCCAGCTACATGACGACGGCCTGTAAATAATCGAGTTTGGACCAAACCAGTGATCGATATTGTGAGCAACAATCCACGCCGTCGGGGTACGATGACATGCAATCAAAGTCACAGATAGTGACAATCCGATCCATAAAGTTATAAACGCGACTATGCTTGTCGTAAGAGGCGACTAACGGTATCGGGTGGTCAGGCGAGCTGACTTGGTTGATGCATGTCATCTTATCCCAATTGCGTGGATCGATGCTCATGATGTCAAATCACTGGGTTGCCTGGTACATACTCGATTATTATAGACCGCCATCATATAGCTGGAATATTGCTGAGTGCGTCGTTAAACAACAAACAAACGAAAATAACGGCACGCATAGGTTGGTGGGACCAATTCTAACCCGGAATCAGGGGCGGTCGGGAAGCCAAGTGGTTAAAGCGTTCGCTCGTCACGCCGAAGACCCTGGTTCGATTCCCGACATGGGTACAATGTGTGAAGCCCAGTTCTGGTGTCCCTCGCCGTGATATTGCTGGAATATTGCTAAAAGCAGCGTAAAACCATACTCACTCACTCACTCTAACCCGGAATCCCCACGGGGCTACCAATGTACTGGGTGGTGCCAAGACAAGGATGAGTTTTTGTTTCTTGGTTATTTATGTTTTCACATGGCAGACCAAAGGACAGTGATTAACCTATATTCATATATTCTATGCAAAGAACTGTTACCCTATAAATATACATAAATACATAATTATTCCAATCTCCGATTTCCGGGCAACACATGAAGGAAACGGAAATGGAAGTTACCCCGTTGCATTCACTCATCTGGAAATACGTTACCCAGTCGATTTCACTTGGAACAGCCGCCTCATACAAAAAAATGATAAAAAGATGGTATTTCTTGTTGTCCTGCCTGGTGGTCGGCATTAAGGAGATAAAACAAGGACTGCTCGACTCGAAGTTTACTGTGTCTGAGTGGGGTATTCATGTTAAACTGCGGCACGATGAATCAATGGGCCCGGCATGAGCCCGGACGAGCACAATCAGACACACACAGAGACACAGACACACACAGACACACAGTCAGACAGACAGACAGACACACAGACACACACACACAAAATAAATAAAAAATAAATACACACACGTGCAATAATCTTGACTGTGACGTTAATATCTATTTCATTTCACCTCACTAATAATAAATGTGAGGAAGACAGATACCGAAAGATTTCATAGGTTTCACGAGTGTAGCCATTAGCGTGCTTTCTGTGTGTGTTGTCCCTACGGGGCCAGAGATATTTATACTCGCACGAGCAGTCTGCCTAAGTATTTGATGACAGGGGGATTCTTTCCGCTAATCCGGGAAAATCTTGAGCACCCGACAAAATCCGATAGGTCTAATCTTGTAATCGTAAGTGCATCCCCGTCTAACCAGGTCGGGAAGATATATTTTCAGCTATTAGATCATTTTTTTATTTCCATACAAAGCTTTTGTTACAGTTTATTACATATTTTTTTAATAGTTTGTTTACCTGTGTTACCATTCACCCAGACAAGACGGTAACAATAGAAGCCCATTGATCTTAGCGGCAACACAAACAGTGTCAACCATGCCCTAATGGCCACATTATCTGGCCCTCTTGTTCGACATGGTATCGGTACGTATCAATATATAGGAGAAGAAATTCAATCACTGCTGGTGTATGGCCGGCGGGACACGAATGGTCGCCATATTGTGTGTACCCCGGCTCCGTGACGACGAGCAGACGACGGGGACACTTTCAAGTGGGTCCTGGGTATGGAGATCCGGCGTCCTGTACCGAGAGACTCCCGTGAAGAGGAATTATGGGTATTTTCCGAGCGGAGGAATGGTGCAAGACATGGCGTGGGTTTACAGTAGTCAGTCCTTCATGGGTTTCGAGTAGCTTGTTCTGTGTTACGCATTGTCATAAAAAGGAAGTAAGTGAAGTAAATGTTAGAAGAAAATATGAAATATCAGCCCTGGACAGACATTTAATTTACGTCATGTTGTCAATTTGTGATGTTATGAACACTAGGTGACGTCATATTATGTTGCTTTTAACAATGAAGCAACGTGACGTCATATTGCTTCAAGTTTTGTTTAGTTTGTTTGTTGTTTAACGCCGAACTCAGCAATATTACAGCTATAAATAATCGAATTTGGACCAGACAGTCCAGTGATTGACATCATGAGCATCGATCCACGCAATTGGGATACGATGACATGCATCAACCAAGTCGACGCGATTATTTACAGACCGCCGTCATATAGCTGGATTATTGTTGAGCGTGGCATTAAACAACAACAACAACAACAACAACAACAAGACAACCAAACAAACATGATTAAGCAGTGTTAAACTCTTAACCAACGTACAGAATAAGGCTGGTGGCTGAAAGGACGGGCATTTTGTATTATGATTCGGCGACGAGCTCCATATCTCTTGAAACTGCTCAAGATTTTTTTTTAACACAATTTTCATCGTAACGGAGCGGCCCGACGTTTAACAAAAATCCCAGCTTATTACATTACTAAGAACCGGGGACGCTCCTTTGCTAATGGTTGCAGTTCAGTGCTTCGACTGGGTTTGTCTGGTGTAAGGAATGTCACAAACAATACCTTTACAAAACAAACATCAAATCAGACGTTTGTTCTTCGTGGCAGCATACATGGCCTTTATTCGTCACCACTCGCCCCTTTCCGTAGCCTGCAAGTTCGGCTTGTCCCGGAATAACACGAGTTGGTCATGAATGACATGGCCTTATCCTCTTGGGATGTTGGTCACGAATGGCATGACCTTATCCTGTTGTGATGTGGCAAAACATTCTTAAACTCTCTTGTTACACTGCACTTCCAGTGTGAAAAGCCCGCAATCTCATTCACACACATTCATTATGTGAAGTTGCATGACATTACAACCCTAAAAACCCAACTCAATTAGCACCCCGTCGTGATGTAGCGATATAGAGCAACGCACCCTAAATCTCATAAAAACACGACACGACCCGAACCTGAGGGGCCAAGTGAAAAATCCAAATTCACCAGTCCGTGTTGGCCGCCTCCAAGTCGCGGGAAGGGGGGAGGGAATGTGTGCGCTCTGGCGTTCTGCAGTGAAGTTGTGGGGGACGTCGTGACATCCCACAAGCCAAGTGGATTAGAGAGTGCATCACCAGAGTTTAATCCAAGGATTACCTTCCGATTTTGGCCAGCTGACAATATTTCTAGACTCGTGGCTACCACATCTGTGGGAACGAGCTGCCGGATTCCCTCTGTTGCTGGCGGCCACAGACAGCCTTAAAACGGTAAGTCTTTGTACTGGATATACTATTTAGTTATTCTATATGATACTTACGACTACAGGTCACAAACAAACACGCTGTGTGGACGGACTCAAATCAAACGTAATTTTATAAACAAATATTACAATGTGATTTCATTTAATATTTTTGACAACTGTTTACGCTCCACCGTTTATCCACAGCAGATTTGCAAATCAAACGTAATTTTAAAAAAATATTACAATTTGATTTCATTTAATATTTTAGACAACCTTTTACGCTCCATCGTTTATTCACGGCAGATTTCAAAAAGAGAACTCTATAATATCCTATTTGCGTCTTCTGTACGGCCGAGGTCCATGCCTTATCAATCGTGTGCTGAGAAAATAGATAACACATTTTCCTATTGTGTGGTGACAACGGGTTTGTGTCTCTACAACAACATTCTCAGCCAGCATCCAACAGTTTTCTTAAGGAAAATACGTCAAATCTTGTTTCTAGAATCAGGCGTATTTAGAAACTTGTCAGGAAAACTAGTAGACTTGTAAGGTGATATATGGTAGTTAGGGAGGTTCAGAGTTACAGGTAAGTATATATAATAACATGTTCGTAAGTACTGTATTGGAAATGAGGTAAAATTGGCCCCGGCACGTGAGCGTTATCGTTTCGAGATTATCAAGGTTAAGGCAGAGAGGCCATGACACGATATAGCAGTCGATAACTCGCGCTTCAGATTAACCGATTAAAGGATTGTGTTAAGCGTTGATAGGCGGGGTGGGTAACTCCAGGGAAGGGAGCAGATAAATACGAACCCTACGTCTATTATTGTCGATATATCCCCTGACTTTTCATTGATTATAACCCCAGGATGTGATGGCCCTACCAAAGTCGTGGGACCACGCATTGTGTCAGTACACTAAGGTACTAGGCATTGAGTACCTGACATTTAGTCTCTGAAATCTCATATAACACAATATCCTTCTTGACTCTTAAAAAAATAAAAAAATCCCTATGCTTTGGAATAGACCTAGCTTGTGCTGGCTAGACTTGCTTTTGTATGCATTTCTAGATTATTTATTTTCAGAAAATAAATATATTCCACGGTCATGGTGCAGGTATAATGGTATTGAGCAGCCTATGATACAGACGCTGCATTTTTTAAAATTTTCTGAAATTGAAGATAATCTCGGCGCTTCTTTATTCTATAAAATGCCGGGCAGTAAGTCTAAACGTTAAACCCAACTCACTCACTCACTATTCCATGGTGATGTGTATGAAGGGTTTGATGTGTTCCGGCGACTGTTTTCAGCGCAGTAACGTTTTCATACCGTTTGTATTGTTATGGTCTGGGGAGTTTATATTAGTATACAATTTAATAAAACCCTTTACAAATATTTTCAATTCATAGACTTTATGTTAGCCTGAATGCAGCAGAAGCCGTAGTGTGCATGTACACCTCTATGGTAGTATACAACGTGTATAGGTGTTCCATTCATTGTAAGCTTCATTGTTCAGTGAAGGATCGTGTTTCGATGTTGAATTTGATATTTTTCAAAAGCTCATTACCTGAAGGAGGCCTAGGCACAGCAGAGAAGCTCATTTGAATATACAAAAACTTAATAGGTACTTGCAAGCTTAGATTAACGCTTAGTCTATGAAAATATATATGAATTTTTGAAAATATATGATTTTGATAGAAACAAGCAACTACAATTACATTGAAAAGGAGCCCTTGTGAGATGGGAGTTTCAGAACCTGTAGTGAGTTTGTATGGTTTTACGCCTCTTTTAGCAATATTCCAGCTATATTACGGCGGGGGACACCAGAAATGGGCTTCACACATGTCGGGATTCGAACCCGGGTCTTCTGCGTGACGAGCGAACGCTTTAACCACAAGACTACCCGATCGCCCCTTCAGAACCCGTGGAAAATCTAGACTTGCTTGATTTAGGGCTTCTTACTGCTGCACCATAATCTGATGAATTCCTTTCGGCAGTGATAGTCATTATCGTGTTAAAATAACCTCGCTAAGTGATGGGCTGTTTCAGCATTAAATATGTATTGCCCGAGACAATGGCGTAGTGATGATCGTGAATGTGTCCACCTGCTGTCGTTGTTTTATTGATGAGGTGCTTTTACCTGAGCTCACGTCAACAAAGCGACCTCAGCGCTAAGACTGGCCTAACTAAAATTAACATGGGTTTAGAAATAGTTTGTGCTTAGATAGTTTGTGCGTAAGTGTGTGTGTGGAGTGTGTGTGTGTGTGTGCGTGCGTGCGTGCGTGCGTGCGTGCGTGCGTGCGTGTGTGTGTGTGTGTGTGTGTGTGTGTGCGTGCGCGCGCGCGTGTGTGTGAAATAGCGTCATTTAATCTGACTGTTTAAACACTAAGCCCACAGGAATCCCTAGATACGGAGAAGTCAACAGAGATTCAATCAGGCAAACAAAACACAATTCAATGCTTTCATGGCAGCTATTCCCCAAAGTCGTCAATAAGTTCTCAAAGATCACTGTGTATTTATGTGACCTCCCGGCGGTTCATATATTGGCTATCGAGTTCGGACTATTCGGAATACATCAGAACGGGGAGAATATGAATAGCAGCCCACTAGGCGTCGCTGTCCTCAAAGAAATAAATACAGGATTGTAACATCGACGTCCCAGGCAATCTTGATACCACTTCTAACAAAATTATACAACATGGCGGTGGAGAACTGGTGGGTGGGTTGGTTGGGTGGAGGGAGGCTAGGTTGTAAGTACGTCATCGACTCCAAACAAGACCCGTTAACACCCTTACTGCCGAGGGCCAGACAGGGTAACAACAAGTACCGTATTTTAACGTCTTTTGGTATGACGTGGCCGGGGATCGAACCCACGACCTTCCGCTGCCCGGGCGGACGCTCTACCACTAGACCACGGAGGCGGTCCATATAAACACATGGTTCACTGTAAAACCTGAAAACTGAAATATCAGTGATATGGGTTCTATACATTAGCGTCTTGATCCAGAAGATACGAATAATATCAATGGTATTGCATATCAGCCTCGGATTAAGCTGTCTATTTCACAGGTCTGTGTACAGTAGCGACTGTTTGATATTGACATGATATTGACACTGTTACACGTGGTGCACATTACAATCAGTCAGTTCGCCCACACGTGTACAGTAAACTACGGTTATAACGAACACGCTCATAGCGAACTGGTGGATATAACGAACTGGTTTTTAGGTCCCTGCCATTTGCTGTATATATGCTTATAACGAATTACGGTTATAACGAACTAGAATTTGTGGTCCCTTTGAGTTAGCTATAACCGTAGTTTATGTATATCATTGCTATTAACAAGGAACATATGACATTCAAAACACACGTTCCATACACATTAGACTACCGCTTATCCACGAAAATAAGTAATTTTGTTAGAAACAAATAAGTCCAATTAAACTGAATAGGAGCCCCAGTGAGATGGGAGATTGAGAACCTGAATCTAGACTTGCTTCATTTGGGGCTTCGGCGTTACTGTTAGGGCGGAGGGAAAATACATTTACTATGATTCAGGTGAGGTGAGGTGAAATGGGGTTTAACGTCGCGTACAAGATTATTGCACTTATATAGCGACGTGCATGCACGTGTGTGAGTGTGGCTGCTTGTACTAGTCCAGACTGATGCCGATTTATAGTGCTAGCACACTGAGATACCATGCCACAGTTTAACATAAATACCCCACTCAGACACAGTATACTGACTCCGAGCCGACCAGTCCTTGTTTTAGACCGTTAATGCCGAGCGCCAGTCAGGGTAACAACAAGTACCATCTTTTAACGTCATCTGGTATGACGCAGCCGCTCTGCGGGCGGACGCTCTACCACTAGACCACGGAGGCGGTCACTATGATTCAGGGACTGTGAGACAGACTATATTCATGTGAAGTGATAAATATGATTGATTGTATTCCATGTGTACAGGGTTGGTTATTGCGACGGTAGCCGGAGACGTGACACTGATGTAAGTGATATATGTATTCGCAACATTGCAACAGATTGATATATATCCGTCACTGAACCAAGGTCAAAGATAATTCAACTCTCAACTACTAATGGTTATGTTTGAAGTAAGGCACTATAACAACGATAACAATACGACCTCTTATACAACGCTCAGCTCCTTGTGCAAAGCCTTCTGTGAGAGAAATATACTACCGGGCAAAAGAAAGTATACACTCATATTTGATGGTTGTTAATACTGGATGCCGACTCACGTCAACCCGAATAGTAACGTTTAAACCTTTGTAATTTTGTTGTCAAATACAATTCCAAGTGCATTCCTTCCTTGGCATGGCACTATAATCCACAAAAATCATAGTAATTGGAACATGAGTTTTAGAACGACGTATATACTTGCTTCTATGAGTGAGTGAGTTGGGTTTAACGCCGCTTTTAACAGTATTCCATTTATATCACGGCGTGTCAGCTTAATATGGGAGGAAAGCCCGAAGTGATGCAGTAGATTGATGCGTATTCGAACTCGGATTTTCGGAGAACTAACTTAACCTTTGACTTCGGCTACCTGTGACCTATTTGCAGTAATGTATCCGATCTGGTGTGTTTCCCTTAATCTCAAAACTTCCGTTAAAAGCCGAACTAACCCTTCCACTTTGAGATATATAACCGTTGTTCATTGGATAACTGGATAAGTGAGTGAGTGAAGTTTTACGCCGCTTTTAGTAATATTCCAGCAATATCACGGCAGGGGACACCAGAAATGGGCTTCTCACATTGTACCCATGTGGGGAATCAAACCCGGGCCTTCGGCGTGACGAGCGAACGCTTTAACCAACAGTCTACCCCATCGCCCCTTAATTGGACTAGTCAACGGGTGAATAATGTTTAGTGCCGCTGTAAATTGTAATCAAGCTTTATCCCGGCAGCCTGTACATAGTCGTGTCTGGAGCAGACAAACCAGTGACTGAAATCATGAGCAGCGATCCGCGTCATCGAGGCACAATGCCACGCACTCAGCCATGTCACTGAACATGACCACCCAGCTCTCCTTAGAGGCAAGCATGGGACACTGGGGACCTATTTGTACCCTGAATCTCCACAGACTAGTTGTTTGTTTGTTTGTTTAACGCCGCACTCGGCAATATTCCAGCTGTATGACGGCGGTCTGTAAAGAATCGAGTCTGGACCAGACAATTCAGTGATTGATATCATGAGCATAGATCCACGCAATTGGGATACGATGACATCCAGACGATGGCATCCAGACTAGTCCCCCGAGACTTTGTTTTGAGCCTGGACGTACGACATTTACATAATATAGTCCTAACACATAGGTTACAAACCCTATTTCTCAGTCTAACATAAATAAGACAATTCCTATGTGTTTCTTTTAGTAATCCAAACCATCTTGATACAGGACAATACTTAAAGGTTTCACAGACATTCTACTATAAATATTCACGGGCTTCAAAGGACAAAGAACTGTGAAACATTCTATAAACACGTCCTAGTATTGTAGTTGACTGTCTCAGCTGGCTGTGTTTTCAATGACAGTTTACCTGTGTTCATTTCGCACCTGTCAGTTAGTTCTCGTCACTTTAAATCACGGTCTGTTTGCTTTTTTCCCGTTTTTACAACAACATGCATGGGGTTTCCTTGGTTTAAACACCACCGTGTAAGCAGCGCAGTTCTGCCAGTTGACCGAGTAAGTCGGTGTTAGTTTTATAAAGAACGGTGCTGTTAGCGAAAAAAATATTGATAGAGACAATCCCGTCTATCAGTTACCTTCATGTATTTGTTTTGGGTAGAGGAAGAGTTTTATTTGGTTTTCATTCACGTGTTTCGCTGTTCGATGTCTGCTGTGAAATGCTGACAGATTATCGTCTTACAGACCTAAAAAAAAACCTAAAAAAATTCTATATCTATCTGTTTCTTAACCGTAAATTAGTGTAGCAGGGCGTGGAGTCCTTACCTTGTCAGCTTGCTGAGGGGGTTTAACCTCTTTGGTCATGTGGACAAGGCGTCCGACCTCGGATCAGAAGGTCCGTGGTTCGAATCCCATCAAGGGACTCGGAAATTTTATGGCTGCTACATTAGCATAAGGCAGACAATATGAATTTTACAAACGAAACGGAATATGTAAGAAATAGTTGCTTTCATTGATGTTTATGGGGCGGTGGGGTAGCCCAGTAGTTAAAGTGTTCGATCGTCATGCCGAAGGCCCGGGTTCGATGAGTATCTGAATTCTGTAAAATGTATGTATGTTAAATAAACAGCATTCATATACTATACTATAGGTACTGATAGATTAACTATTGTAATATACAAGAATCGGATTGTCCTTTACTTTTGTTAGTAGTATATGTATATTTTAAAGGTAAAACACCTCTAATATGACAATTCTGTTCTCGTGACTAGGTTTAGCAGTGTATGGGACAACCGATATCTGTATAATGTTTCTACACTTTAAGGGCTTATTTATAACTTATGTATAACGCCGCTTTTAACAGTATTACAGTTATATCACGGCGTGTCAGCTTAATGTGGGAGGAAAGCCCGAAGTGATGCAGGTCTCAGACGTTTACCACTTCGGTGAAACCCACGAGCACGGGTATGGTGCTGACAGACCTAAAAACATAATCGCGGGGAACCGGAATTCGAACCCACAATCATAGGTTTCTGGTGTACCTAAGGGACGCAACCCTGCACCGCGAATCGCGGCGCCTTAGACGACTGGGCCACCCGTGCCCCCAATTTATGTAAGCTAGGTGACTATTAACACATAGTATCTAGGTAGGTACAAGTTTAGACCTGGTTCCATGTACATCAATACAACGAATATATAATGAACACACCCAATCAACTGTGAGCAGGATATTTACCACGTGATCGGGTTGATGACCCCCCGCAGAGCATGTCTTGAGGGTGGAGGGTTTTATGTAGGCCCGGGTATATATCGGGTGTATAATCACAATGCAAACACAACCAATTGATAACCTAGCAATATTCGGAAGTCCTTGAACCAGCGTTTACGTCCATGTTTAGGGGATCCGTGATTGATTTAGGTTTCCCGCACGTAATACAACTCGTCGTGGTGGTAGTGTAGGGCCCTCGTAGTGAAGATACACACTCTAAGAAACTGTCAATAATGGTTATGCGACTACACTTTAATATGGAATATTTTACTTGAACAATGACATGATATATTTACAGTTTACATTTGGATGTGTTGTTTGTTGCATATTCCGATATCAGGAGGGGCACGGGTGGCCCAGTCGCCTAATTTGACGCAATTCCTTATGCAGAGTTGCGTCCCTTGAACGAGTCAGGAACCTATAATTTTGGGTTCGAATCCCTATTCTCCCTCATTATGTTTTTAGGTATGTCAGTACCATACTCGTGCTTGTGAATTACTGCAAAGTGGTTAACGCCTAAACCTTCATCACTTATGGTTTTGCTTGACTTGCCTTTGTGTGTATTTAAGACGGTGCCACCAGTGAGACAGGATGCGCTCAACACCTGTATCATCACTATTTGAAATGCATTCCTAAACACATGGTCATCGTACAACGGACTCTTCTTATAGATGAGATGTCTTATGATTACCGAAATGGATCAGTCACTTTCATTCTACACCACTCACTCACTTACTCGACCCGTGAAGATCCGGGATAGAATAGGTCTTCAGCAACCCATGCTTGTCGTAAGAGGCGACTAACGGGATCAGGTGGTCAGACTCGCTGACTTGGTTGATGCAGGTCATTGTATCCCAATTGCTTGGATCGATGCTCAAGATGTCAGTCACTGAATTGTCTCGTCCAGACTCGATTATTTACAGACAGCCGTCATATAGCTGGAATATTGCTGTGTGCGGCGTTAAACAAACAAACAAACAAACAAACAAACAAACACTCACTCACAAACAAACTTACAAACAAACTCACTCACTCACTCACTCATATAACATGCAAATGTATGGATGTCTTGGCGTTAAGTATCTAAACAATACTCACGTACACAAGCAATTGGCCGCTTTTTAAATATGTGTATGTCATATGCCAGCTGTCTATATGCTCAAGCCATGTGACATGTAATATATTATTCCAAAGACAGATAAGGCCAAAGGTTATGCTTACAACCTCAAACGCGTCTAGAATGTTCATGCACATATTGTATTTGACATGCTATTGATTTTAATATGGTTGTATGTGTTCGGATAAATATGACCAGTCGCGTTGTTGTCAAACGTCAAACCGACTGCTTGCATAGCACCATGTTCGCTTCTTCCAGATGTTTGTTCTTAATTCAGTTGATGTCAAGATTGTTTTGTTCCTAGAGGCGTTTTCTGTATTTAATTAAGTACATACATTCTCGCGGAAAGGACTTCAATGCTGTTGAGGTAAAATATTTAATTTAAGTGACCTGTGATCGATAACCTGGTATTGATTTGAGATAATCTTAGATCGATAGAGCATATATAGAAGACGTACAACGCTGTCCCAACTTTCATGGTATTTGTGGAGCGTGATCGACCATGTATGTCCCTACTTAACTGTACACACATTGAAAGTATACTTCCAGTGCAAGCATTGCCTGGGTATATTGCCTGACGCTGTAATATATAGCAATGTATATGGCATGCTATACATTCCCACCGTATCACGAACGTCTTTTCCATGTTGGTATGCGATATATGTGAGGCATACACACTGACTTACATGAGTATACACCTATTAAGTATGATAAATGTCTGCTGGCTATTGAGAGTGGGCGAGGAGAATGTTGAACACTGATAACATCGTCCATACATATATTATACATTGGAGGCATGGGCGGCCCAGTCTTCAAAGGCGCCGCGATTCGCTGTGCAGAGTTGCGCCCCTTAGGCATGGCAGTGACCTATAACTTTGGGTTCGAATCCCGGTTTGCCATGATTATGTTTCTAGGTTTGTCAGCGCTCGTGGGTTTCACCACTGTGCTATAAGTCGTCTAAGGCGCCGCGATTCGCGGTGCAGAGTTGCGGCCCTTGGGCACGCCAGAAACCTATGATTGTGGGTTCGAATCCCGATACGGGTATCATAGTTGCGTTTTGGACCTAATGTTTGCATTATATCGGCGACTGTTTCCAACTTAGTAACGTATTTATTGGTCAAATCTTATTTTAAAGTCATGCCTTATTTCTTTTTCCCGGCAGTTTATCTAAATGTATGTTTATTTAGAATTCTTACTAGCTTTGGCATTGGTACTGACTTATGAAAAGAATTAATGTTGAAAATATCGAGTTCTTCTTAAATGCAGTTGTAAGTTACATTTCAAATAAAGATTGTAACTACAAAATGAGAGAAATGAAAGTTGTTTTTTTCATTCGGAACACCCCAGTCCCTCTTTCCTATATTATGACTCTGTCCCGATCCTAAGGTCACTGTATCACCTCCAGCACGACCACGCTGTTTAATCTTTCCATACACTGTCCGCTCACACAAAGAACTCTTGTTATTTGAACCTTACACTCTCTGTTGTCCGGTAGTCTCGTGTTTTCTCGCAACATCACGAACTACTACTTCCTGACTATGTATTTATTCAACAAAAGCAGCTGAAACTTTCAGTCGGCAACATCGTGGCCGACATGATGGGCGACGTCACTCGGTCACGTCCGGTAATTTACAGGAACTCTTCAAATAGGTAGCGAATCATTTATCAACAGCCTCTGTATCACACTGATATGTGTTGACCAGATGACTCAAGGGTCCGTCGTTTGGGCTGACCGCTGACATTCTCCAAAACACGTAGTCAAATGGCGATCTACATTCTACCTCGTGAGAACCCTCGGCAGAAACATGCATCACTGCTTATCGAGCAGTCTTACATGGAAACAGATGGCCATAATGGCGGCTGTATATGAATTCTATAGCACAATGGTACTTAGCCTCTCGGTATGGTCTTGTGAACCTTGTTTTCTGTATCATATACACTCGGAATGACGCGCCAATCACAGCGCACTGTATAACGCTTAAGGTGTTTACACTATTATAATACTCACAATTGGTTTAATGAGATATTGTCTATTTTCAAATTTTTGGTGTGATTAGTAATAATTTCAAAAAGGTCTTTTCAGCTTTCAAAGGTGTTTTGGGAATTTAAATGAATTTCCTAAAAGGTTGCTACTGGCTTTTGTTTTTACAAATATATAGAATAGGGCTTTGTTAACTTATTAAACCTAATGTTCCTTTGATAACTAGATCACTGGAGTATGTTCGAAACTTGTCCCGATAGACTGTGAAAGTACTTTATGTACAACGTGACATCACACCCTGTACGTGACATTATTGCTGACCTTCTTACATCGCCCCTCAAGCTTACGGTCGTACGAATCAGATTTGTAGCTGGTTGTAAAAAACTTTATTTCAGGTTTATTTGAAGTGATTGGACTGAAGTTAGCTGAGCTGGTGAAGAATGTCGGCAGTGGTTGATTCCGGGTACTCCCTGTTGTGCGACATCGTGTTGTGCGTGACAAACATGCTGCAGAACAGGCTCTCACCAACACCGTGGGGCATATTAAGTGAAGTAAAACGTAAAACAGTTAGTTTAACGGTTGTTCTGGTTCTCTTACTGTGTCGATGGATGACGACAAATATACAAAGAGTGTGTTGTGTTATGCTCTGAGGGAAATGTGTGTTGTGGGAGTCAGAGATACAAATGTGTGTTGTATCAGGCAGAGATACAAATGTGTGTTGTCTTAGGCAGAGATACAAATGTGTGTTGTATTAGGCAGAGATACAAATGGGTGTTGTATTAGGCAGAGATACAAATGTGTGTTGTCTTAGGCAGAGATACAAATGTGTGTTGTATTAGGCAGAAATACAAATGGGTGTTCTATTAGGCAGAGATACAAATGTGTGTTCTATTAGGCAGTGATACAAATGTGTATTGTATGAGGCAGTGATACAAATGTGTGTTGTATGAGGCAGTGATACAAATGTGTGTTGTATTAGGCAGTGATACAAATGTGTGTTGTATTAGGCAGAGATACAAATGTGTGTTCTATTAGGCGGAGATACAAATGTGTGTTGTATTAGGCAGAGATACAAATGTGTGTTGTATTAGGCAGAGATACAAATGGGTGTTGTATTAGGCAGAGATACAAATGGGTGTTGTATTAGGCAGAGATACAAATGTGTGTTGTCTTAGGCAGAGATACAAATGTGTGTTGTATTAGGCAGAGATACAAATGTGTGTTGTCTTAGGCAGAGATACAAATGTGTGTTGTATTAGGCAGAGATACAAATTTGTGTTGTATGAGGCAGTGATAAAAATGTGTGTTGTATTAGGCAGAGATACAAAGGTGTGTTCTATTAGGCAGAGATACAAATGTGTGTTGTATTAGGCAGAGATACAAATGGGTGTTCTATTAGGCGGAGATACAAATGTGTTTTGTATAAAGCAGAGATACAAATGTGTGTTGTATTAGGCAGAGATACAAATGGGTGTTGTATTAGGCAGAGATACAAATGTGTGTTCTATTAGGCAGAGATACAAATGTGTGTTCTATTAGGCAGTGATACAAATGTGTGTTGTATTAGGCAGAGATACAAATGTGTGTTGTATTAGGCAGAGATACAAATGTGTGTTGTCTTAGGCAGAGATACAAATGTGTGTTGTATTAGGCAGAAATACAAATGGGTGTTCTATTAGGCAGAGATACAAATGTGTGTTCTATTAGGCAGTGATACAAATGTGTATTGTATGAGGCAGTGATACAAATGTGTGTTGTATGAGGCAGTGATACAAATGTGTGTTGTATTA